>NC_140989.1:250802847-251193139 GCF_052327205.1 Somniosus microcephalus
ACTTGGTACGAGTTAGGACACAGGCAGCAGAGTTTTGGGTGAGCTGAAGTTTATGTAGGGTGGAAGATTGAAGTCTGGCCAGGAGTGCGTTGGAATAATCAAGTCTAAAGGTAACAAAGGCATGAATGAGGGTTTCAGCAGCAGATGAGCTGAGGTAGGGGCGGAGTCACGGAGGTGGAAGTAGGCGGTCTTGGTGATGGTGCATATATGTGGTCGGAAGCTCATCTCGGGGTCAAATACAACACCAAGGTTGCGAACAGTCTGGTTCAGCCTCAGACAGGGGGATGGAGTCGGTGACTAGGGAACTGAATCTGTGGTGGGGAATCTAAGACAAAGGCTTCGGTCTTCCCAATATTTAGTTGGAGGAAATTGATAGTCTTCCAGTACTGGATGTCGCACAAGCAGTCTGACAATTGAGACAATGGAGGAGTTGAGAAAGATGGTGGTGAGGTAGAGCTGGGTGTCCTCAGCGTATATGTGGAACCTGATGTTTTCGGATGATGTCGCCGAGAGGCAGCATGTAGATGAGAAATAGGTGGGGGTCAAGGATAGAGCCTTGGGAGACTTCAGAGGTAACAGTGCAGGAGCATAGAAAAATAGGAGGAGCAGGCCATTCGGCCCTTCAAGCCTGCTCCGCCATTCAATATGATCATGGCTGATCCTCTATCTCAATACCGTATTCCCGCTCTCTCCCCATACCCCTTGATGCCTTTTGTTTCTAGAAATCTATCTATCTCCTTCTTAAATATATTCAGTGACTTGGCCTCCACAGCTTTCTGTGGAAGAGAATTCCACAGGTTCACCACCCCGAGGGAAGAAATTTCTCCTCATCTCAGTCCCAAATGTCCTACCCCATATCCTGAGACTGTGACTGTAGTGTATGTACCTTTAAGAGGAACTATGTTTTTGAAGCCCCTGTATACTGTAGTACCCATGGTGTGGAGATGCCGGAGTTGGACTGGGGTGGACAAATGTAAGCTGTGTCTTTATGCATTTCTCCACTTCACCTGAAGAAGGAGCAGCGCTCCGAAAGCTTGTGATTTCAAATAAAGCTGTTGGACTATAACCTGGTGTTGTGTGACTTTTTACTGTAGTACCGGTAGTGACCACTCGGGTATATAAGCCTGTGTAGCGTCTTGTGTTGTTAGTTCACCTCCAGACTTTGCTCAGTAAACACTTGTTAAATCAACTCCTGCATTCCGTGTCTCCATTAACACACGGATCTAACAGTGGCGATGAGTTAGAAACGAACTTTCCTGCAATTCGGCAGCACCTCAAGGGGATCGATTCCTCAGGCGAAGGTCGAAGCCAGAAGCCAGAAAAAAAAAAAATAACTCGAAGAAACTCGAAAACGAGGGCCAGGCTTGGTCTCCAGTCTGTGGTTTCCCCAGCTAAACGGGCTGGTGGCAGGTAGTGCACTGATCCTTCCTGGGCTGCGGCGAGCTAGAGCTCGATCGGGTGGCTCTGCAACGGGGCCAGGCAGCGAGTCGGGAAGCAGAAGCAAAGAGAGAGAGAGAGAGAGGGTGGAGCACTCAGGGCGCTGCCGGTGCTGCAGAGCAGGTCGGCGTTCGGACCGAGCAGAGGGAGGGGAAAGTCCCAGAGGGTCCGCTCCACGACGGGAACGGTTCTCCAAGTAACGGAGAAACTATTGAAGCTATATATTAAAAAAATAGAAATACCGCGAAAAGCTTCAGGTCGCAACGGGAACCGCGGAGAACAGCGTTGGCAGCAGCGATTGGGAAGGCGCAAAGACCAGTGCGTCGCCATTAAAAACAAATAATAATAAATAGCCAGCAACAGCGTTGGCCGCAGCGGCGGGAGGCGCCATCTTAACTCGGCGGGGAAGAAAAGCGCGGGAAGCGCCATTTTAGATTTTCAAGATGCCGAAGACTGGCAATATTACTGCTTTCGATAGTGATATAGAAGATTGGACCACATATGTGGAAAGAGTGGGGGTATATTGCAAGGCGAATGAAGTAGCGAATGATAAAAAGGCATCGGTACTTCTAAATCTGATGGGCGCAAGGACATACGGGCTGTTACGAAACTTGATCATTCCAGCCAAACCGATGGACAAGAATTTTAAGGAGATTGTTGATACCTTACAGGAGCACTTAAACCCAACACCGCTGCTGATAGCGGAACGATTCAAATTCTTCAGGAGGAATCAGCACAAGAATGAAAGTAACGCTGATTACCTCACCAAATTACGAAAGCTGTCAAAGCACTGCCAACGGGGCAGGACTGGCAGATTCTCTACGAGACAAATTCGTCTGCGGTCTCCTAAGCGAAGGAACACAGAAGACTACTTTCTGAGAAAGATTTGACACTGGACAAGGCTTTCAGTGTGGCTGTATCATACAAAGCAGCAGCAAGAGGAGCTGCAGAGATACAGCAAAAGCCACAGGACTTCGGCACCCATGAAATGACACGGGGTTTCGAGAGATGTTATCGCTGCGGCAGATCCACCCATGACCAGAAGGACTGCTGGTTCAAGGACAAAGCATGCAGGCAATGCGGAAAGATGGGACACATTGCACGTGTATGCAGATCTGGAAAGAAATCCGCTGACAGTAAAAAGGTCAATAAGGAAAAGTACAGAAAGGTACAAATGATGACGGACAGTAGCTCCGAAGACCAGAAGAGCGATAGCGACTCCGGAAACAAGAGACTAAGCTGTCTCAAATTACATAATGTAATTGCCAAAGATGATTACCAGACCATTTGGGTTACCCTCACGATAGCGGGGCCCCCAGTCAAAATGGAGCTAGATACAGGATCAGCTCTGACCGTCATGAGTCGACGGGATTACGAGCGGCTATTTCCACATATACCTTTGAAAGACACATCCATTGTCTTGAAGACATATACGGGGCAGAAAGTATACCCCAGAGGGAAAATAAGGGTGCCTGTTGTGTACAACGGCAAGGAAATACAGAAGTTGTATTTATACGTTCTGCAAGATGGTGGTCCACCGTTGTTGGGACGTGAATGGATCAGAAAGATACGTTTAGACTGGCACTCCATTCAAGCACTGACGGTGACCAGTAAGAAAAAAAACGATGATGACGTCATACCTGGACGATTAAAAGAAATCTTGGCTAACGCCAAAGAAGTGTTTCAACAGGAACTAGGAACCCTGAAAGGCGCCACCGCCTCAATAAAAGTGGAAGATGCGTCAATTCCCAAGTTTTTTAAGGCAAGGCCGGTGCCATACGCAATTCGTCCAGCCATCGAGGCAGAGCTGGAGAATTTGGAAAAAGCAGGCGTGTTATCCAAGGTAGATTGGAGCGAGTGGGCAACACCCATCGTCCCGGTCATGAAGAAAACGTTGAATAATGATAAATATGAAGAACAGAGAAAAGTTCGCATCTGTGGGGACTTCAAGGTGACTGTAAACCCGGTTCTTCACACGGTACAGTATCCTCTTCCGAGGATAGAAGATATTTTCGCCTCACTATCCGGAGGGAAACGTTTCACCAAAATTGACTTAGCACAGGCATATCTACAGATGGAGGTTGAGGAGGCCTCTAAAAAGTATCTCACGATAAACACACACAAAGGCCTGTACCAGTACAATCGACTGGTTTTCGGAGTGGCATCAGCTCCGGCTATCTGGCAAAGAGCTATGGAGCAAGTCCTGCAAGGGATTACGGGGACTCAATGCTACCTAGACGACATCCTTGTAACAGGAGAAATTGACAACGAGCACCTTGCCAACTTGGAGCAGGTGCTCACGAGGCTGAGAGAACAGGGCCTACAAGCAAATCGCCCCAAATGCGAATTTTTCCAGAAACAAATATCATATTGTGGCCATGTCATTAACGAAGAAGGGTTGCATAAGTCACCTGAAAAAATTGAAGCGGTCGTAAAGGCCCCAGCGCCTGAAAATGTCTCACAATTAAGGTCGTTCCTGGGATTAGTAAATTACTATCATAAATTTTTACCAAACTTGTCGACGGTTCTGCACCCGCTTAACGCACTGCTACAAATGGGAGTAGTTTGGAAATGGAGCGAAGACTGTAAACGTGCCTTCCATAAATGCAAAGGCTTGATCACGTCCAGGGAAGTGTTGGCTCATTACAACCCATCACTGCCAATCAGACTGGCGTGCGATGCATCCCCTTACGGCGTGGGAGCGGTATTATCGCATAGATTCCCTGATGGCTCGGAGCGGCCGATAGCTTTTGCGTCACGCTCATTGAACTCAGCTGAGTGTAACTATGCCCAGATCGACAGGGAGGCACTCAGCCTGGTGTGGGGGGTGAAGAAATTCAACCATTACCTACACGGACAAAAGTTTACCTTGTTGACTGACCATCAACCCCTCGTCTCCATATTCAACCCTAAAAAGGGCGTTCCCATTATGACAGCGCAAAGGCTACAGAGGTGGTCCCTTTTCCTAGGGGCACACCAATATGACATAGAATACAAAGGAACAAAACAGCATGGGAATGCTGACGGGTTATCGCGCCTACCGTTGTCAACAGTGGAAGAGGCGCCTACAGTGGAGATATTCCACTCGATCATAGTGGAATGTCTACCGGTGACAAATTCTACCATTGAAAAGGAAACGAGAAATGACCCGACTCTCACAAGTCTACGATTTAACGGTGAAGGGATGGCCAGCACATTGCGAGAATGCTGGCAACAGTGGTTCGCCAAGAGGAGAACAGCTGTCAGTGTGCCGAGGAGCCTTGATGTGTGGATCCAGAGTGGTGATTCCACCCAAACTCAAGGATAGAGTGCTAAAGGAGCTTCACGAGGGGCATCTGGGTGGAGTGAAAATGAAGAACTTAGCCAGAGCGTTTGTGTGGTGGCCAGGTATCGATGGAGACATCGAAGAAATGACCAAGAGCTGTCTAGGATGCCAGAAGGTCCAAAACGCCCCACCACAAGCCCCTCTACATCCATGGGAGTGGCCCTCATCTCCATGGCAAAGGGTACATATCGACTTTGCTGGTCCATTTATGGACTCAATGTTCTTAATCGCGGTGGATGCACACTCCAAGTGGCCGGAGGTAATAAAGATGTCCTCCACCACCACGGAAAAAACCATCACAGTATTAAGGACCATATTCGCCAGGAATGGGCTGCCTGAACAGATCTGTTCTGATAATGGACCGCAATTTGTATCCGAAGAATTCAGGAAGTTCTTAAAAAACAATGGGGTTAAGCACTACACGTCCGCCCCATACCATCCCGCCACCAATGGATTGGCTGAAAGGTTTGTCCAGACCTTCAAGAAGGCCATAAAGGCCATGGGTAATGAAGACATAAATCTACAACATAAGATAGATAACTTCTTGTTTGCGTACAGGAATGCAACACGTGGTTACAAACCAAACCCCCGCCATGATGTTTTTCAATAGAAGACTAAGATGCCGGCTGGATTTGGTCAAGCCAAACATCAGAAGGGACGTAGAGAACCGGCAATTTCAAAGCATGAATGAAAGGCCAACTAGAACCTTCCAGGTAGGTCAACCAGTTTTGGCCCGGGACTACCGTACCGAGAAATGGCAGCCTGGAACTATTTGCACACGACTAGGACCGCTGATGTATACCGTGGACATTGGAGAAAGCATAATAAGGCGCCATGCTGACCAGATCATAGTCATCCGAAAAAGGACAACCTACACAACTCTATACGCCTAGTGATGAAGCAGAGATACCCATAGTATCTACCTCCGATCCGGTGATACTGGAACCAGATAAACCCGACAGTAGCATTGAAGCCGAATCGACCTTGCCAAAAGAACCTACTACACCACCGAGGCGTTATCCGGACCAAGTCAGGAAGCCTCCAGAGAGAATGAATTTGTAATTGATTAACTTCAGCAAATGTGTATATTATTGTTCTTGTAAAAATGTTATTTAATGATTACGTAAAAATGCTATTTAATGATTACTTAAAATGTTATGTACTATTTATCTAAAAGGGGAGGAATTGTAGTGTATGTACCTTTAAGAGGAACTATGTTTTTGAAGCCCCTGTATACTGTAGTACCGGTAGTGACCACTCGGGTATATAAGCCTGTGTAGCGTCTTGTGTTGTTAGTTCACCTCCAGACTTTGTTCAGTAAACACTTGTTAAATCAACTCCTGCATTCCGTGTCTCCATTAACACACGGATCTAACAGTGACCCCTCGTTCTAGACGACCCCCCAGCCAGGGGAAACATCCTCCCCGGTCAGAATTTTATACGTTTTAATGAGATCCCCTCTCATTCTTCTAAACTCTAGTGAATACAGGCCTAGTCAACCCAATCTCTCCTCATACGACAGTCCTGCCATCCCAGGAATCAGTCTGGTGAACATTCGCTGCACTCCCTCTATGGCAAGTATATCCTTTCTTAGGTAAGGAGACCAAAACTGCACACAGTACTCCAGGTGTGGTCTCACCAAGGCCCTGTATAGCTGTAAAGTAACACATTCTTGCTCCTGTACTCAAATCCTCTTGCAATGAAGGCCAACATACTATTTGCCTTCTTAACAGCTTGCTGCACCTGCATGTTTGCTTTCAGTGACTGGTGTACAAGGACACCCAGGTCCCTCTGTATATCAACAGTTCCCAATCTATCACCATTTAAATAATACTCTTTGCCTTTCTGTTTTTCCTACTGAAGTGGCTAACTTCACATTTATCCACGTTATAATGCATCTGCCATGTATTTGCCCACTCACACAACTTGTCAAAATCGCCTTGAAGCCTCTTTGCATCCTCCTCACAACTCACAATCCCACCTAGTTTCGTGTTGTCAGCAAACTTGGAAATATTACATTTGGTTCCATCATCCAAATCATTGATATATATTGGCCCAGAAATTCGGGTCCCCATGCGTGAGTACGCGCTGGGTACTCATGCGTAGGCCCAATGAAAGTGCCGGTTTCGTGCATGCGCAGGATACCGGAACTTCCGTTCCCTTGAAAGAAAGGGTTGACAGGTGGAACGCGCGCGCCGGAGAGGCAGCGCGTGCGCATCGAACTTACGTTTTTTTTTTTTTTTTTTTGCAGGTTTCTCCGGGAGGGTAAGTCTCCAGCAGCTACACTTTTAAAAAGCAGGCGCAAGGCCTGCTTTTAACAAGGTAAGTGGTGAATTGATTAAAATTAAAACATTTTTCCCCACAGGTTTATTATTTTTAAATACTTTAAAAGGGTAAGTTTATTTTTAGCCCCGTTAGAAAATGTAATTAATTTTTTCAAAATTTTAAATTGTTTAAAATAGTTATTTCATGTAACTTAGTTATTTTAAAAATGTGATTTAAAAAAAAAATTTATTACAGAAAACTTTCGATTTACTGGCACCTAAATAACCGGAAATCTCGGTTAACCGGCAAAATTCAGGGAGTAGGTTCAGGTAAGTTTTACTTCATATTGTACTTGCCTTCCTCGATCTGTTGCTGTGCAAGGGTGTGGCTGCAGCTGTTGCTAAGCTACAGAGACGCTTGGAACTTGTGGCCATTGTTCTGAACCTGTTGCTAAGCAACAGGGTTTGTTGCTTTATACGGAGCTGTCATCTCTCCGTATCTTTTACTATAGCTTTCGGTTATCCAGAATTTTTGATGAACCGGCACCACATCGGTCCCGGCGGTGCCGGATAAAAAAAAGTTTCCTGTAGAAGTTTTAGTTATGTTTTGGGGCTTATCGTATTTATAGGTTTGCCAGCTCTTCCTGTCAACTTTATGAATGAAGCATTCCCTGCTACCATTGACTCTCCATGGCCCACGTGATCCCAGGGGACGCGTCGAACTAACTGCGCCCCTGGGATACGCAAGCACTGCGCGCAGGCAGTTGGAGGAGGCCCAGGATCGGAATACCACGCTGGCCCACAGCACAATGGCCGGTACGCAAGCACCCGCGGGATGCCGCCGACCCGAATTTCTGGGCCAATTTTGTGAATAGCTGGGGCCCAAGCACTGATCCCTGCGGTACCCCACTAGTCACCGCCTGCCACCCCGAAAAAGACCCATTTATTCCTACTCTCTGTTTCCGGTCTGTTAACCAATTTTCAGTCCATGCCAGTATATTACCCCCAATCCCATGTGCTTTAATTTTGCACACTAACCTCTTATGTGGAACATTATCAAAGGCCTTCTGAAAATCCAAATACACCACATCCACTGGTTCTCCCTTATCTATTCTACCAGTTACATCCTCAAAAAACTCCAGTAGGTTTGTCAAACACTATTTCCCTTTCATAAATCCACATTGACTTTGTCTAATCTCGTTGATATTTTCTAAGTGTCCTGTTATCACATCCTTTATAATAGACTCTAGCATTTTCCCTACTACTGATGTCAGGCTAACCAGTCTGTAGTTCCCTATTTTATGTCCCTCCTTTTTTAAAAAGTGGGGTTACATTTGCCACCCACCAATCTGCAGGAACTGTTCATAATCTATAGAATTTTGGAAGATGACAACCAATGCATCCACTATTTCCATGGCTACCTCTTTTAGTACTCTGGGATGCAGATTATCAGGCCCTGGGGATTTATCAGCTTTCATCCCATTAATTTCTCCAGCACTATTTTTTTACTAATACTAATTTCCTTTAATTCCTCCTTCTCACTAGACCCTTGGTCCCCTAGTATTTCTGGGAAGTTATTTGTGTCCTCTTCTGTGAAGACAGAACCAAAGTATTTGTTTAATTGCTCTACCATTTCCTTGTGCCCCATTATAAATTCTCCCGTTTCTGACTGTAAGGAACCTACATTTGTCTTCACTAATCTTTTTCTTTTTACATACTTGTAGAAGCTTTCACAATCTGCTTTTATGTTCCTTGCAAGTTTACTCTCATACTCTATTTTTCCCCTCTTAATCAATCTCTTGGTCCTTTTTTGCTGAACTTTAAACTGCTCCCAATCCTCAAGCTTGCTACTTTTTCTGGCAACTTTATATGACACCTCTTTGGATCTAATACTATCCTTAATTTCTTTTGTTAGCCATGGTTGGGCTACTTTTCCTTTTGTGTTTTTGTGCCAGAAAGGAATGTATAACTGTTGCAATTCATGCATTCGTTCCTTAAATCTTAGCCATTGCCTATCCACCGTCATGCCTTTTAATGAAGCTCCCCAATCTATCATAGCCAACTCACACCTCATACCTTCATAGGAAGAGAAGCCATTGCAGGTGATTCTCTGGCTACCACTGGATAGGCAAGAATGGAACCAGGTGAGTACAGTTCCACCCAGCTGGATGACAGAGGAGAGGGGTTGGAGGAGGGTGGTGTGGTCAACCGTGTCAAAGGTTGCAGACAGGTCGAGAAGGATGAGGAGGGATAGTTTACCATGGTCACAGTCACATAGGATGTCATTTGTGACTTTGATAAAAACCGTTTCAGTAATGTGGCAGTAGCAGAAACCTGATTGGAGGGATTCAAACATGGAGCTCTGGGAAAGATGGGCACGAATTTGAGAGGCGACATCAAGTTCAAGAACTTTTGAAAGAAAAGGGAGGTTTGAGATGGGGCAGTAGTTTGCAAGGACAAAGGGGTCAAGGTTAGATTTTTTGAGAGGGGGGGGATGATGTCAGATTTGAAGAGGAGGGAGACAATACCAGAGGAGGGGGACTGGTTAACAATATCAGCTAGCATGAGGGACAGAAAGGGAAGTTGGGTGGTCAGCAGTTTAGTGGGAATAGGGTCGAGGGAGCTGGAAGTGGGTCCCATGAACCAGATGAGCTCGGAGAGGGCATGAGGGGAGATAGGAGAGAAACTAGAGAAAGATGAGAGTTCAGAGCAAGGGCAGAGGGGAACCTTGGAGGAAGTTTGACCCGGTGGGCTGGGGAAGGGAGGGAAGCGGCAGAGGCAGCTGAAGGGATGGTCATAATCTTAGTGACAAAGAAATCCATGAGCTCCTCTCACTTGTTGAAGGTGAAGGTGGAGGAGGCAGGGGAGAGTGGTTTAAGAAGACGGTTTGTAGTGGAGAAGCCAGGGGTTATCTTTGCATTCAAGGATGACCCTGGAGCAGTGAGTTGTTCTGGAAGAGGAGAGCAGGACCGGATAGTGCTTTATGGGGTCCAGCCAGATCTGGCGATGAACGGCTAAACCAGTTGCCCACCATAAACGCTCAAGATAGCTACAAAGACAGTTAGTGAAAGTGAAATTCTTCCTTTGGAGGTGGAGAAATACATCACAAGAGCATATCAATTCACCTAGTAAGCCTCGTAGCAACCAGTTCAAGGGCAGCAGAGGCTTAGGAATAGTGCCTGCTCTCACATGCAGAGGGTGATGTAGGTGCAGAGGGAGTCACACCAGAGGGATATTAAAGTTTTGGAGCAGAAGAGAAAAAGAAAAAAACATTTATAAAGAGCTAAAAAAAGTGACCCTAATTTTGTTTGTAAGCAAACAAGAGCCAAATTCATTACAGTACCTCCACTGCATGCACCACTGCTGTCACTGCATCTTCAGATACATTGTCCAGTCCACATTCATAAGCCGTTACGATCATCCGACCTTCTAGCTGACCTCTTGTGGGAAGCACCATTGTATGAGTGCAAAACTTCACATCATCCTCCTCTTGAGGATCCTTTGCCACAAAGTGTTGTGCCCCTGATAAAGGATTCTGCGCTTGAAAACGATACTGGAGAAAAATACAAAGTTGTAAGTCAAACTGCACAATGCCACTTAAATTAAACACTTAACATATATTAGGACTTATTATAAAGCGGACAAGAATGTCAATTAAAACACTTTTTTTTTTACATACACCCACACAGAAAATTAAAGATTGATTTTTTTTTGACCACCGCAGTCAGAGATAATTTTATTCATGGTCTTACTCTTAAAAGATGTTAATAACATTTTTAAAGTCTTTATCCACCTCCTCGGATGGATATACTAACAAGAAATGGAGTGTGGACCGTCTACTGTTACATTATTAGTTAAGGGCATTTCAAAGAACTTGCCTTCAAACAGTGCATAGTCAAGTTCAATGTCATTTTAAATTTGTCATATGTAAAAGTTTTGTTTCTGTACTTTCAAAATCCATTATAAAATTTTCAATTGTACAAGGAACAATGCAATTCAGTACAATTGATAGATTCATTAAAAACTTGTGGTTTTAATAATTAGACCAGAAAGCATTTTTTTTTTTTTAAATAACCATTTTCTAAAGCTAACAGTGAAAGTTTTAAAAAACATATTACACAATAAAGATTTATCCAAAAAGTGGTGAAACTGCGTTGATAAATCATGGTTCACACAAACAAATGTAGCACAAAAAACACTGCAGCCAGGAGTATATCTCCACACACGTCCTGCTGCCATTTCCTGCTGGGTCCAATTGTCTTGTTCTGCTGCCCTGAATTAGCCATTGCATTGCCTTGCTCTAGCTCTTCTTCCAACAGATGAAAGAATAGCTGAGAAAATGATCTACACAAAATAAAATAACTTTACCAAAGTGTCTTCCACAAGGAACTATGTCAAACACCCAGCAGACCAAAAGGGGGAAAAAATCATCAGGGTTGAAAATAACTCACTTCAAATTTTGCCCGCAGAGACGGAAACTTTTTTTTGCTTTTAGGTTTACCAGATTTGGCAGCAGGTGGACTGGTCCATAGTAGAGAAGAAGTACCTTCTGGAACAGGAACAGTACAAAGATACTATAACTACACTTCATACTTTTCAAGGAAGAATGCATAGCTCCCATTGTTGAATGTAAGTGTCTCAACTTATCTTGCAGATCACACAGGAAATTTAATAAGAGTTACTGACAATCCAATCAAGGCAAGTTAAAGAGGAAGAATAGTGTATAAAGCATGCACTTTATACATTGCAAGAAAACATCTGCTGCGCCTCTCCCTCTTTCTTGGTTATTTCTCTGTTCTCAAACACTTTCCCTTATCTGTTGCTTTTCCTTCTGTGTCAAAACATCCAGGGAAGGGAGATAAAGTTGTCCCAAGTTGGGGTCCCATTTTATTCTGCTATGCACACTTCCTAGTGGTGCAACAAATGAGTGCCTTTGAAATCAAAACGGTTGAAATTTCCACCCTGCAAATCATTCCACCCATGGGAACATGGACTCAGCACGAGTGCAGGAGCCAAAAAGATTGGGAACAAGCTTAGTCCTAATTGCTCATCTCTCTTCAATGAAGGACCCTAAAGGAGAAAGATTTCTAGGGATCAGGGCTTCTTTTTTGAAGTCCTGCACCTCTCCAGTTCAATCGTCCTTATGCCTGGAGTTGTTTTCAAGCACGTCAAACATTCAGCACACCTGCCTTCCAGCAATCCTATTGGGAAAGGGAAAGGGGAGCAGAAGCAGAGACAAACTTTAAATAAAACCGTTGTCCATAAAATGTAATTATAACATTCAATACTTTCAATATTGTCCTCCACAATATTTGACAGCTTTGATCACCAGATTCATTTCTGATTCCACTTCATCCTCAATTCCCCTCCGCCTAAATATGGAGCCAAACTATCAAGTGGCAATCGAAGCGAAGGGGCACACACTGATGCCAAGACTCCCATTCAAGATGCGCAAACTGGAGTCAAAACTGGGTTCATCCACAGGAGTAATTTTTTTATAAATGCAATGATCAGTTTCACTGATCGTACAAAGTCCTCTATGGGAATCCAGATGTTTCTATCACAGGGATGAGTAATTTCTTTCTTTTAAACGTGGGTTGGAGTGAAGAATTAGCTTTGATTTTTCTGTTTCAAAGCCACAAAGAACTTACAAAGACATTTAGAGTACATTTCTAGCCTTGATAAAATCCAAGATGGAATTTTTATCATTTGATCTGGTGTTCATCATCTACACTTCTTGAAGTTAACACAAATACTAGAACAAACAGAATATGCAGACAGTACATATAACACACCTCAAAGTCATTTAGTTATTCTGATAAAATGACCAAGTTATGTGGAAATTCTACCCAAGCTCAAAACTGCAGTAATTCTTTGAATTGGCTTTGTAGAATTTTGGATATAGCTACAGTTACTGGATATACACAGTATAACTTAATTGCCATGGAAAATCCCAACTATGCTTTTTCCATTACTAAACATTTTCTTTTAGAAAAATAAACTATGAATCAGTCTATTTGGTTGGTGTTTAACGTTGAAACTACTGAAGTTATAAAGTTCAGAATAATTCTACTCGGCAACCTGACTGAAATTGTGCAACAAAATGAGGAAAAAGAGAATGGCAGCATATTAAATATAATGGAAGAAACATAATTGTGTACGAATGAGTAAAAGCTTCGACTCTGACAATGTGCAAAAACAGAAAGCATTAGGTCTCTTTAAAGTGCTATACAGTTCAAACCTTCCCATTCCCACTTACCTGGAGCTGAAACCATGATCTGACATCGGGTGAGGATCGCAAGCAAGAAGTCATTATGGGAATGCACTGGAAAACAAATGTTTTTCCTTTAGTACTAACATACTAAATCTATCAAGGTTTAATGTTAAGTCATCAGAGAATAATGGTCACAGGAGATTTGCTATTATTGTCTAAGTTCTGTGCCACTAATAATGAGGTAGTGCAAGACCTGGGAAATAGTTTCTGATTTTTACTATGGTTCTGTCGCAGTGTAAATGCAACAGCAGTTGATCCATCAATGGAGTGCAATAAATTTACTGAAGCAATGCATCACGTAACTGACGTGAAATAAAAATATTACTCATACCGGCCTCGCAGATATATTTGTGATACTACTTGCTTATCCTTTAATAAAACTATCTTTTGTCTTGTCCCCAAAACCGCAGTTATTTAGATTATAAAAGATTTATTTTTGCTCTACTTCCAACAGCATATGTCTTTGTTCAGTCTGCTCTGTTTTCTCCCTAAATCCTCTCTCCTTCTCAGTTACTTAAATAATTCTGAAAAGTATTTCTTCCCTTCCACTTACTTCCCACAGTGGATATGTTTTTTCCCCCTAAAGCTGTCCTGGGAGGTCATTACTCACTAAGACCACTTATTTCCATCTCCGGAAAAAAAAAAGCGCTCAACTCTGCCCCTGCCTCAGCTCATCTGCTGCTGAAACCCTCATACATGCCTTTGTTACTTCTAGACTTGACTATACCAACGCACTCCTGGCCAGCCACCCACATTCTACCCTCCATAAACTTGAGGTCATTCAAAACTCTGCTGTGCACCCATCACCCCTATGCTCGCTGACCTACACTGGCTCCCAGTTAAGCAACGCCTCAATTTTAAAATTCTTATCCTTGTTTTCAAATCCCTCTATGGCCTCACCCCTCCCCAATGCTGTAATCTCCTCCAGCCCCACAACCCTCTGCGCTCCTCAAATTTTGGCCGCTTGAGCATCCCCGATTTTAATCGCTCAACCATTGGTGGCCGTGCCTTCAGCTGCCAAGGCCCTAAGCTCTGGAATTCCCTCTGCGTCTCTCTAACTCTCTTTCCTCCTTTAAGACACTCCTTAAAACCTACCCCTCTGACCAAGCTTTTGGCCATTTGCCTTAATATCTGGCTCGGTGTCAAATTTTGTTTTGTAATGCTCCTACGAAGTGCCTTGAGATGCTTTACTACGTGAAAGGCACTATATAAATACAAGTTGCTGTTGTTGTTGAGTCTCCGATAACTGACACTTGGTCATGCACCCAGGTCCTGACCCAGCTGATCACCGATTCTGGAAAATTTAAATCTTGGGCCAAATCTTGCTGGAAAAGGAACAGCATATTAACAACGCACGCCGTTATCAATGCACAAATCGGCCAGCAAGTGCAGGGGATTAAGAGATACACTGCGAGTTGCAAATCTCCAGAACTTGATGGATTTTCACAAACAACATCTCACCCTTAGCCTCCCTGTTATTTTTGAGTACTTTATGTCTTTTTTCCCCCCCTCTCTAGCTTAATCCAATCTTTCTTTCCTTCTCGATTTCTCTTTCTGCACATTATTTGCCCATTAAACTAGTCACAAAAGTTAGGACTGGTAATTAAGAGCGCAAGTAACCTTTTAACATGAAAATTGTTAATTCAATGCCAATCAACCTCTGTGGCCCAGAAAGAGAACAATTTAAATGGTTCAGTCTCATTTCTGAATGTAATAAATTATTCTTAGAGATTTTCAAACTAGATTTTTTTTTTTTTTTTTTTTTTTTTAATTTCTTACTTTTCCTTTGTCTTTTTTTCTCTCTCGCTTAATCCAATCTTTCTTTCCCTCTCAATCTCTCTTTCTGCACCGGATTTGACGCTCTAATTCACCCACCTACTGCGTCATTCCTCTTTCTTTGTCAGTCCTTAAATACCATTGGTTAAGAAGATAGACTGTTGGTCCCGCTGTTCACTGAGGTCCCAGATGCCCAGTTTCCCCATTATCAGCTCGCACTTCCAGCAAGTTAAGCCGCAAAAATTTTTCCAGCTGAAAGACACAGGAAATAGTCTAACCAATGGGGCACGCCACGAGATACCCTGCTCCAGCAAGATTTGCCCCCTCATTTTTGATTTCATTTGTACCATCCAGACTTCACAATTGTTATATGTACACTTTTTGCCTGGATGTCACAATGCACTCTGGGTATTTGAGTTCCACAGCTGCAGGATGCAAACTCTCCCGCACACTCAAAATTTATCACCAGGAGTTATAACTCCTCACTGCTTTTCCTACCTGGTTGACAGGTAAGAGCTGTGTAAAAAGCCACAACTTCCTTGGTGCATCTCTTGTGCACACAGAATTTGTCCATAGCAGCAAGTAATGGCCAGCATCCAAGGCCCAGGCAAAATTTCTAACTTAAGCCCCAGGCTCCAGTCAGAACTGAAGGCCAATGTGGGGGGAAACTTCTTCCCTGCATTTCTAAAATTAAATGATCAATTTTATGGACAATTACATTTTTTGGAAGAATTGTGTAATGTATCGGTCTGTTCTAGACTTTATTTCTAGCTGTGCAAACTAACCTGATGAAGGAAGAAATAGTAATCCAAAACAACGCGAAGAAATGATTTGAGCAATTAGATTGGCTGATTCTGTGCTTGTTGGCGAATGAATGGTAGACTTGATTTTTTTTTTTTTTTAATGAGGAATTTGATTACGGCAATTACCCTCATTGGTACTTTTTGCTACCTTTTCATTCACATTGGTCCGTATTTTGTACTGTGACTATGAGTAACTGGATGTAGGCTACCCAAATGCATTTTACATAGGATCCTTACAGGCAGCAGACAGAGGAGACTTTTATCCCATCAGTTTAGACTGGATTTCAATCTAGGTTGCAGAGTTGAAATTCTGGTGTCTGCATCAACAACACCCCTTCCAAAATCAATGTACCGCGTGCTGAGCCATCTGATAGTGATTTAGTATACGAGTTTTCATTCACAAAATCCACTGGCATATCTATCAGAGGTAAGGGAAATAAACAGTCATAGATCTTACCATTATCGTGAGTAAGGAGTCTCCTCGCTTCCAGATCAAACTCCTCTTTACTTATCTTTTGCTTGAACCAAAGCTTCAAGTTTGCCCAATATCTGAGAAAGAAAAATGAGCAAACTGGAGACAGGGAACGTGCAGCCACAACAACACTTGCACTTATATAGTGTCTTTAATGTAGAAAAATATACAGTAATTCAGACTCAGAGGTGCAAGGATGACACATTTTAAGTCAATGCACTGTGGAATGGGGACCCAATGGAGGTGAACAAAAACAGTGATAGATGAGTGGGGTTTAGTAGATGATCGGATGTGGGGTGGGGGTGGAGAAGAGTCTGAATGAGTAGCAGTTTGTAGAAGGTAGAATTAGGAGATGTGAGAAAGGCATTACTTAAGTCACACTTGGAGATGAGACATGTATGAGGGCACTGATTAGGGTGGGGCAGGAACAGTGATGGATAAAATAATTCACAAAACAATTTTACACAAACACATGAAGACAAAATTAATCCCCAGGTTATGTAGTTTACTCCAACCAGGCCTTTAGATTTGGAATTTATACACAGTCAGATATCACATTGTGAATTACTAATGCATAGGGACCATTACATTTTTTATTTTTTTTTATTTTTTAAACTTCTACAATGCATATTATTATTTTGGTGGTGAATCAGTAAATACCAATTTCTTCCTGAATTTGATTTTTTTTTTTTTTTTTTAACTTCCTGTTGGTTCTTACCTAAAATCAGTAGTGCCCAAAAATTGCATCCATGATGTTAGCACACATGCTGTGTACTCTATGTTATCATCAATGTGATGCGCACACATCTCCGAGCCCGATGTTCAGTTGCAAACTAAACAATGGCTTTATCATCTTTTAGGTACTAATGGAAGGACGATAGTTTTTTTTTTAAATGGCATATTTTATTCTTTCATTCCTAGTTAGGTATGGAGCAAGGACAGTAATGCACTGACACAGTTACCACACTATAAGGGTATTTATTTTAACTCTCTTAACTCTTTCAGGTTGTAGTGTATGTACCCGTCTACCTTTAAGAGAACTATTGTATGTAACCGTCCACCTTTAAGAGAACTATTTTAGGTGTTGCACTACTTTATTTTGGCTTCTGTATACTGTAATGCCGGTGGTGACCACACCGTTTGATATAAGTGCTGTGTAAGGATTTATTGGGCAGATTCACCCTGACCTTCGAATAGTAAAGTCCTGTTAAAAGTTATTCTTGTAGTCTGTGTATTAATTCACTATACAACCCACAGACTTTACACAGGTAATCAAAGGCGAGATCAACCAAGACTTCAAACCTTTTCCAAATAATGGTTTTATTATTATAAAACACAATGGATTGCCATTAAAAACAGACTCCGATCACACACCAAGGCATTATTTGTTAAAAATAAGATTACAATTGTTCCCCAGTGCATAATCTCCAATGGCTTTTGATACCATCATAGTGACAAGTGGCTGGAGCCACAACACAGGTTCTTCAATGTCTATGGGACAAAGTGAGTGTCTAATGGCGAGCCCTATAAAAGTGGTGTCAGTAAACTGTGAAAATAATTGTGGACTGTCATTTAGGTTGACTGTAACTTTTTATTTTGAGTCTTAGTGATGTTGAAAATAAAGACTTTTTTAAAATTGATATTCTCCAAATTTACTCAAGTTTTGTTTATAAAAGTCCAATTTCTCCCAATTATTCAAGGGCTGGGAAAAAACTCGTTTTTTTAATAAAACTGAAAATATTTGTGCATATTCGGCCCATTCACTATCTATGCAACCCACCCCTCTCTTTCTGCAAACCCGTCAAATGAAAAATAAAGCAGCACAAAAGCAAAACACCGCGCATGCTGGAAATCTTAAGTGTGGGGAGGGGGGAGAAATCAAAGTTGGGTGTGCTGAACGCCAGTTTGTAGTTGCAGGGGAAGCAAAGGTGCCTGGCGCCACCTGCCTGTGCAGGTATTCAGTCACAGGGCAACCGGCTGCAGAATCACCCGGCCACTCACTGCGGACACGGGCTGGCACTGTCAGAGACTGATGGTGGTGGATTGAAATGAAAAGTCCTTCAGTGAAGTGCCGCAAGGCCCTGGCGGAGGCGGCGCTCTCGCTCGGCCCGGCGTTGCTGAGCCCACAGACACCCATAGTAACCAGCTGGGCTCACGGCGCCGCCGGGCCTCAAATGTAACACCAACCGTCAGCACAGCAACAACACATAAGGCCCACTCACTGTTTCACATTCTCGCCCAGCGCCTCTGTCAAAGTCTTTTTCGCGGCCTCCAGCTCGCTGACGTGAGTCGCCATGTCTGGAAAGGGAGGGGGCGAGGCGGGGGGCTTAGTTACCGCATCGGGGCTTTTGTACAAGCATCGGCCGCGGCGCCCCCTGCCGGCCCGGAGGAGCTGCCGCCCGAGGCGCAGCACCCCTTACAGATAGGGAGAGAGAGAGCTGGTGTTGTTTCCGTGGCCGGTGGGCGCCGCGGGGACTGGAGTGCTTCATCACCCTGGCAAACCAAATTTCAATTTAATTTGTTAAGTTTTATTTAAAGTTTTATTAATTTACAGTTAATTGGTTCAATCAAAAGAGGTTCAAAAGAGGAGCTGGTGGTGGACACTCCTGGAGATAGACACCATCCACTGCAGATATGGAGAGAGAGGGTGTGCTGGTGGTAGACACTTCTGGAGACAGATTCCACCCACTGTAGATAGGGAGAGAGAGGGATGGTGGTGGTAGACACTGCTGGAGATAGACACCACCCACTGCAGATAGGGAGAGACAGGGATGGTGGTGGTAGACACTCCTGGAGACAGACACCACCCACTAGATAGGGAGAGAGAGGGGATGGTGGTGGTAGACACTCCTGGAGACAGACTTCACCCACTGCATATAGGGAGACAGGGGTGTGGTAGACACTCCTGGAGACAGACACCATCCACTGCAGATAGGGAGAGAGAGGGTGGTGGTGGTGGCAGGCACTCCTGGAGACAGACTCCTACAGATAGAGAGAGAGAGAGGGGGTGATGGTAGACACTCCTGGAGACAGACACCACCCACTGGAGCAGACTCCTACATTGGCACACGGTTTGGGCTGCCACACTAACCAATCTTCTGAAAAAGATGGAAGAGGGTTTAGATGAGATTATTGGCCATTCGGAAAGTATCCTGCCAGTGTGAAACTCTTATTAAAAAAATAACTTGTATTTATGTAATGCCTTTCATGTCATCAAGATGTCCCAAAGCGCTTCACAACCAAAAAAGTACTTTTTGAAGTGTACTCGCTGTGTCAAATTTTGTTTTATAACAATCCTTTGAAGTGCCTTTGGGACACAAAAGTCCCACAAGCAGCAATGAGATAGATGACCAGATAATCTGTTTTAATGGTGTTGGTTGCAAGATAAATGTTGGCCAGGAGAGCTCCCCTGCTCTTCTTTGAATAATGGCACGGGATTGTTTACATTCATCTGAAAGGCCAGGTGGGGCCTTTGTTCACTGGCTCATCTGAAAGACAGTACCTCTGACAGTGTAGCACTCCCTCAGTATTGCACTGGAGTCAGTCTGGATTGTGAGCTCAAGGTTCTGGAGTGGGGCAAGTCTGTCACTGTATAACATTAGGGTGCACAGGCCAGTCACTATAACTAGAGGAAGCAGTACTGATGGGCACAGGCCTGTCACTATAACTAGAGGGAGCAGATCTGGTGGTGGGAGCAATTTGAGGGGATGAGTTTAGAGTATCACGCATTAAAGTGCATTGGGTTGGGTGCAATTTTTCCCATTGTGTTTTGATACTGATGTGCTAAATAAACCCAGTAACAACACTGACTGTGGATCTCACCGGACAGAAATTACACAGAGCACCTTGCCCTGTATCAGCTATCTGAAATCCTCGAATACAGTGAATAACTCACTCCTGGCCCATTCACTATGCTTTATTCATCCCATTACTATCTCCTGAAGGCACTGCCAATTGCTGAACGAAGGTGCCAGCCATCCTTCAGTAACTCACTTGTATTCTTCATGTGTGAGCCTTGACAGTAAATGCTAGAAAGCTATTTATGCATGGAGGGCATCAGATCGATCTACGCCCAGGATGGGGATCAGGGGAAATGAAAGGTCACATCCTCACTGCTCCCCTGCAAAGCTAATCAAATACTGTGATATATCTGAAGGGATTTGACCGTAACCTGAAAACAAGTAATTGTAACTATGCGTAGATTATCAGCACCAAAATTGCAATAAGAGCAAAATCATGGCTTTGCCTACCTATGCTGGCAGTGGGCATGAGTGGGATGGGCTTGTTAAGTTTTGCAGGTGGTTGGGTGGTGGGAAATTCCATGAGACCATTGTACAATTTTAAAGGGGCTGCAAGAACAGAGAGACCTGGGGGTGTTTGTGCACAAATCTTTGAAGGTGGCAGGACAGGTTAACAAAGCAGTTAGTAAAGCATATGGGGTTATATGGCTTTATAATTAGAAGCATAGAGTACAAAAGCCAGGAAGTTATGCTAAACCTGTATAAAACACTAGTTCGGCCCCAGCTGGAGTATTGTGTCCAATTCTGGGCACCACACTTTAGGAAGGACGTGAGGGCTTTGGAGAGGATACTGAAGAGATTTACTAGAATGGTTCCAGGGATGTGGATAGACTGGAAAAGCTGGGGTTGTTCTCCTTAGGGCAGAGGTGATATGATAGAGATGTTTAAAATCATGAAAATCAGAAAATTAGAGGTGCATGTAACAAGGGTAAAGCAATAATCCTTGGGGACTTTAATTTTCGTAAATTGGCAAAAGTAGCTTGAAGGACAAATTCATGGAATGCATTCAAAAGAGTTTTCTAGAACCATATGTTGAGGAACCAACTGGGGAACAGGCTATATTAGATCTAGTATTGTGTATTGAGACAGGGTTAATTAGTAATCTTATAGTAAAGGATCCTCTGGGGAAGAGTGATTATAATATGATAGAATTTTATATTAAGTTTGAGAGTGATGTGTTTAAGTCCAAAACTAGGATCTTAAATTTAAACAAAGCCAATTACAAAGGTATGAGAGGCGAATTGGCTGAGGTAGATTGGAAAATTAGATTAAAAGATATTACAGTAGATAAGCAATGGCAAACAGTTAAAGAAATAAATTAAAATTCTCAACGAATGTACATTCCCTGAGGAATAAAAACTCCACTGGAAAAGTGGTACAACAGTGGCTAACTCGAGAAGTTAAGGATAGTATTAGATTAAAATAGGCTTACAATGTTGCCAAAAAGAGTAGTAAGCCTGAGGATTGGGAGGGTTTTAAAAATCAGCAAAGGATGACCAAGAAAGTGATAAAGAGGGAGAAAATATAATATGAGTAAACTAGCAAGAAATATAAAAACAGATTGTAAGAGCTTTTACAAATATGTAAAAAGGAAGAGATTAGCAAAAGTAAGCGTGGATCCCTTAGAGGCAGAGACAGGAGAAATTATAATGGGGAATAAAGAAATGGCAGAGACATTAAACAAATATTTTATGTCTGTCTTCACAGAAGAAGACACAAAGAACATATCAGAAAGTGCAGGGAACCGAGGGTCTAATTAAAGTGAGGAAATTAAAGTAATTAATATTAGTAAAGAAAAAATACTGGAAAAATTAATGGGACTAAAAGCCGACAAATCCTGATGGCCTACATCCTAGGGTTTTAAAAGAGGTGGCTGCAGAGATAGTGGATGCATTGGTTTGATCTTCCAAAATTCCCTAGATTCTAGAACGGTTCCCGTGGATTAGAAGGTAGGAAATGTAACTCCGCTGTTCAAAAATGCAGGGAGAGAAAACAGGGAACTATAGGCCAGTTAGCCTGACATCTGTAGCAGGAAAAATGCTAGAATCTATTATTAAGGATGTGGTAACAGGGCACTTGGAAAATCACAATATGATTAGGCGGAGTCAACACGGTTTTATGAAAGGGAAATCGTGTTTGACAGATCTATTAGAATTTTTTGAGGGTGTAACTAGCGAGGGAGAACCAGTGGATGCAGTATATTTGGATTTTCAGAAAGCATTCGATAAGGTGTCACACAATAAGTTGTTACACAAGATTAGGGGTCATGGGATTGGGGGTAATATATTAGCATGGATTGAGGATTGGTTAACGGACAGAAAACAGAGAGTAGGAATAAACGGGTCATTTTCAGGATGGCAGGGTGTAACTAGCGGGGTACCACAAGGATCAGTGCTTGGGCCTCAGCTATTCACAATCTACATCAATGACTTATGAAGTAAGATATTAAAAATTGGGCATAACAGGGCAAGAATTCCAGGATTTAATTGCAGCACCAATGTACAAGGTGGAGGGAATGGGTTAATTCATACTCTGAGTTAAATGATATAGAAGTCTGTATATTGCATTCTACCCAGCTAAGTTTTAAAACATGATTAGGTGACTGTTGAGAGATTCAACTGCAGCGCAACTCGTAGGAAGATTAGGGAGGATGTCTGGTCAGCCAGGCAGGCAACACATGTACAAGATAACATATCGAAGAATTCATTTATTATAAATTACAACAGGGTTCCATTCTTCAAAGTATGGTAGGACAGATGAGAATGTGATTGCTTTGCAGAAGTAACCTGAGAACAAGGCCAAAAGTTTGTACTTTGCGCGCCATAACAAGGACTGCTATCTTAAGGAAAACAAGCAACACCACCTGGCTACGGGCAATTAGATGGTTGTAAAGCAATTAAGATGAGGCCCATAGTCACAGGACGTGGCGGGACCAACTGATAACGAAATGTGGGATTGGGACCGGCAAGAAGATGAACTGTCATGGTTTTATAATTACAATTTAGCTATAACTCTGTATATGCTGATAAGCTTATCCCCTCCCCTAGGGCAGGGCCTTAATTTTTGTATAACTGTGTGGACTTCGAGAGGTTCGTTGGAGTTTGAGCCTTGTGTAGGGACACAAGAAAAAATCTCCCCAGGCCTGAATAAACCATTTTGACTTCAATTATTGGGTCTGTCTTTCTTTCAACAAGCCAGTGACGTCGACCTTGTATATCACTTGGTCCGCACTTTGGGAGCTTACATCAACTTAGATGAAGGGACCGAGTATAATATATCCAAGTTTGCTGACGATACAAACCTAGGTTGTAAAGTAAGCTGTGAGGAGGACGTAAAGAGGCTGCAAAGGGATATAGACCGGTTAAGTGATTGGGCAAGAAGGGGGCAGATGGAATATAATGTGGGGAAGTGTGAAATTATCCACTTTGGTGAATGGAAAAGTAGAATATTTTTTAAAAGGTGAGACTCTAGTAAATGTTGGGATTCAGAGGGATTTGGGTGTCCTGGTACATGAATCACAGAAAGTTAACATGCAGGTACAGCAAGCAATTAGGAAGGCAAATGGCATGTTAGCCTTTAGTGCAAGGAGGTTGCAGTATAAAAGTAAGGAAGTCTTGCTGCAATTATATAGGGCTTTGGTGAGACCACACCAGGAGTACTTTGTACAGTTTTGGTCTCCTTACCTAAGGAAGGATATACTTGCCTTAGAGGGGGTGCAACAAAGGTTCACAAGATTGATTCCTGGGATGAGAGGGTTGTCCCATGAGGATAAATTGAGTAGAATGGACTTATATTCTCTGGAGTCTAGAAGAATGAGAGGTGATCTCATTGAAACGTATAAAATTCTTAGAGGGCTTTGTTAGATCCGTGGTTCAGTGGATAAATAATTACACGGATGCTGTACATAAACAAATAACAGGTCTTTACTGGAGGAGGGTAATCTCTAGACTGGGGTACAGAGGCATGCGAACAGCTTATATACTGGTGTGGTCACTGCCGGTACTACAGTATACAGGAGCTGTAAAAAGTAGTTCTGACTTAAAGCACATACACTACAATTCCTCCCTTTTTAGATTAATAATACCCCCTTAATATTCAAATAACAATTACATTTTTACATGTACATTCAATAACAAAAGTCCATTTACAGATTCAGTCTTTGGGGCGGCTTCCTGACCCTTTCGGGATAGCGCCTTTCCGGACGTTCTTGTTCTTGGTGCAGAGGCGATTCTGACCCCCTTTCATCGGGTAGTTCATCGGGTTCCACTGCTACTGGGTCTGAAGTAGATACTACCGGTATGTCGGGTTCACCCCCAGGTACTCGAGACATGGGGTTGACGTATTCCTGTGATGCTAAGATCTGATCGACGTGGCGTCTCACAATGTTCTTCCCGACATCCACTGTGTACATTAATGGCCCCTGCCTTGTACATATCGTTCCGGGTTGCCACTTCTCTGTTCATAAGAACATAAGAAATAGGAGCAGGAGTAGGCCAATCGGCCCCTCGAGCCTGCTCCGCCATTCAATAAGATCATGGCTGATCTGATCCTAACCGCCAATCTACTATCACTGAACCATCTCCTGAATCTAACAGAATTAGACACACGAAATAGGAGCAGGATCAGGCTACATGGCCCCTGGGCCCGCTCCCCTACCCACAGGGCCATGACCGAACCGAACCTAGACTCATGTCCAAATTCCTGCCCATTCCCCATAACCCTTCATTCCCTTTTCTTCTAGGAAACTGTCTATTTCTGTTTTAAATTTATGTAATGATGTAGCTTCTACAGCTTTTTGGGGCAGCATATTCCATGGACCTACCACCCTCTGAGTGAAGTAGTTCCTCCTCATCTCAGTTTTGAAAGAGCAGCCCCTTATTCAAAGACTATGCCCCCTAGTTCTAGTTTCACCCATCATCGGGAACATCCTCCCCGCATCCACCCGATCCAACCCCTTCACAATCTTATATGTTTCAATAAGATCGCCTCTCATTCTTCTGAACTCCAATGAGTAGAGTCCCAATCTACTCAACCTCTCCTCATATGTCCATCCCCTCATCCCCAGGATTAACCGAGTGAACCTTCTTTGTACTGACTCGAGAGCAAGTATGTCTTTTCTTAAGTATGGACACCAAAACTGTATGCAGTATTCCAGGTGCGGTCTCACCAATACCTTGTACAACTGAAGCAATACCTCCCTATTTTTATATTCTATCCCCCTAGCAATGAAAGCCAACATTCCATTGGCCTTCTTAATCACTTGCTGCACCTGCATACTAACCTTTTGAGTTTCGTGCACCAGGACCCCCAGATCCCTTTGTACTTCAGTACTTTCCAGTTTCTTGCCATTAAGATAATAACTTGCTCTACGATTTTTGCTGCCAAAGTGCATAACCTCACACTTTCCAGTATTGTATTCCATCTGCCAAATTTCTGCCCACTTACTTAGCCTGTCTATGTCCCCTTGCAGTATTTTTATGTCCTCCTCTCTCACTACTTTCCCTCCCATCTTAGTATCATCTGCAAACGTTGATATGTTACACTCAGTCCCCTCCTCCAAATCATTAATATAGATTGTAAAGAGTTGGGGACCCAGCACTGACCCCTGTGGAACACCACTAGTTACTGATTGACAGTCCGAGAATGAACCATTTATCCCAACTCTCTGCTTTCTGTTAGATAGCCAATCCTCTATCCATGCCAGAATATTACCCCCAATCCCGTGATTTTTTATCTTAAGCAATAATCTTGTGTGGCACCTTGTCAAATGCCTTTTGGAAGTCTAAATACACTACGTCCACTGGTTCCCCTTTATCCACCCTATATGTTACTTCCTCAAAGAACTCCAGCAAATTTGTCAAACATGACTTCCCCTTCATAAAACCATGCTGACTTTGTCCTATTAAATTATGATTATCCAAATGTCCTGTTACTGTCTCCTTAATAATGGACTCCAATATTTTACCTACCACAGATGTAGGCTAAATGGTCTATAGTTTCCAGCCTTCTGTCTACTGCCCTTTTTAAATAAGGGCGTTACATTAGCAGTTTTCCAGTCTGGCGGGACCTTTGCTGATTCCAGGGAGTTTTGGAAAATTATTACCAATGCATCCACAATCCCTACCGCCACTTCCCTCAAGACCCTAGGATGTAAGCCATCAGATCCAGGTGATTTATCTGCCTTGAGTCCCATTATTTTACCGAGTACCACTTCCTTAGTGATTTTGATCGTGTTTAGCTCCTCCCCCCTATAGCCCCCTGTTTGTCCAGTGTTGGGATATTCTTAGTGTCTTCTACTGTAAAGACTGATACAAAATATTCATTCAGTGTTTTTGCCATCTCCATATTTCCCACCATTAATTTCCCGGTCTCATCCTCTGAGGGACCAACATTTACTTTAGCCACCCTTTTTCTTTTTATATAACTATAAAAACTCTTACTATCTGTTTTTATATTTTTTGCTAATTTACTGTCATAATCTATCTTCCCTTTCTTAATCAATCTTTTTGTTACTTTTTGCTGTCTTTTAAAGTTTTCCCAATCCTCTATCCTCCCACTAGATTTGGCTACCTTATATGCCCTTGTTTTTAGTCGAATACTATCCTTAATTTCTTTACTTAGCCACGGATGGCTGTCTTTTCTTTTACACCCTTTTCTCCTCAGTGGAATATATTTTTTTTGGAAGTTGTAAAATAACTCCTTAAATGTACACCACTGATCATGTATCGTCTTACCCTTTAATCTATTTTCCCAATCCACTCTACTCAATTCCGCTCTCATACCTTCATAGTCTCCTTTATTCAAGCTTAGCACGCTTGTTTGAGATCCAACCTTCTCACCCTCTAATTGAATATGGAATTCAACCATGTTATGGTCACTCATTCCAAGGGGATCCTTTACTAGGACATTTTTAATTAATCCTGTCTCGTTACACAGGACCAGATCTAAGGTTGCTTGCCCCTGGTCGGTTCAGTTACATACTGCTCAAGAAACCCATCCCTAATACACTCAATGAACTCATCCTCAAGGCAGCCCTGCCCAATTTGATTTGTCCAATTAATATGATAGTTAAAATCCCCCATAATTATAGATGCTCCCTTATTACAAGCCTCAACTATTTCCTGATTGATACTCCGTCCAACAGAGTTGCAACTGTTCAGAGGCCTATAAACTATGCCCACTAGTGTTTTTTTCCCCTTATTATTCCTTACCTCCTAGGCAGCACGGTGGCATAGTGGTTAGCACTGTTGCCTCACAGCGCCAGGGACCCGGGTTCGAATCCGGCCTCGGGTGACTGACTGTGTGGAGTTTGCACATTCTCCCCGTGTTTGCATGGGTTTCCTCCGGGTGCTCCGGTTTCCTCCCACAGTCCAAAGATGTGCGGGTTAGGTTGATTGGCTATGATAAATTGACCCTTAGTGTTAGGAGGATTAAATACGTGGGGTTGCGGGGATCGGGTGGGATATGTGTTGATGTAGTGGTTACAGGGATCGGGTGGGATATGTGTCGGTGCAGGCTCGATGGGCCGAAATGGCCTCTATCTGCACTGTGGGGTTTCTGTTCTGTTCTGTTCTGTTCTCCACCCAAACTGTTTCATTATCCTGATCTTTTGACCCAATATCATTTCTCTGTATTACAGTGATCCCTTCCTTTATTAACATAGCCACCCCACCTCCCCTTCCTTCCTGCCTGTCCTTCCTGATCGTTAAATAACCTGGTATGTTTAATTCCCAGGCATTGTCACCCTGCAGCCATGTTTCTGTAATGGCCACAAGATCATACCCATATGTAGTTATTTGTGCCATTAACTCGTCTATTTTGTTACGAATGCTATGTGCATTCAGATAGAGAACTTTCAAATATGTTTTGTGACACTTAGTTCCTGCTTTTGCCCTTTTTATTACTTTACCCTTTACTCCATACCTTCTGCCCCTTCCTGACACACTCTGGTTTTTAATTTCCCCACTGCTACCTAAGTCTATGACCTTCTCTGTTGTCATTTTTATTATTTGCTCTCTAGGAACCTCCCCCCACTAGTTAGTTTAAAGCCCTCTCTACAGCCCTAGTTATATGATCTGCCAGGACTCTAGTCCCAGCACTGGCCAAGTGAAGCCCGTCCCAACGGAACAGCTCCCTCCTGCCCCAGTACTGGTGCCAGTGTCCCAAGAAGCAAAACCCATTTCTCCCACACCAGTCTTTGAGCCACGCATTTAACTCTCTAATTTTATTTGTCCTAGCCAAATTCGCTCGTGGCTCAGGTAGAGATTATTACCCTTGAGGTTCTGTTTTTTAATTTGACCCCTAGCTGCTCATACTCCTTTAACAGAACCGGCTTCCTAGTCCTATCTACGTCGTTTGTACCAACATGGACCACGACAACTGGATCCACCCCCTCCCACTGCAAGTTTCTTTCCAGCCCAGAGGAGATGTCCTTAACCCTGGCACCGGGTAGGCAACACAGCCTTCGGGACTCTCGCTCTCGGCTGCAGAGAACTCTATCTATCCCCCTAATAATACTATCCCCTACCACTACAACATTTCTATTTACTCCCCCCTCTTGAATGGCCCCCCGTTCCACGGTGCTGTGGCCAGGTTGCTCATCCTCCCTGCAGTCCCTGCTCCTGTCCCCACAGGGAGTAAGAACCTCGAACCTGTTGGTCAAGAGCAAGGGCTGCGGCTCCTCCAGCTCTACCTCCTGGATCCCCGTACCTGCCTCACTCGTAGTCACACCGTCCTGTCCCTGACCATGGGCTACATCTGAATTAATTAACTTCATAGGTGTGACCACCTCCTGATACACAGAGTCCAGGTACTTCTCCCCCTCCCTGATGTGTCGCAGTGTCTGAAGCTCAGACTCCAGCTCATCAACACGGAGCTGGAGTTCCTGTAGCAGCAGACACTTGTCACAGACGTAATCACCGTGAGCCTCATTGGGGTTCACAGGCTCCCACATCTCGCAACAGTAACACATCACCTGCTCCATTCTATTTAATTAATTAAATTTTTTATTGTTAGTTATGGACACCCTCTGCCCGATTTTAGATGCTAGTATCCCCTTTAATTAATTGGATTTAAATTAAATCAATCCCTCTAGTTACACCAGTTAAATGGTTTACCAACAGTCACTCTGCACCAGAAAGGCCTTGGTACACCACAGCAACCTTAAAAACTATAAACCACGGACTT
Organism: Somniosus microcephalus; assembly: GCF_052327205.1. NCBI lineage: Eukaryota > Metazoa > Chordata > Chondrichthyes > Squaliformes > Somniosidae > Somniosus > Somniosus microcephalus. Next base: position 250,832,185 of record NC_140989.1, read on the forward strand.
AAAGTTTTAAAACGAGAGAAATACTCCAACCAATCACCTACCTGTTTTGTGGTGACGCCACACCTTGAATACTTTTTACCTCTCTCCTTGCCTGAGATTGAAGATTGGTGAGGCCTACCTGAGCCTCTGGGGCCTCTTGTAGTCGCTCTGCCGCTCCGCCTCCAGCCGCTGCCAATGCCGCACTGAGGCCTACCTGAGCCTCTGAGGCCTCTTGTAGTCGCTCTGCCGCTCCGCTCCGCCTCCAGCTGCTGCCGATGCTGCACTGAGGCCTACCTGAGCCTCTGGGGCCTCTTGTAGTCGCTCTGCCGCGCTGCTCCGCCTCCACCCGCTGCCGATGCCGCACTGAGGCCTACCTGAGCCTCTGGAGCCTCTTGTAGTCGCTCTGCCGCGCTGCTCTGCCTCCACCCGCTGCCGATATCCGCACTCATCGATAGTCCCGGGCCAAGACTGGTTGCCCTACATTGAAGCTCCTTGTCGGCTTCTCGTTGATGTGCTGGAATTGTTTGTCCTCAACATTTCTTCGCACATTTGGTCTGAGCAAGTCCAGGCGAGATCTCAACCTTCGGTTAAAGAACATCATGGCCGGGGTCTGGTTGGTAACTGCATGTGTCGTGTTTCGGTAGGCTAATAAGAAATTGTCCATCTTATGCTGTAGTGGAATTTCCTCGTCGCACATGGCCTTTATCGCCTTCTTAAAGGTTTGTACGAACCTCTCAGCCAATCCATTGGTGGCTGGATGATACGGGGCGGATGTGTAATGCCTTACCCCATTCCTTTGCATGAATTTTTGGAACTCGTCGGACACAAACTGTGGTCCATTATCAGAGCTGATCTGCTCTGGCAACCCGTTTCTGGCAAATATGGTCCATAGGACTGCAATCGTTTTCTCTGTAGTTGCTGAAGACATCTTTATCACCTCAGGCCATTTTCAATGAGCATCCACTGCTATTAAGAACATTGAGTCCATGAATGGACCAGCGAAATCAATGTGCACCCGTTGCCATGGAGAGGAGGGCCACTCCCATGGGTGTAGAGGGGCATGTGGTGGTGCATTTTGGACCTTCTGGCATCCTAAGCAGCTCTTAGTTAGGTCTTCGATTTGTTGATCGATTCCCGGCCACCACACATAAGCCCTAGCTAGGCTTTTCATTTTCCCTCCCTCCAGATGACCTTCATGTAGCTCATTTAGCACTCTTTCCCTTAACTTGGGTGGAATCACCACTCTGGATCCACACATCACTGTCCCCTGGCATACTGACAGCTGTTCTCTTCTGGATCAGAATGCTGACAACAGTGAGTCGCCATGTGCTGGCCATCCCCTCACCGTCAATTCATATACCCGTGACAGCGTCGGTTCATTGTGGGTCTCCTTCTCTATATCCGCTTTTGTTACTGGCAATCGTTCAATTATCGATGAATAAAATATCTCGATAGGGTCCACTGCTGGTGCTTCCTCCACAGTAGGCAGTGGCCGGCGCGATAGCCCATCAGCGTTCCCATGCTGTCTCGTGCCTTTATATTCTATTTCATATTGATTCGCCCCTAGAAACAGGGACCATCTTTGTAACTGCTGTGCAGTCATTACTGGCACGCCCTTCTTAGGATTAAAGATGGAGACAAGTGGTTGGTGGTCAGTCAGCAAGGTGAACTTCTGTCCATGCAGATAGTGGTTGAATTTTTTTACTCCCCATACTAGGCTGAGGGCCTCCCTGTCAATCTGGGCGTAGTTGCGCTCGGCTGAGGTTAGTGACCGAGACGCAAAGGCTACTGGCCTCTCCAACCCGTCTGGGAATTTGTGCGACAGCACCGCTCCAATGCCGTAGGGTGATGCATCACATGCCAAACGAATTGGTAGTGCTGGGTTGAAATGGGCCAACACCTCTTTTGATGTGATCAATTCTTTACACTTCTGGAAAGCTCGTCTACGTTCGTCATCCCACTTCCATGGTACCCCTGTTTGCAGTAGGGTGTTCAGCGGGTGTAATACCGTAGACAAATTTGGTAAGAACTTGTGGTAATAGTTTACCAGCCCGAGGAACGACCTCAGTTGTGACACATTTTCCGGCGCTGGAGCCTTGACTACTGCCTCTATCTTGTCAGGGGACTTATGTAACCCCTCTTCATCGATGACGTGGCTGCAATACGAGGTCTGTTTCTGGAAAAACTCGCACTTGTGGCGATTAGCTCGTAGCCCACATTCCTTTAATCTGGCGAGCACCTTCTCTAAGTTAACGAGGTGATCACCGTCATTTTCGCCTGTGACCAAGATGTCGTCCAAATAACACTGGGTCCCTGGAATCCCTTGCAGGACCTGATCCATCGCCCTTTACAAGATAGCCGGAGCCGAGGCTACTCCAAACACCAGCTGGTTGTATTGATAGAGACCTTTATGGGTGTTGATCGTAAGGTAATGTTTCGAAGCTTCTTCTACCTCCATTTGCAAGTACGCCTGGGTTAGATCAATTTTTGTGAAGCGTTTACCACCAGATAGCGAGGTGAAAATATCCTCAATTCGTGGAAGCGGATATTGCACCGTGTGAAGGACTGGGTTCACTATCACCTTAAAATCCCCACAAATGCGGACCTTCTTTGGTTCCCCAGGCGTATTACTCAACGACCTCTTCATTACAGGAACGATGGGTGTAGCCCACTCGCTCCAGTCCACTTTGGACAGTATTCCTGAACGTTCCAACCCTTCCAGCTCTGCTTCAACCGCTGGTCTGATCGCATAAGGCACTGGTCTGGCCTTCAGAAACTTTGGGCTTGCATTATCCTCTATTTTAATTGTTGCTGTTATTCCTTTTAGTGTTCCTAGTCCCTCCTGGAACACTTCTTTTGCATCAGTTAGCATTTTTGACAGTCGTCCAGGTGTGACGTCGTCACCCTTTTTGGCCTCCACCTTCAGTGCCTGTATGGAATGCCAATCTAAATGTATCTTCCAGATCCATTCACGTCCTAGCAGTGGTGGTCCTCCATTTGGCAATACATATATATCCATTTTAGGTATTTCCTGACCTTTATATGTCACTTTCACCCTTATTTTTCCTTTGGGGTAGACTTTTTGCCCCGTGTACGTCTTCAAGACAATCTCTGTAGCTTTCAAGGGTATATGTGAAAATAGCCGCTTGTAGTCTCTTTGATTTATGACTGTTAGAGCTGACCCTGTGTCCAATTCCATTTCCACTTGGACTCCGTCTATCTTGAGTGTAACCCAGATAGTCTGGTGATCCTCCATTTCGGTTACATTATGTAGTTTCAGACAAACCAGCTCCTTGCTTCCGGAGTCTGTGTCACTTTTCTGTTCGTCTGAACCACTGTCCATCACCTGGTGTACCTTTTTGTATTTCTCCTGTGGAGATTGCTTACTGTTGGTTTTCTTCCCAGACCTGCAGACTCTTGCTATGTGTCCTGCTTTCCCACACTGTCTGCACACTTGGTCCTTGAACCAACAATCTTTCTGGTCATGTGTTGTTCTGCCGCAGCGATAGCACCTCCCTGTTCCACAGGCCATTTCATTGGTGCCATATTCTTGCGGTCTCCGTTGTATCTCTGCAGCGTCCCTTGCGGCTGCTTCGTGTGACACTGCCATACTGAAAGCTTTGTCCAGCGTAAGGTCCTTTTCTGATAGAAGCCGTTTCTGGGTTCCCCACAGGGAGTAAGAACCTCGAACCTGTTGGTCAAGAGCAAGGGCTGCGGCTCCTCCAGCTCTACCTCCACACAAACTTGTCCCTTAACGTGTCTGCTAGTTCCGCTCCAAACTGGCAGTATTTCGATAGCTTGCGCAGTTCCGTTAGGTACTCAGCATTGCTTTCATCTTTGTGTTGGTTCCTTTTATGGAACTTAAATCGTTCTGCTATCAGCAGCAGTGTGGGGTTTAAGTGGTCCTGTAGGATTTCTACTATGCTTTCAAAATTCTTGTTTACCAGCTTCTCTGGGGTTATTAGATTTTGCAGTAACCCATAAGTTTTTGCACCCATGGAATTTAACAGAACCAGTGCTTTATTAGCATCTGGCACTTCATTCGCCCTGCAGTACACCTCAATACGTTCCACATGTCGCCCAATCTTCGACTTCATTGTCGAACGTAGAGATACCGCCACTCTTCGGCATCCTTGGTTGTGCGTTAACTATCACCACTGGCGCCTCCCGCACTTCCCCTTCTTCTCTGCTGGCAGAAAATGGCGTCTCCCGCGCTTTCCTTCCTTCCTGCGCTTGCCCGTCTTCTCTGCTGCGGCTTCGCAAAATGGCGTCTCCCGTGCTCTTCCTTCTTCTCCGTGGCTCAATGGCGCCTCCCGCGCTCTCCCTGCTTCTCCGTGGCTCAATGGCGTCTCCCGTGCTCTCCCTGCTTCTCCGTGGCTCAATGGCGTCTCCCCTTGCTTCGCCCCGCGGACCCTGATCAGCCCGTGATCCCTGGCTGTGCGCTGCGCGTTCTTCTCTTGATATTTGTCGACGCCGCTCAGTCTAGAACCCGGCTGTTTCTTACCCTCTCTCTCTCCGGTTTGCAGTATTTTTCCTCGACGCCGCTCGATGATCAACCCCTGGCTGCGCCCTGCTCTCTTCACCCTCTTTCTTACCCCATCGACGCTGCCCGGCTCGCTCTCTCTGTCGTCGGTCGGCTCCAGCCGCCGCTGCTCGGGAAGGGTCTGCTCTGGACCTGTCGTCAGTCTCTTACTGCTCGTTGTGGCTGGGGAACCAAGCCCGGCTCTCCACAGCCTCCCCAGCGAAGTTGGATCTCTGCCTGACGGCTGGGCGGTTGCTCGCGGTCGACGCCCGTGTTCTTGGACTTGACTATTTCTTTTTTTTTGATGTTGCAGGTAGATTCGCATCAACACTCATCGCCACTGTTAGATCCGTGGTTCAGTGGATAAATAATTACACGGATGCTGTACATAAACAAATAACAGGTCTTTACTGGAGGAGGGTAATCTCTAGACTGGGATACAGAGGCATGCGCACAGCTTATATACCGGTGTGGTCACTGCCGGTACTACAGTATACAGGAGCTGTAAAAAGTAGTTCTGACTTAAAGCACATACACTACAGGTTTGACAGGGTAGATGCTGAGAGGTTGTTTCCCCTGGCTGGAGATTCTAAAACTAGGGGCCATAGTCTCAGGATAAGGGGTCGGCCATTTAAGACTGAGATGAGGAGGAATTTCTTCACTCGGAAGGTTGTGAATCTTTGGAATTCTCTACCCCAGAGGGCTATGGATGCTCTGTCATTGAGTATATTCAAGGCTGTGATCGATAGATTTTTGGACACTAAGGGAATCAAGGGATATGGGAATAAATCGGGAAAGTGGAGTTGAGGTCGAAGATCAGCCATGATCTTATTGAATGGCGGGCTCGAGGGGCTTTATGGCCGACTCCTGCTCCTATTTCTTATGTTATTATGTTCTTATGAAGGGTTTAGATAAAGTAAATAAAGAGAAGCTGTTTTCAATGGTGGTAGGGTCGATAACCAGAGGGCACAGATTTAAGGTGATTGGCAAAAGAACCAGAGGCGACACAAGGAAAAATCTTTTTACGCAACGAGTGGTTAGGATTTGGAATGCACTGCCTGATAGGGGGTGGATACAGATTCAATCGCCACCTTCAAAAGGGAATTGGATAAATACTAGAAGGAGAAGAAATTGCAGGGATATGGGGAAAAAATGGGGAGTGTGGAATTGGATTGCTCTTTCAAACAGCCGGCCAGGCTCTCTTCCAGTCAACTTGACATTTTTTTTAAATTCACTTATGGGCTCTGGGCGTCGCTGGCAAGGGCAGCATTTATTGCCCATCCCTAATTGCCCTTGAGAAGGTGGTGGTGAGCCGCCTTCTTGAACTGCTGCAGTCCATGTGGTGAAGGTACTCCCACAGTGCTGTTAGATAGGGAATTCCAGAATTTTGACCCAGCGACGATGAAGGAACAGCGATATACTTCTAAGTCAGGATGATGTGTGACTTGGAGGGGAACTTGGAGGTGGTGGTGTTCCCATGTGCCTGCTGCCCTTGTCCTTCTAGGTGGTTGAGGTCTGGGGTTTGGGATGTGCTGCCGAAGAAGACTTGGCGAGTTGCTGCAGTGCATCTTGTAGATGGTACACACTGCAGCCACGGTACGCCGGTGGTGGAGGGAGTGAATGTTTAAGGTGGTGGATGGGGTGCCAATCAAGTGGGCTGCTTTGTCCTGGATGGTGTCGAGTTTCTTGAGTGTTGTTGGAGCTGCACTCATCCAGGCAAGTGGAGAGTATTCCATCACACTCCTTACTTGTGCCTTGTAGATGGTGGAAAGGCTTTAATAATATTGCAAAGCCCTGGATAACTTTCATTCATGTCTCTTGCCAATCTAGGTTGGTGACATATTTTACATCGATAACCTACTATTTTGCCTAGATCAGTAATTGCTAGGGTTTTACAGCGAACGTCAAACTGCAATTAGGTATCGATAGCAAAATACTGCAGATGCTGGAAATCCAAAATAACAACAGAGGATGCTGGAAAAACTCAGCAGGTCAGGCAACATCCGTGGAGAGAAATTTGAGTTGACGTTTCGGGTTGAAACCCTTTTTCAAAACTGGAAAGAAAATAAAAAGATCGAAGGCAAAGCTGCGATCGAACAAAAGAAGAAAAGGAGACAATAAAAGGTATTAGAAGCCAGATGAGATGGTAATGGGCCCATGGAGACAAAAGGCAGCTGAGATTAGGTGTGAAGTGTACTGGCAGGATAAGGACAGCTGCCAGGTGAGAGAGAGAAACAAAAGGAAAGGAGGGGGGGGGGGGGGGCGGGGGGAAAGGAGGACCCAAAACAAAGGGGTGGAAAAAATTAAAAGGAAAAAAGTAATAGAGGCCGAGGTTATGATCTGAAATTATTGAACTCGATATTGAGTCCGGAAGGCTGCAAAGTGCCTAATCGGTAGATGATTTGCTGTTCCTCGAGTTTACGTTGAGCTTCCGTGGAACAATACAAGAGGCCAAGGATGGTGAGGTCCGAGTGGGAATGGAGTGGTGAATTAAAATGACAGGTGACCGGAAGCTCAGGAGATGTAACACCTGCCCCTATACCTCCCCCCTTCCCACTGTCCAGGGCCCCAAACACCCCTTCCAGGTGTAACAGCGATTTACTTGTACTTCTTGCAATCTAGTATACTGTATTCGCTGCTCACGATGCAGTCTCCTCTACATTGGGGAGACTAAACGCAGATTGGGTGACCGCTTTGCGGAACACCTCCGTTCAGTCCGTAAGGGTGACCCCGAGCTTCCGGTCACCTGTCATTTTAATTCACCGCTCCATTCCCACTCGGACCTCACCATCCTTGGGCTCTTGTATTGTTCCACGGAAGCTCAACGTAAACTCGAGGAAGAGCAAATCATCTTCCGATTAGGCACTTTGCAGCCTTCCGGACTCAATATCGAGTTCAATCATTTCAGATCATAACCTCGGCCTCTTACTTTTTTTGCTTTTAATTTTTTCCACCCCTTTGTTTTGGGTCCTCCTTTCCCCACCCCCCCCCTTCTTTCCTTTTGTTTCTCTCTCTCACCTGGCAGCTGTCCTTATCCTGCCAGTACACTTCACACCTAATCTCAGCTGCCTTTTGTCTCCATGGGCCCATTACCATCTCATCTGGCTTCTAATACCTTTTATTGTCTCCTTTTGTTCTTTTGTTTGATCGCAGCTTTGCCTTCGATCTTTTAATTTTTTTTCCCGTTTTGAAGAAGGGTTTCAACCCGAAACGTCAACTCAAATTTCTCTCCACGGATGTTGCCTGACCTGCTGAGTTTTTCCAGCATTCTCTGTTGTTATTTTGCGATTAGGTATCCTTGCGTGTTCTCACTTGGCCTATTGGTGCGCACTTCCTCATTCTCTGCCCCCCTTTTACGTGCAGTTTCTCTCTGTCCATTGCTGGTACTGATTTTTACTCTTTGTTAAAAAAAATCAAATAAACAGCAATGGGAATCAATCTCGGCGACACGTTCCCAAATTTTGAAGCTGACACAACTGAGGGAAAGATAAAATTCCACGATTGGCTGGGAGACTCGTAAGTTACAAAATTGAATACTTCCAACAGCTTGTAAGTTTCAGGCATGTAGAACGCGGCGACATACTACGCCTGCGCAGAACCCGCAGTGTTGCAACGTGCATGATTTTATATATATATTGGCCCAGAAATTCCAGAACGGGGCTTGCAGCGCGTGCAAGCCCCGTATTTACACTTACCCCGCGCTACTGCCGATCAGCTCCAGGGACGCCTGGAATTGGTGTTTCCAGAAGAAGAATCCCGGGCAGCGTATGACGTCACGCCGCCCAGGAGTGCAGCCAGCGCGAAGTCAGGAGCGTGCAGTGCAAGTGAGACACGCCCCTTGAGGTCTCAGTTTCACTGGACACGCCCCCAATGTTTCTGTCAAGCTGCTAACCATTTTTACATGCAAAGCAGCAGTTTAAATAGGTTTTTGGAAGTTTTTTGAAGATTTTGGTAACTTTCATAAACTTTTTAAAATGTTTACATTATTTTGAGTAATCTGAAGTAGTTTTAAAGAGAATTGAAGCAATTTAAAGACTTTTAAAAGCCCTAAAAGAATTTTTTTAATTCCATGTATTTATTTAGCAATGTCGTCGTCATACGTGTCTTCACACTGTTCCCTTTGGGGAACTGTATGAAGTGGTGGAAGGATTTATGGCCATGATTAACGCTCATTCCGTGACCGTTACCATCTTTGAACCAGCCATTAGGGCGGTTAGTCCTATGGCGGGAGGGTTTTACGGGCTCCCACAAGCTATACAAGGAGGGGGGGCCACCCACACCCACGGACGCAAATATCCCACTGGATGTCAACCCAGAATTTAGAGCCGGAGCTCCGACTCCACTTGCCGGGACTGTCTGGAGCGGGGTTCGAAACCCTACCCTGATCTGGCCCAGCGGCGGGGATCCTACCGCTATCACAAAGGCCCAATCCAATTAGCAACGTGAAATGGCAGCATAGGGCTCCAGTCACGGGGAGGGAAAAGGCGCAGGAAACGTATGGGTGTCACCTTTTGTGCGGAGTGGGCCTTTTGCGTAGCAGTAAGCATCCCCGCCGCTGGGCCAGAAGGAGTAGGGTTTTGAACCCCACTCCAGACAGTCCCGGCAAGTGGAGTCGGAGCTCCAACTTTAAATTCTGGGTGGACATCCAGTGGGATGCTTGCGTCCGTGGGTGTTGGTGGCCCCCCCCCCTCAGATGGGTTGTGGGAGCCCGTAAAACCCGCCCGCCATAGGACTAACCACCCTAATGGCTGGTTCAAAGATGGTTACGGTCACGGAATGAGCGTTAATCACGGCCATAAATCCTTCCACCACTTCATACAGTTCCCCAAAGGGAACAGTGTGAGGATACGTACGATGATGACCTCTTGCGCAATGCACCTCCTTGGACCCTCAGTCGCAGATGCGAGGGGGCAAGTTGTGCAATTGTTAAATTTTTTATTTTATTGACATGTAAAATGTTGGCCCAGTAATTCCTTTCCAAATGCGCTAGTACGGTCGGGGTACTTACGCATCTGGCCGGATGAAATGCCGGTTTTCAGCATGCACAGTGCATGTGGGGAAAACCGGCATTTCCTGTCCTCTGAACGAAGGGGTTCAGAGGCAGAACGCGTGCGACTGCACAGGCAGCGCGTGCGCAGTATAATTCGCCGCTTTCATTAATGCTTTCAGTGAGGTCCAGTCATTACAACTTACACATGAAAAAAGCATGGGTACAGTTGCTCCAGAGGCTGCGGAGGAAGATATTTCTTATCGTGGAGCTTCTGAAAGTATGTATGTCTGTATATATTCCTTTGCGTGTTATGTATATATTCCTTTACTTATGTGTATGAATGTATTATTTAATTATGACTTTCAGAGAAAGTAACTTATTGGAAAATCATAATTAAAAATATACATTCATACACATTAGTAAAGGAATATAAAACATACATACATATACGTAAAGGAATATATGTGGACATACATACATAACTCATTCTCACATTCCATTCACACAGCCACAATTGCTCCTTCTACCTACCGTTCTGAAAACCCGTTTAAAAAAAAAAATTAAAGTTTAAAACTTAGTTAAAATTTCTTAAAATAACTTCCCTCCCTTTCCCAAACCTAAATATTGCATTTCATAAGCTCATCCATAAAATATATCTCCTTCCCCAGCCAATGAACAACTTTACACTTGCTTTTTTTAAGTGCAAGTTCTAGGGACTTACCCTCACTGAATCCATCAGTGAAATCTACAAAGTTCACTGCGCAAGCGCTGCCTGTGCAGTCGCACGCGCTGTGAATAGACCTCGGGTCTGGAAATGCCGGCGTTCCCCGCATGCGCTGTTCCTGCTGAACGCCGGCATTTCCAACGGCCAGATGCGTGAGTAACCCGACCGTACTCACGCTTCTGGCCTGGAATTTCTGGCCCATTGTATTGTATGTATCAAACTCGTGTGGGCAAAATCCTTTCTGTTTTAAACTGCGTTTTTTTAAAAGAGTGCAAGAGCAGCTGTCTAATCTCCTTTCATGACGCTTAGAAATATTGCTAGCACGGTCCTGGATATTAATAAACAAACTCAAAAAGACAAACCATGCTAGTGTGTGTGAGTGAGTATGTGGCATTACTCAGTGACCAACGTAAACGTAATTTTTAAAAAAATGCAGTGTCATCCTATTGGAACAGAAGCTCGGTGCGCTGTGCAGGGAAAGTTGGTGAAGCGTCCGTGCAGTGCGCGGTTGCAATGACGTTGTAATGTGTGGTTATGGAGGAATAAAGCTTTCGAAATGTGGACTGAAAAAGAAAACGACAGAATTGGAGCTGGGAACCTGTTTCTGAATACATACAAGTAACCCAGTACTCCCCAGAGATCTTTTCAGCAGTGCCAAAATGAGATAGTGGTGTGCGTCATCACTCCGCTCCCTCAGGGAACAAAGGTCAAGATGACTATCGGCCCTTTGCCCTCAAACGTCTGTACCCTGATTAAAGTAGGAAAAAGACTTGCATTTATATAGTGCCTTTCACGACCTCCAGATGTCCCAAAGCGCATTATAGTCAATTAAATACTTTTGGAGTGTAGTCACAGTTGTAGGAAACGCAGCAGCCAATTTGTGCACAGCAAACTCCCACAAACAGCAATGTGATAATGACCAGATAATCTGTTACTTGTTACTAAAAACGAGAGCACCAGCCAGGTTGGCTGCAGTACCTAAGTTTTCATGAACAACCTTAACAACTTCTTGAAGCTGCTTAACAATTCTTTAAAAGCAAAAGTTCCTCCTTTTCCTCCATCCCTCCTGAAAACATTGGATTGCTGGGGTAACATTACCACCTGAAAATGCATGATGTGATGAGTTAAGACATCACAGTATCTTGCTTCTATATTTGCCTTATTTTAATTGACATTTCTGGAAGATACCAGCTCCCAGCGATTACACGACCAAATCCAGCTCTCATGTCCTGGTGGAAGGGTAGATCCCTGAACAATTCGGCCTATGCGTTGGCTGCTGTGGAAGCTATATTTAGCAGTGTAAATGGGGAGAGTTGGCTCACGGATGCCAGTCTCCCAAAATCTAAATTGAAAACAAGACCAATATAAAAGCAGCTTCAATGATTAAAATGATGCACCTTGCTCTTCCTGCTACTACCAGAAGGTGTTTTTCACCATCCAGTCCGACCATGGTATTTGGTCTCCAAATATTATGTTGGGGTACTTGAGATCTTTGTAGATGTCACTGCTTTTAGGTTTATCTTTCGAGCTAGCTATGCACATAATGAATTCTTGCATTAATGGTTGAAAAATTTGTTGCATATCACATGACTAGATAATATAAACCATGACAAGCTGTTTCAGCATGTCCAAAACAGTAGAAGCAGAGGACACAGCCTGCACTTGAAGGAAAGTAAATTTAAAACTAATCTGCGGAAACGTTATCTCAATGAGTGAGTGGTCAATCTATGGAACAGGCTCCCTGGGGAGATGGTGGAAGCAGTTAGTATTGATTCATTCAAATGCAAATTAGATAGATTTATTTCAGAAAATAACATTTTGGGATACAGTATATGAGTAATTTGAAATATGACATGGTAAGTGTAGCATGCTTGGGAGAAACAGGTGACTTTGAACCTATGGTTTACAAAGCTCTCCACCTCTGGGGTTTTCCTCATTTATGTCTGGGTCTGTTGTAGACTAATGGATAGAGATTGATTGCTATGATTAGTCAACAACTCCATTATCATTGTGTCATGTGACTACCGGGATGGTAGTAGGTGAACTAGATGGATCTTGGGTCTTTTTTGTCTAGTAATTCCTATGTTCCACCGGTAGTCAGGTTAAATAATGATAGTGAGGGAACAATAGCATAGTGGAAATGTTACTGCTAGGCCATTTCAGAGCACAGTTAAGAGTCAACGACATTATCATAGAGTCATAGAGTTATACAGCACAGAAAGAGGCCCTTCGGCCCATCGTGTCTGCGCCGTCCATCAAGCCCTGTCCAATCTAATCCCATTTTCCAGCATTTGGTCCATAGCCTTGTATGCAATGGCATTTCAAGTGCTCATCCAAATGCTTCTTGAATGCTGTGAGGGTTCCTGCCTCTACCACCCTTTCAGGCAGTGAGTTCCAGACTCCAACCACCCTCTGGGTGAAAAAGTTCCTCCTCAAATCCCCTCTAAACCTCCTGCCCCTTACCTTGAATCTATGCCCCCTTGTTATTGACCCCCCGACTAAGGGGAAAAGTTACTCTTTATCTACCCTATCTATGCCCCTCATCATTTTGTACACCTCAATCAGGTCCCCCCTCAGCCTTCTTTGCTCCAAGGAAAACAACCCCAGCCTGTTTAGTCTTTCTTCATAGCTGAGGCGCTCCATCCCAGGTAACATCCTGGTGAATCTTCTCTGCACCCTCTCCAAAGCAATCACATCCTTCCTATAGTGAGGCGACCAGAACTGCACACAGTACTCCAGCTGTGGCCTTACCAGCGTTTTGTACAGCTCCATCATAACCTCCCTGCTCTTATATTCTATGCCTCGGCTAATGAAGGCAAGTATCCCATATGCCTTTTTAACCACCTTATCTACCTGTTCCGCTGCCTTCAGGGATCTATGTACATGTACACCAAGGTCCCTCTGACCCTCTGTACTTCCTAGGGTCCTACCACTCATTGTGTATTCCCTTGCCTTATTTGTCCGTCCAAAATGCATCAGCTCGCACTTTTCAGGGTTAAATTCCATTTGCCACTTTTCCGACCATCTGACCAACCCGTTTATATCGTCCTGTAGCCTGAGACTTTCCTCCTCGCAATTTACCACCCCACCAATTTTCGTGTCATCTGCGAACTTACTGATCATACCTTTTACATTCTCATCCAAATCATTTATGTAGATCACAAACAGCAAGGGACCCAGCACCGATCCCTGAGGTACCCCACTGGACACAGGCTTCCAGTCACAAAAGCAACCTTCGACCATCACCCTCTGCCTCCTGCCACTCAGCCAGTTTAGGATCCAACGTGCCAAGGCACCCTGGATCCCATGGGCTCTTACCTTCTTGACCAGTCTCCTATGCGGGACTTTGTCAAAAGCCTTACTGAAGTCCATGTATACCACATCCACAGCATTTCCCTCATCCACACACCTGGTCACCCCCTCGAAAAATTCAATCAGATTGGTCAGACATGATTTACCCTTGACAAAGCTATGCTGACTATCCCCGATTAATCCTTGCCTCTCCAAGTGGAGACTAATTTTGTCCCTCAGAATTTTTTCCAATAATTTCCCTACCACAGATGTTAGGCTCACTGGCCTGTAATTCCCTGGTTTATCCCTGCTACCCTTCTTGAATAATGGTACTACGTTAGCTGTTCTCCAGTCCTCTGGTACATCCCCTGTGGCCAGAGAGGTTCTGAAAATTTGTGTCAGAGCCCCTGCAATCTCCTCCTTTGCCCCACACAGCAGCCTGGGATACATCTCGTCCGGGCCTGGGGATTTATCCACTTTTTGGCCTGCCAAAACCGCTAGCACCTCCTCCCTCTCATTGCTAATATGTTCAAGTATATCACAGTCCCCTTGCCCGATTTCTATGTCTACATCGTCTTTCTCCATAGTGAACACAGATGCAAAAAATTCATTTAAAACCCCGCCTACATCATCTGGCTCTACACACAGATTGCCACTTTGGTCCCTAATGGGCCCTACCCTTTCCCTGGTTATCCTCTTGCCCTTAATATACTTATAAAACATCTTAGGATTTTCCTTTATTTTGCTTGCCAGTGTTATTTCATGGCCCCTCCTCGCTCTCCTAATTTCTTTTTTAAGTATGCCCCTGCACTTTTTATACTCTAGGGCTTCCTCCATCTTTAGTCTTTTGTAACTGCCAAAAGCCCCCCTTTTTTTCCTAATGCATTTTTGTATATCCCTTGTCATCCAAGGTTCCCTTTGCTTGTTGGTCCCACCCTTGACCTTTACGGGAACATGTTGGCGTTGTACTCTCTCTATTTCCCTTCTGAAAGTCTCCCACTGCTTTGATGTGGATTTTCCGATAAGTAGCTGCTCCCAGTCCACTTTGGCCAGATCCTGCCTTATCATATTAAAATCGGCTTTCCCCCAATTTAGAACCCTTATTTCCGGGCCGTCTTTGTCTTTTTCCATGACCACCTTAAATCTCACTGAATTATGGTCACTGTCGCCAAAATGCTCTCCTACTGACACTTCCACCACTTGCCCGGCTACATTCCCTAGAATTAGGTCCAGTACCGCCCCCTCTCTTGTAGGACTTTCTACATGTTGGCTCAAAAAGCTCTCCTGGATGCACTTTAAGAATTCTGCACCCTCTAAGCCTTTCACACTCTGACTATCCCAATTAATATTGGGGAAGTTGAAATCCCCCACTATTATTACCCTATTATTTTCGCACTTCTCTGAGATTTGCCTACATATCTGTTCCTCTATCTCCCCCTGACTGTTTGGGGGCCTGTAGTACACTCCCAGCAAAGTGCTTGCCCCCTTTTTGTTTTTAAGTTCTACCCATATGGCCTCATTAGAGGAACCCGCTAATATATCATCCCTCCTTACAGCAGTAATTGACTCCTTAATTAATATTGCAACACCCCCTCCCCTTTTACACCCCCCTCTGTCTCGCCTGAAGATTCTATACCCCGGAATATTGAGCTGCCAGTCCTGACCCTCCCTCAACCATGTCTCCGTGATAGCAACAATATCGGTACTCCCATGTGTTCAACAACAACTTCAGTTCATCCACCTTATTTGCAAGACTCCTTGCATTAAAATAAATGCCTTCCAGCCTTGCCATATTCCCTTTTGCCTTCACATATTTGCTCTGCCTTCCCAGCTGACTTGTTTTTTCCTCCGTATTTGGCTGTAAATCACCCCCTACTATAGCTCCACTCTGTATCCCATCCCCCTGCCAAGTTAGTTTAAACCCCTCCCAACAGTGCTAGCAAACCTCCCCGCAAGGATATTGGTCCCCCTCTGGTTCAGGTGTAAACCGTCCGACTTGTACAAGTCCCACCTTTCCCAGAAGCAGACCCAGTGATCCAGGAAACTAAAGCCCTCCCTCCTGCACCATCCCTTTAGCCACGCATTCATCTGTTCTATCTTTCTATTCCTATACTCACTAGCACGTGGCATCGGGAGTAATCCAGAGATTACAACCTTTGAGGCCCTGCTCTTTAATCTTCTACCTAGCTCCCTAAATTCTTGCTGTAGGACCTCATTCCTCTTTTTACCTATGTCGTTGGTACCAATGTGGACCACGACCTCTGGCTGTTCGCCCTCCCCCTCCAGAATGCCCTGCAGCCGCTCAGTGACATCCTTGACCCTGGCACCAGGGAGGCAATAAACCATCCTGGATTCACGTCTACGGCCACAGAAACGCCTATCTGTTCCCCTTACTATAGAATCTCCTTACTATAGAATCCCCTACCACTATTGCTCTCCCACTCTTTTTCCTCCCTTCCTGGGCAGCAGGAGCACCCCCAGTGCCAGGAAGTTGGCTGCTGCTGCCTTCCCCTGGTAAGTCATCCCCCCCAACAGTATCCAAAGCGGTATACCTGGTTGAAAGGGGGATGGCCACAGGGGTCCCCTGCACTACCTGCCTGCTTCTATTGTTCCGCCTGGTGGTCACCCATTTCCCTTCTGCCTGTGCAGCCCTACCCTGCGGTGTGACCAACTCACTGTACGAGTAATTCGCGACCCTCTCAGCATCGTGAATGCTCCACAACCCATCCACCCGCAGCTCCAGCGCCCCAAGACGGCCCGTTAGTAGCTGCAGCTGGATGCATTTCTGGCACACGTGTTGGTCAGGGACACTGGCAGCGTCCCTGAATTCCCACATAGAGCAAGAGGAGCATATCATGGGGCTGGGCTCTCCTGGCATGACCTACCCCTTTAATCAAGTTAAATTTAATTAATTCAATACCACCAGTAAAGTAAGCCTTACCTGGTCTCTGGAGCCCTTTGTAGGCCCGCTCTACCGCTGAAGCACCCGCCGAAGCTCTGAGGCCTTGCCTCACAAGACTCCCTGACTCACCCAACTCTCAGCACTCTGTTGAAAACCGCACTCAGTGCAAAATTGCACTTCAAAGCCTGTTTTTATAGGCCCTGAAACAAAGACTTGCTGAGCCCAGCTACAGGAGAACCAGGTTAACCAGATTACTCCAGTTTCCCTTGTTAACTGCCTTCAGCTGCTCTGAGTTGTAGGACTTGTTTATCCCTTTTTAACCCTGCTTAAAGCTGGGAAATTTAGATTTTAAACAGTAAACAGTACACAGTAAATGTGAAACAAACAAAAGTTTGATTTCAGCAACCAGTTAAGATTCCCTGACTCACCTAACTCTCAGCACTCTGTTGAAAACCGCACATTGCCATGGGTCTGGAGTCACATATTGCTGGCACAGAATAGTTGGTCCGAATGGCCTGTTTCTGTGCTGTAAATTCTATGCAAGCTCTAAAAGGGAAAGTTGTGTACTTTTGGACAGGTGACAAACAGGTGGATTGCTTACGCAGTAACTATTGGCAGTTTTATTGTGGGTTAAAGCGAGTTACAAACTAGTTTTTTTTCCCCCTCTCCCTCTACTTTATCACCTGTGACTGAGCTGTCAGTTTTCACAAACCGTAAACCCATTTTGTCGTGATACTCTTCCTCACCATCTTCAAATGCCCCCTTAAAACCTCACCATCTTCAAATGCCTCCTTAAAACCGCACCATCTTCAAATGCCCCCTTATAACCTCACCATCTTCAAATGCCCCCTTAAAACCTCACCATCTTCAAATGCCCCCTTAAAATCTCACCATCTTCAAATGCCCCCTTAAAACCTCACCATCTTCAAATGCCCCCTTAAAACCTCACCATCTTCAAATGCCCCTTAAAACCTCACCATAAGAACATAAGAACATAAGAAATAGGAGCAGGAGTAGGCCAATCGGCCCCTCGAGCCTGCTCCACCATTCAATAAGATCATGGCTGATCTGATCCTAACCTCAAATCTTCTATCACTCTGCATCCACCCGAACCCATGTGATCTCCCGGGAGAGGCGAAAAACCAGATAAAGACCCAATGGCCAATTTGGGAGAAAAAAAATCTGGGAAATTCCTCTCCGACCCATCTAGGCGATCGAAATTCTTCCAGGAGATCACTCTGTCCCTATATTTTCTACAGTACTTACTTTCTGTAAAGGCGATCTCCACCCCAGCCAGGAACAGGAATAAAACCATCTCCTGAAATCTAACACAGAATTAGAACACAGTAGGAGCAGAACAAGGCTACACGGCCCCTGGGCCCACTCCACTACCCACAGGGCCATGACCATTCCGAACCTAGACTCATGTCCAATTTCCTGCCCGCTCCCCGTAACCCTTAATTCCCTTTACTTCTAGGAAACTATCTATTTCTGTTTTAAATTTATTTAATGATGTAGCTTCCACAGCTTTCTGGGGCAGCAAATTCCACAAACCTACCACCCTCTGAGTGAAGAAGTTTCTCCTCATCTCAGTTTTGAATGAGCAGCCCCTTATTTTAAGATTATGCCCCCTAGTTCTAGTTTCACCCATCATTGGGAACATCCTCACCGCATCCACCCGATCAAGCCCCTTCACAATCTTATATGTTTCAATAAGATCGCCTCTCATTCTTCTGAACTCCAATGAGTAGAGTCCCAATCTACTCAACCTCTCCTCATATGACCACCCACTCATCCCCGGGATTAACCGAGTGAACCTTCTTTGTACTGACTCGAGAGCAAGTATGTCTTTTCTTAAGTATGGACACCAAAACTGTATGCAGTATTCCAGGTGCGGTCTCACCAATACCTTGTACAACTGAAGCAATACCTCCCTGTTTTTATATTCCATCCCCCTAGCAATAAAAGCCAACATTCCATTGGCCTTCTTAATCACTTGCTGCACCTGCATACTAACTTTTTGAGCTTCGTGCACCAGGACCCCCAGATCCCTTTGTACTACAGTACTTTCCAGTTTCTTGCCATTAAGATAATAACTTGCTCTATGATTTTTCCTGCCAAAGTGCATAACCTCACACTTTCCAGTATTGTATTCCATCTGCCAAATCTCTGCCCACTTACTTAGCCTGTCTATGTCCCTTTGCAGGTTTTTTATGTCCTCCTCACTCACTACTTTCCGTCCCATCTTTGTATCATCTGCAAACTTTGATATGTTACACTCGGTCCCCTCCTCCAAATCGTTAATATAGATTGTAAAGAGTTGGGGACCCAGCACTGACCCCTGTGGAACACCACTAGTTACTGGTTGCCAATCTGAGAACGAACCATTTATCCCAACTCGCTGCTTTCTGTTAGAGAGCCAATCCTCCACCCACGCCAGAATATTACCCCCAATCCCGTGATTTTTTATCTTGAGCAATAATCTTTTGTGTGGCACCTTGTCAAATGCCTTTTGGAAGTCCAAATACACTACGTCCACTGGTTCCCCTTTATCCACCCTGTATGTTACTTCCTCAAAAAACTCAAGCAAATTTGTCAAACATGACTTCCCCTTCATGAAACCATGCTGAGTTTGTCCTATTAAATTATGTTTATCCAAATGTCCCGTTACTGTCTCCTTAATAATGGACTCTAACATTTTACCAACCACAGATGTTAGGCTAACAGGTCTATAGTTTCCAGCCTTCTGCCTACTACCCTTTTTAAATAAGGGTGTTACATTAGCAGTTTTCCAATCTGCCGGGACCTTTGCTGAGTCCAGTGAGTTTTGGAAAATTATTACCAATGCATCCACAATCCCTACCGCTACTTCCCTCAAGACCCTAGGATGCAAGCCATCAGGTCCAGGGGATTTATCCGCCTTGAGTCCCATTATTTTACCAAGTACCACTTCCTTAGTGATTTTAATCGTATTTAGTTCCTCCCCCCCTAGAGCCCCCTGTTTGTCCAGTGTTGGGATATTCTTAGTGTCCTCTACTGTAAAGACTGATACAAAATAATTGTTCAGTGTTTTTGCCATCTCCATGTTTCCCACCATTAATTTCCCGGTCTCATCCTCTAAGGGACCAACATTTACTTTAGCCACCCTTTTTCTTTTTATATAACGATAGAAACTTTTACTGTCTGTTTTTATATTTTTTGCTAATTTACTTTCATAATCTATCTTCCCTTTCTTAATCAATCTTTTAGTTATTTTTTGCTGTCTTTTAAAGACTTCCCAATCTTCCATCCTCCCACTAGATTTGGCTACCTTATATGCCCTTGTTTTTAGTCGGATACTATCCTTAATTACTTTACTTAGCCACGGATGGCTATCTTTTCTTTTACACCCTTTTTTCCTCAGTGGAATATATATTTTTTGGAAGTTGTAAAATAACTCCTTAAATGTACACCACTGATCATGTACCGTCTTACCCTTTAATCTATTTTCGCAGTCAACTCTAATTAATTCCGCTCTCATACCTTCATAGTCTCCTTTATTCAAGCTCAGCACGCTTGTTTGAGATCCAACCTTCTCACCCTCTAATTGAATATAGAACTCAACCATGTTATGGTCACTCATTCCAAGGGGATCCTTTACTAGGACATTTTTAATTAATCCTGTCTCATTACACAGGACCAAATCTAAGGTTGCTTGCACAACAGGCACCTCAAAGCACTGGAGAGGTACCACCAACGCTGCCTCTGCAAGATCCTGCAAATCCATTGACAGGATAGGCTCACCAACGTCGGTGTTCTCGCTCAGGCCAACATCCCCAGCATCGAAGCTTTGACCACGCTTGATCAGCTCTGATGGACGGGTCACATCGTCCGCATGCCCGATACGAGACTCCCAAAACAAGCGCTCTACTCGGAGCTCCGACACGGCAAGAGAGCCCCAGGTGGGCAGAGGAAATGCTTCAAGTACACCCGCAAAGCCTCCTTGAAAAAGTGCAACATCCCCACCGACACCTAGGAATCCCTGGCCCAAGACCGTACAAAGTGGAGGAGAAGCATCCGGGAAGGCGCCGAATACCTCGAGTCTCTTCGCCGGAAGCCAAGCACAAACAGCGGAAGGAGCGCACGTCAACCCAAGCACCCCACCCACCCAATGACAGGTCCCGCATTGCATTCATCAGTCACCTGAGAACTCATTTTTAATGTGGAAGCAAGTCATCTTCGGTTCCGAGGGACTGCCTAAGAAGAAGATTGCATGTTTTCTTTGTCCAATGATAAAGTTTCAATTGCAGTAATTTTTTCCCCTCTTGGATAGGCGGAAGAGAACAAACTTTAGGCACCCATTCAATGCCATTCACCGAAATGGGTAGGCCTTGGTCTAATATTAGCAGAGGTTGTTGCGAAGTATTTTTTCAAAACTGTATTGATGGCAAGTTTTATTTATTTTTAACAACACTTCTTTTCTCCACAGGCTGGTGAGGAGTGCATGGTTCTTCCCAACATCCCTGCAGAGGAGGCAGCCAAGCTCTTCCCAAAGGGAATTCGCACTGAAAAGCTCCCATCTTCCAAGAGCTACCTGCGCTTCACACCCCAACCCTGAGATGCAGCAGCAGACTGTTCACGTCTACACAAATCACCACCTCTGTGCCTGACCTAAAATTCAAAGGTTATTGAACATGGACAAACGGGAATCATATTCTAAAGACAATTGCCCTTCTTTATAATGACATTCGTTAACGTAACCTGTCTGCAATAAAAATAGTCTAATTTACTGGAATGTGGCGTTTCTGAAGTGTATTTAGGCAGAGGTTGTAGTGAACATGATTGCATTGTAAACCACCTATAAGAATACAGGAAACTTTCTTTTTACTGGCACCTAAATAACCGAAATCTCGGTTAACCGGCAAAATTCAGGAGTAGGTTCAGGTAAGTTTTACTTCATATTGTACTTGCCTTCCTCGATCTGTTGCTGTGCAAGGGTGTGGCTGCAGCTGTTGCTAAGCTACAGAGACGCTTGGAACTTGTGGTCATTGTTCTGAACCTGTTGCTAAGCAACAGGGTTTGTTGCTTTATACGGAGCTCTCAGCTCTCCGTATCTTTTACAATAGCTTTCGGTTATCCGGAATTTTTGACGAACCGGCACCACGTCGGTCCCGTATAATAAAAAAAAAGTTTCCTGTACAGTATAAACCTGATCAGACTGTTGAGCAGCTCCGAGCATTGTGATTCGGCAGGTAGGTCTTCACCTACAGCAGTCACTGCGCATTTCAAAACATAAATATGGGGAGCGCTTTGAGACATTTTGTTAAATGTGATCAGATAAAAAAGACCTGCAATTTCACCACACCTTTTACGCATCTCAGAAATTTTGGTAATTTTAACCCCCAAAAACAGGTGGGTTGGGGTTGGATAAGATGTTAAAATTTTTTAAATCTCCAAACCCGACCCCAAACCGCCCACTTTCGGGTTTACCGGAGGCAGGACAGGTAGATAAGGTGGTTAAGAAGGCATACGGAATGCTTGCCTTTATTAGCCGTGGCATAGAATACAAGAGCAGGGGGGTTATGCTTCAACTATATAAAACACTAGTTAGGCCTCAGCTAGAGTACTGCGTGCAGTTCTGGTCACCACATTACAGGAAAGATGTGATTGCACTAGAGAGGGTACAGAGGAGACTTACAAGGATGTTGCCGGAAGTAGAGAATCTTAGCGATGAGGAAAGACTGGATTGGCTGGGTTTGTTTTCCTTGGAACAGAGGAGGCTGAGGGAAGACCTTATTGAGGTATAAAATTATGAGGGGACTAGATAAAGTGGATAGAAAGGACCTATTTCCCTTAGTAGAGGGGTCAAAAACCAGGGGGCACAGATTTAAAGTAATTGGTGGAAGGTTTAGAGGGGATTTGAGGGAAAAATTTCTTCATCCAGAGGGTTGTGGAGGTCTGGAACTCACTGCCTGAAAGGGTGGTAGAGATAGGAACCCTAACCACATTTAAAAAGTACTTGGATGTGCACTTGGGATGCTCTAACCTGCAGGGCTACGGACCAAAAGCTGGGAAGTGGGATTAGGCTGGATAGCTCTTTGTTGGCTGGCGCGGACACGATGGGCCGAAATGGCCTCCTTCCGTGCCGTAACTTTCTATAATTCTATGACCCCGCTCCCAGGAGGCGGGTTGGCCATTTAACTATTATGATGAGGCTGGGAGCCTCACGTTTGACCTGCTTTACATGTTTAACCCTGGCAAGCTGGGTTTCCCAGGCTTTTGGAAACCCGGCAGCTCAAGGGAGGCGAGGACAGCTTCATCCATCCCTCTCATGGAACATCGAACAGGAGTAGGCCATTCAGCCCTCTGATCCTGCTCCGCCATTCGATGAGATCATGGCTGATCTGCGACCTAACTCCATATACCTGCCTTTGGCTCATATCCCTTAATACCTTTGGCTAACAGAAAGCTATCAATCTCCGATTTAAAGTTAGCAATTGATCTAGCATCAATTGCCATTTGCGGAAGAGAGTTCCAAACTTCTACCACCCTTTGGCTGCGAATTTGCTTGTTAACTGCCTTGCCAATCTTATTTTAACTGCCTGTTGCGATTTTGCAGCTTTTTCTGCATGTTGCCCATCATCCGACAAACACGCCAGCTGCATTGAGCCGGGTTGAGCGAGGACCTGAATCGTTGGCAGCTGCTTGAGCAGCTTAAAAGTGGTCCTGCAACATTGCTAAGTTTCAGATGCCACAACTTAGTGCTTTGAGGTTTTGTCAAGCATTTTTCAGCTCTACTGATCTTGTGAGTGTTCAAATTGAAATCCATCTGCAGTGTGACCTCCTTGGAAAACCCTCTGGCCACTTTGTCTGAGCGCAAACAACCTCCATTCCTCGATTGAGATATATACCAGCGGTATGGGAACCATTTATAGCCTCTCATCCTGGTCGTCAGATTTGGAGGAAGAGCAGCCGTAGCAGCAGCAGCATAACCAGGCACAGCAGCAGCACCAACAACAGGATAGCCAACCTTCTCCTCAGCCACCTGATGCTGCACAGGGCAGAGGGTGTCAGTGCAGGGCAGCACCTCGCCGCAGGAGATACCCCCAACACAAGGTTTACAGGCAGAGGATGAGCTTCCTCAACATGAGTGAGCAGCAGTGCCAAAGGAAGCTGAGACTTTCACGAGAGGTAGTCGCTGATGTGGTGTATGTAACCTGTTCCACCTTAAGAGAACTTAAGCCTGTTCCACCTTAAGAGATGTACTACTTTCTCTGGCTGCTGTATACGTAATACCAGTGGTGACCACCGGTATATAAGTACAGTGTAGTGATATTGCTGTTAGTATAGCCCTGACCTCCAACTAGTAAAGACCTGTTGAAACGTTATTCTTGTAGTCTGTGTCAGTAATTAATCTTAAATACAACTAGAACACACAGACTTAACAGTGGCGACGAGTCCGATTCTTACCCTGCGGCAATTTATATCCACGGCGGCTTCGTCCACAGAACGGGCGTCGAAGAGAGGCATCCACCCTCACCACCCTGCTGGAAGACACGTCGCGCGGCAGGCATCGAGAACCCGGAGTGCAGAAGATATCCTGAACTCGAAGCCTCCATCAGCGGCAGTCAGCTATCTTCCTTCTACCTCGGGGGTGGGTAAGCCGGTCAGCGACGCGAGCAGAAAGTCGGCCGCATTGGCTGTACAGACGGGGAGGGAAGACGGAGGAATAAGGGCGGTGAGATCGATCGCGACCGGAGATAAGGGCCGGGCCGCATTCGGGCCGAAAGGCACAGCGCGGGGACATCGATCGCGGCTGGTGATAAGGGCCGGGCCGCATTCGGGCCAAAAAGGCGCAGCGTCTGGGGCGACTGAAGGCGCGAGAGCCACGGTGAAGGCGAACGCAGCCGGTGCTAATAACCGGGCTGCAAGAAGGGCTGCGAGGCGCGACCGGGGAAGCGCGAATGCCCGAGGGAGCCGCGGTGAAGCGGAGACAGCGTCGGGGGAGTTACTAACCGCTGGGAAAGGGGAGCAGCAGTGGCACGCCAAACGCCATTGCAGCCAGCGGGTGAAGAAGGCGAGCGCGGGAAAGACCGCCAAGCGCGGGAAACCGCCATTTTGTAGGCGGAGGATGAAGACAAGAGCGGGAAGCCGCCATCTTGGAAAAAGGGAAATCACTAAAAAAAAAAATTGCAACGATGCCTAAACATGGGAACATTAATACCTTTGATAGCGACATCGAAGATTGGGCCACGTATGCAGAACGCATACAAAATTATTGTAAAGCAAATAAAATCCCAGATGATGAGAAAGCACTAACTTTATTAAACTTAATGGGTGCGAAGACATACGGGCAATTGAAACACCTTTTATCACCAGATGAACCGGCGGAGAAGACGTTCGAGGAGATTGTTACTGTCCTGAGAAATCATCTAAACCCCACGCCGCTGATGCTAGCAGAACGATTTAAATTTTACAGCAGAAAGCAGCTGAAAGATGAAAGCAATGCTGAATATTTAATGGAATTGCGTAAGCTAGCAAAGTACTGTCAGTTTGGAACGGGACTAACAGATGCGCTAAGAGATAAATTTGTGTGTGGATTATTAAAAGAAGATACACAAAAGCGACTGCTCGAGGAGAATGAGCTGACGCTTGAGAAAGCGGTCACTATGGCAGCAGCACACGAAGCCGCAGCTAGAGGCACGGCAGTAATGCAGCTACGGTCACCGGAACTCAGTACAAATCAATTGGTTTTGAGTACTGTAAAATGTTATCGTTGTGGAAAGACAACGCACGATCAGAACCAGTGTTGGTTTAAAAACCAAGAATGCAGAACGTGTGGCAGGCTTGGCCACATAGCTAAAGTATGCCGGTCAGGAAAGAAGACCAGCAATAAAAAGTCAACGCAAGGAAAATACATAAAGGTACACAAGGCGACAAAGAACAGTTCGAATGAACAGAAGTCAGATTCAGACGCCAGCAGTAATGAACTGGGTAGCTTAAGAGTACACAACGTTGGTAAGGATGCAGATCTCCAGACAATTTGGGTCACTCTTCAGATAGCAGGAGTCCAAGTAAAGATGGAATTGGACACTGGATCGGCATTGACGGTCATGAATAAGAAAGATTACAAAAGGTTATTCCATCATATTCCCCTACGGGATACGGAGATTATATTGAAAACATACACGGGGCAAAGAGTGTACCCCATCGGAAAGATAGAGGTAAAAGTGGTCCACAAGGGCAAAGAAAGCCAAGTAATGGACTTATATGTGCTGCCTGAAGGAGGTCGACCACTACTGGGACGGGAGTGGATTAGGAAAATGAATATGGACTGGCACTCCTTAAAGGCACTAACGGTAGATTCCGGGGAAACAGATGTCAAACCTAAACGATTGTCCAGAATATTGGATGATGCTAAAGAGGTGTTCCAGCAGGGACTGGGAACACTGAGAGGAATTATGGCAAACATCAAGATTGATGAACATGCACACCCAAAATTTTTCAAAGCCAGACCGGTACCCTATGCAATACGACCTGCTGTAGAAGCGGAACTGGAAGCGCTAGAACGTTCAGGTGTACTGTCTAAGGTAGATTGGAGTGAGTGGGCTACGCCCATTGTTCCCGTTATGAAACGTCCTTCGAGCAACAAGCCAGGAGAACCAGGAAAGGTTCGCATCTGTGGAGACTTCAAGATCACCGTTAATCCGGTGCTTCACACGGTGCAGTATCCGCTTCTGCGGATTGAGGATATTTTTGCTTCGTTGTCTGGCGGGAAACACTTCACCAAGATAGACCTGGCGCAGGCGTACTTGCAGATGGAGGTTGAAGAAGAGTCACGCCAGTACCTCACGATCAACACGCATAGAGGTTTGTACCGGTATAATAGGCTGGTTTTTGGAGTGGCATCGGCTCCAGCAATTTGGCAGAGGGCCATGGAGCAGGTATTACAGGGAATTCCAGGCACACAATGTTACCTGGACGATATTCTGATTACAGGAGATGGTGATGAAGAACACCTCGCAAACTTGGAACTGGTGCTCAACAGACTGAAAGAGTATGGACTTAGGGTAAATCGGCAGAAATGTGAGTTCTTTCAGAAGCGGATCTCATACTGTGGTCATGTCATTGACCGGGAGGGGCTTCATAAGTCTCCTGACAAGATAGAGGCAGTTGTAAAGGCTCCCGCTCCGGATAATGTCTCTCAGTTGAGGTCGTTTCTAGGATTGATTAACTATTCTTAAAGAAGAATGGGGTGAAACATTATACCTCTGCCCCATATCATCCGGCGACAAACGGGTTGGCCGAGAGATTTGTCCAAACATTCAAAAAGGCAATAAAGGCCATGAACGATGATCAGATTCCACTACAACACAAGGTGGACAATTTCCTAATGGCATATCGAAACGCCTCTCATGCAGTAACTAACCAAAGTCCTGCCATGATGTTTTATAACAGGAGGTTGCGGTCCAGGTTGGACTTGTTAAAACCAAATGTGCGGAGGGAAGTGGAAAACAAACAGTTCCGGCATATTAATAACAAGACCACTCGAAGTTTCAACGTAGGACAACCAGTGTTGGCAAGGGACTATGGAAACGAAAAATGGCAGTCCGGAACAATTCGGGCCAGACAAGGACCTCTGATGTACACAGTAGATATTGGTAACAATGTGATAAGGTGTCATGCGGATCAACTGGTAGAATCGAGAGCAAGGGTCGAACCCATGGTTGCGACAGAGACAACTGTGGAAGACGTTAATGAACCTAAAGCATCTACCTCGGCAGGGAATGTACCTGATGATGACGTCCAATACATAGGAAACCAACTAGAGGAGTCACCTCAGCAACAAGAATCAGAGACCACTGAAAGGCGTTATCCAACCTGAATCAGAAGGCCTCCTGAGAGACTGAAGCTTTGAACTGTTTATACCTGAAGTTATATATGTATATATGTTATTATGTTATGTTAAATGGGGATATGACTGTTAAGCTAAAAAGGGAGGATTGTGGTGTATGTAACCTGTTCCACCTTAAGAGAACTTAAGCCTGTTCCACCTTAAGAGATGTACTACTTTCTCTGGCTGCTGTATACGTAATACCGGTGGTGACCACCGGTATATAAGTACTGTGTAGTGATATTGCTGTTAGTATTAGCCCTGACCTCCAACTAGTAAAGACCTGTTGAAACGTTATTCTTGTAGTCTGTGTCAGTAATTAATCTTAAATACAACTAGAACACACAGACTTAACAGCTGACATCTCTGAAATGCTGCACCAACAGCTGGAGCCCAGAGGAGCGTGTGGACACTCCTTACCAGTGGCTGTCAAAGTCACCACCGCACTCAACTTCTTTGCTCTGGGCTCCTTCCAGGGATCAGCTGCAGACATCAGCGGCATCCCCCAGGTGGCCGCACATGCCTGCATGAAGCAGGCTACCGATGCCCTCTTTGCAAAGTCGCACAATTACATCCACTTCTCCACGGATGAAGCAAGTGTGACCGCGCTTGCAGTTGGCTTTGTAAATATGGCAGGCTTCCCAAGGGTGCAGGGGGTTGTAGACTGCACACATATGGCCATTAGGGCACCCCATCACAACCCAGCTGTATTTGTCAACCACAAGGGATTCCACTCCCTGAATGGCCAGCTTGTGTGTAACCACAAGAAGATCATTGTGCATGTTTGTGCAAAGTATCCTGGCATTTGCCATGACTCCTTCATCCTGCGGCAGTCTACTGTGCCTCAGCTCTTCAATCCACCAACCCAACTTTCCAGATGGCTATTGGTGACAAGGGCTATCCCCTGAAAAAGTGTCTCATCACACCGAAGAGGAGGCCATCAAATGAGGCTGAGGAGCAGTACAATGTGAGCCACATTTCCACCAGAAGCATCATAGAGCAAACCATCGGCTTGCTAAAAATGCGATTCCGATGCCTCGACAGATCTGGTGGAGCCCTGCAGTATGCACCAGCCAGCTTGTCCAGAATCATCGTGGTCTGCTTTGTCCTGCACAACATAGCACAGCAGCGTGGCTTAGCGCTGCCTGAGGAACAAGAGGCTCAGCGCAGAGACTCCTCAGAAGAAGAGGAGGAGGAGGAGGAGGAACGTCTTGCAGGGCCGGATGTGGCCAATTCAGCAGCAGGCGACCACATTGCTGGCCGTCAGGCAAGGGATGCAATCATCCATGCGAGATCGACAGTTCCGACGGGCCACAGCGAAAAATCGCATAGACCTCCTCAGAAGACAAACACGGGACACAACCAACAGAGTACCCTTCGTCGTCCAGTAATTCCCCAGAGCGGAGAAACTACGCCATGTTCTTCGCAGCCTTCAACATGTCATCGATGATGACGAACACCTCACTAAGGCCATCCCCACGCCTCCACTACTCACTTTCAAACAGCCGCCTAACCTCAAACAGACCATCGTTCGCAGTAAATTACCCAGCTTTCAGGAGCACAGCAACCACGACACCACACAACCCTGCCACAGCAACCTCTGCAAGACATGCCAGATCATCAACACAGATACCATCATCACACGTGAGGACACCACCCACCAGGTACATGGTACATACTCATGTGACTCGGTCAATGTTGTCAACCTCATACGTTGCAGGAAAGGATGCCCCGGAGCATGGTACATCAGCGAGACCATGCAGACACTGCGACAACGGATGAACGGACACCGCGCAACAATCACCAGGCAGGAGTGTTCCCTCCCAGTCGGGGAACACTTCAGCAGTCAAGGACATTCAGCCTCCGATCTTCGGGTAAGCATTCTCCAAGGCAGCCTTCGAGACACACGACAACGCAAAATCGTCGAGCAGAAACTGATAGCCAAGTTCCGCACCCATGAGGACGGCCTCAACCGAGATCTTGGGTTCATGTCACGCTGCATGTAACCCCACCTGATGCAGGGTCATCCAGACTCAAGTCGACATTGGCTTGTTCTCTCTACACAGATGCGGCCGGACCGGCTGTGATTTCCAGCAAAAAAAATGTTTTTTGTCTTTTTTTGTTTTTCATACAGACCCCAGCACCTGCAATATTTGACCCCACCTCATTGTTCTTTGATGTAATGTTTCCCTGACTGACCTGTTTGGACACCATTCACACCTTTGATTGCTGTGATTATCTCTCTGCCGAGGTGTGATAAATGGCAGTTGGAAAGATTACCTGTAAACATCTGACATTATTCTCTGACTATATAAGCTGTATCTTTATGCATTTCTCCACTTCACCTGATGAAGGAGCAGTGCTCCGAAAGCTTGTGATTTCAAATAAAGCTGTTGGACTATAACCTGGTGTTGTGTGACTTCTTAGATTTGAGTAAGCTTATGCTTCAACCACAGGTGGCTGGCAGATGGAGATGAATGTCAGGACGAGCTTCTTAACACGCCATTCATCATCTGTCCAATAAATGGTGCTTTCCTATCACTCTCACCATCATCATTACAAATGCAAGTAGCCCTGAGCCCTCACTGTGCAACTTCCATTTCTCAGCACACATAGGCCAAATCTTCAAATCTTTGCCATAATTTTTGTTTAATGCAATCACATTAAAGCGATACTTTTTCACAAAATAAAACACCCAAGTGACTACCCTTGTGACTATTTGTGTGTTAACTTCCTTTTACATGTGCTTCTACGTGGTGTTTCCCTTGTGGCTTTAGCAGCTGTAGAGGCACCTTGCTCACTTTGATGCTGCGCCTGCTTAGACGCCTTTGGCGGGCATCCTCCCGAGTTTGGGAGCCTGGGAGGGCTCCTCCACAATCCACTCTTCCTGCGGCTGTGCAGGGGCTGAGATGGCCATCTCAGTTGGGTGAGGAGTCGTGGGCTCTGACCGAGGGCTCTGCAGTGGCATGGTCATGTGAACGCTTGGAGAGGAGTCCACACTTCCTTGTTGTCGGCCACCAACATTTCTCTCGGGTCACCTGCACGTCAGTGCTAGCAAGTGGCTGGAGAGCACCTTGTTGCACATCAGTGGGGCCATGAGGACCCGTCTCTGTACTGACTGTTAAGTCTGTGTGTTATAGTGAGAATTACTACACAGACCACAAGAGTAAATTCAACAGGTCTGTACTGGTTGGAGGTCGGACTATACTGAATACAATATTATTACACTGTGCTTATATACCGGTGTGGTCACCACCGGTATTACGTATACAGCAGCCAAAGAAAGTAGTACCTTTCTTAAGGTGGACCAGGCTTAAGTTCTCTTAAGGTGGAACAGGTTACATACACCACAATCCTCCCTTTTTAGCTTAACAGTCATATCCCCAAATAAACATAACATATATACATATATAACTTCAGGTATAACAGTTCAAAGGTTCAGTCTCTCAGGAGGCTTTCTGATTCGGCTTGGATAACACCTTTCAGTGGTCTCTGATTCTTGTTGTTGAGGTGCCTCCTCTAGTTGGTTGCCAATGTATTGGGTGTCATCATCATCAAATACATTCTCGGCCGAGGTAGATGCTTCAGGTTCATGAACGTCTTCCACAGCTGTCTCTGTCACAACCATGGGTTCGACTCTTGCTCTCGACTCTACCAGTTGATCCGCATGACGCCTTATCACATTATGACCAATATCTACGGTGTACATCAGAGGTCCTTGTCTGGCCCGGATTGTTCCGGACTGCCATTTGTCATTTCCATAGCCCCTTGCCATCACTGGTTGTCCTACGTCGAAAGTTCGAGTGGTCTTGCTTAAAACCAAATGTGCGGAGGGAAGTGGAAAACAAACAGTTTCGGCATATTAACATATGCCGAAACTGTTTGTTTTCCACTTCCCTCCGCACATTTGGTTTTAACAAGTCCAACTTGGACCGCAACCTCCTGTTATAAAACATCATAGCAGGACTTTGGTTAGTCACGGCATGATCGGTGTTTCTATATGACATCAGGAACTTATCGACCTTGTGTTGCAGCAGAATCTGATCATCATTCATGGCCTTAATAGCCTTTTTGAATGTCTGGATAAATCTTTCAGCCAACCCGTTTGTCGCCGGATGATATGGGGCAGAGGGATAATGTTTAACTCCATTCTTCTTTAAGAATTGTTGGAATTCTTCCGATACAAACTGTGGTCCGTTGTCCGAACAGATCTGTTCTGGCAATCCGTTCCTTGCGAATATTGTTCTTAACACCGCAATTGTCTTTTCTGAAGTAGTGGCACAGGTAGACTGTCCTTTATCCGAAAACCTCGGGACCAGCCGAGTTTCGGATAAAGGAGAATTTCGGATTTCGGAAGGTGGGTCGGCGGGGGTCCGCGGGGGGGGTCGGCGGGGGGTCGTGCGCACGACTTACGCTGACGCTCAGCGTAAGTCAGTGGGGGTCGGCGGGGGTCGGGGCCGGCGGGGTACGCGGGGGGGGGTCGGCGGTTGTCGGGGCTGGCGGGGTCCGCGGGGGGGTCGGCAGTTGTCGGGGCCGGCGGGGTCCGCGGGGGGGTCGGCGGCTGGCGGGGTCGGCGGTTGTCGGGGCTGGCGGGGTCCGCGGGGGGGGTCGGCGGTTGTCGGGGCCGGCGGGGTCTGCGGGGGGGTCGGCGGTTGTCGGGGCTGGCGGGGTCGGCAGTTGTCGGGGCCGGCGGGGTCCGCGGGGGGGTCGGCGGCTGGCGGGGTCGGCGGTTGTCGGGGCTGGCGGGGTCCGCGGGGGGGGGTCGGCGGTTGTCGGGGCCAGCGGGGTCCGCGGGGGGGTCGGCGGTTGTCAGGGCTGGCGGGGTCGGCGGCTGGTGGGGTCGGCGGTTGTCGGGGCTGGCGGGGGGGTCGTGCGCATGACTTACCCTTTATCCGAACTTCCGCAACCGGAACCCTCTAAAAACCGAAGGTTTTTTCGTTCAGCGTAAGCCGTACGCACGACTTACGCTGAACGAAAAAACCTTCGGTTTTTAGAGGGTTTCGGTTTTCGGAAGTCCGGATAAAGGGTAGTCTACCTGTATTCATCTTGATGACTTCTGGCCATTTGGAATGTGCGTCCACCGCGATTAGGAACATGGAGTCCATGAATGGACCAGCAAAGTCAATGTGTACGCGTTGCCATGGGGCTGAAGGCCATTCCCATGGGTGTAGCGGTGCTATCGGAGGTGCATTTTGCACTTTTTGACACCCAGCGCAGCTTTTCGTTAACTCCTCAATCTGTTGGTCAATACCCGGCCACCATACGTAAGCCCTAGCAAGACTTTTCATTTTAACTCCCCCCAGATGACCTTCATGTAGTTCTTTTAAAACTCTTTCCCTTAACTTGGGAGGAATAATCACTCTTGTCCCGTACATCAAAGTACCATGGCAGACGGACAGCTGGTCTCGCCTTGCCGAGAATGCCGGTAACAGAGGATCACCCCGTGTTGGCCACCCTTTCACTGTCACCTCGTAGACTCTGGACAGTGTCGGGTCGTTCCTGGTTTCCCTTTCAATACTTGCGTTGGTGACAGGTAAACACTCGATAATGGTCGAATGAAATAACTCAACAGGGTCAACTTCCGTCGTGTCTTCATCTTCAGGTAGTGGCAGGCGCGACAGGCCATCAGCATTGCCATGCTGTTTTGTACCTTTGAATTCTATCTGATATTGATGTGCCCCTAAGAAAAGAGACCATCTCTGGAGACGCTGTGCTGTCATCACCGAAACACCCTTGTTAGGGTTAAAAATGGACACCAACGGTTGATGGTCCGTCAGAAGTGTGAATTTTTGGCCCTGTAGGTAATGATTAAACTTCTTCACTCCCCATACAAGGCTAAGGGCCTCCCTATCGATCTGCGCATAGTTGCGCTCAGCGGAGGTCAATGATCTGGATGCAAACACGACTGGCCTTTCCGTGCCATTTGGCAATTTATGTGAGAGTACTGCCCCAATACCATATGGAGAAGCATCACAAGCCAACCGAATAGGCAGTGTCGGGTTGAAGTGAGCCAACACTTCCTCTGAGGTGATCAATTCTTTGCTTTTGTGAAATGCCTTCTTACAGTTTTCGCCCCAGTCCCATGGTACCCCTTTCTGTATAAGAGCGTTCAACGGATGCAGCACCGTGGATAGATTTGGCAGAAATTTATGGTAGTAGTTAATTAATCCTAGAAACGACCTCAACTGAGAGACATTCTCCGGAGCGGGAGCCTTTACAACTGCCGCTATCTTGTCAGGAGACTTATGAAGCCCCTCCCGGTCAATGACATGACCACAGTACGAGATCCGCTTCTGGAAGAACTCACATTTCTGCCGATTTACCCTAAGTCCATACTCTTTCAGTCTGTTGAGCACCAGTTCCAAGTTAGCGAGATGCTGTTCATCACCATCACCTGTGATCAGAATGTCGTCCAGGTAACATTGTGTGCCTGGAATTCCCTGTAATACCTGCTCCATGGCCCTCTGCCAAATTGCTGGAGCCGATGCCACACCAAAAACCAGCCTATTGTACCGGTACAACCCTCGATGCGTGTTGATCGTGAGGTATTGGCGTGACTCTTCTTCAACCTCCATCTGCAAGTACGCCTGCGCCAGGTCTATCTTGGTGAAGTGTTTCCCGCCAGACAGTGAAGCGAAAATATCCTCAATCCGTGGAAGCGGATACTGCACCGTGTGAAGCACCGGATTAACGGTGATCTTGAAATCTCCACAGATGCGAACCTTCCCTGGACCTCCTGGCTTATTGTTCGCAGAACGTTTCATAACGGGAACAATGGGCGTAGCCCACTCACTCCAATCTACTTTAGACAGTACACCTGAACATTCTAGTGCTTCCAGCTCCGCTTCAACCGCAGGTCGTATTGCATAGGGTACCGGTCTGGCTTTAAAAAATTTTGGTTGTGCATGTTCATCAATCTTGATGTTTGCCGTAATTCCTCTCAGTGTTCCCAGTCCCGGCTGGAACACCTCTTTAGCCTCATCCAATATTCGGGACAATCGTTTAGGTTTGACAGCTGTTTCCCCGGAATCTACCGTTAGTGCTTTCAAGGAGTGCCAGTCCATATTCATTTTCCTAATCCACTCCCGTCCTAGTAGTGGTGGACCTCCTTCAGGTAGCACATATAAGTCCATTACTTGGCTTCCTTCGCCCTTGTGGACCACTTCTACCTCTATTTTTCCGATGGGGTACACTCTTTGCCCCGTGTACGTTTTCAATATAATCTCCGTATCCTGTAAGGGAATATGTTGGAATAACCTTCTGTAATCTTTCTTATTCATGACCGTCAATGCCGATCCAGTGTCCAATTCCATTTTTACTTGGACTCCTGCTATCTTAAGAGTGACCCAAATTGTCTGGAGGTCTGTATCCTTACCAACGTTGTGTATTCTTAAGCTATCCAGTTCATTACTGCTAGCGTCTGAATCTGACTTCTGTTCAGTCAAACTGTTCTTTGTCACCTTGTGTACCTTTGCATATTTTCCTTGCGGTGACTTTTTATTGCTGGTCTTCTTTCCTGACCGGCATACTTTAGCTATGTGGCCAAACCTGCCACACGTTCTGCATTCTTGGTTTTTAAACCAACACTGGTTCTGATCGTGCGTTGTCTTTCCACAACGATAACATTTGACAGAGCTCAAACCCAATTTGTTTGTACCGAGTTCCGGTGGCCGTAGCTGCATTACTGCCGTGCCTCTAGCTGCGGCTTCGTGTGCTGCTGCCATAGTGACCGCCTTCTTGAGAGACAGCTCATTCTCCTCAAGCAGTCGCCTTTGTGTATCCTGTTTAAATAAACCACACACAAATCTATCTCGAAGTGCCTCTGTCAGTCCCGTTCCAAACTGACAATATTTTGCTAGCTTACGTAATTCCATCAAATATTCAGCATTGCTTTCATTTTGCCGCTGTCTTCTATCGTAAAATTTAAATCGTTCCACTAGCATCAGCGGCGTGGGGCTAAGATGATTTTTTTGGACAGTAACAATCTGTTCGAACGTCTTATCCGCCGGTTCATCTGGTGATAACAGGTGTTTCAATTGCCCGTATGTCTTCGCACCCATTAAGTTTAGTAATGTTAGTGCTTTATCTGTCTCAGGAATTTTATTTGCCTTACAATAGTTTTGTATGCGTTCTACATACATAGCCCAGTCTTCTATATCACTGTCGAAGGCATTAATGTTCCCATGTTTAGGCATCGTAGCAATTTATCGTATTTTTAATGTTATCTAAGATGGCGGCTTCCCGCTCTTGCCGTCGTCCTCCGCCCACAAAATGGCGGTTTTCCCGTGCTTGGCGGTCTTCACCCGTCCCCCGACGCTGTCTCCGCTTCACCGCGGCTCTCGCGCCTTCAGTTTCCCCAGACGCTGCGCCTTTAGCCCGAATGCGGCCCTTATCTCCGGTCGCGATCGATGTCCCGCGCTGCGCCTCTCGCTCGAAAGCGGCCCGGCCCTTATCTCTGGTCGCGATCGACCTCACCGCCCTTATTCCTCCGTCTTCCCAGCCCCGTCTGTACAGCCAACGCGGTTGACTTTCTGTCGCGTCGCTGCCCGGCTTACCCACCACGAGGTAGTAGAAGAAGCTGACAGTCGCTGGTGGAGGCTTCGAGGTCAGGATGTCTTCTGCACTCCGGTTGCTCGATGCCTGCCGCTCGACGTGTCTTCCCGTAGGTGATGAGGGTGGAAACCTCTCTTCGACGTCCTGTCTGTGGACGAAGTCGCCGTGGAAATTACTGCAGCAGGGTAAGAATCGGACTCGTCGCCACTGTTAAGTCTGTGTGTTATAGTGAGAATTACTACACAGACCACAAGAGTAAATTCAACAGGTCTGTACTGGTTGGAGGTCGGACTATACTGAATACAATATTATTACACTGTGCTTATATACCAGTGTGGTCACCACCGGTATTACGTATACAGCAGCCAAAGAAAGTAGTACCTTTCTTAAGGTGGACCAGGCTTAAGTTCTCTTAAGGTGGAACAGGTTACATACACCACACTGACAGTCCTCACAACAAGGACGTCCATGAACCTCTGGTGTCTCTCCTCAATAGATGCCCATCTATCCTCCATAGCAGACCATCTATTTAGAAGAGTCACCATGCTCTGTTGAGTCTGGCGAGTTATGTCCTCCAAGGAGGTTGCCACCCTCTCCATGGTGGCACGTTCATGCGCCATTGCCTCCACCAAGGCAATGCTCATGTTTGAGATGGACTCCTCCATTCTCTGCACACTTGCAGTTACTGTGGATGCAAAACCTGTCAGAGACTCCTGCACTTGTTGCTGAAGTTCCAGCACCGCTCTCTTTCCGGATGGCCCCAGAGGCACAGCATCTACATGCAGCGGAGCAGAGCTAGGAGCATCCTGCGACCTCCGATGAGGACTCTCCACTACTGTGGCTGTCTCCACCATCTGCTGATGCTCACTTGTGAGCTGTGATACACCAGGTGACAACATTACTCTATGTGGCGATGGACCCACCGAGGTGTGCGTATCTGCGCTGGTGCTGTGTGTGCCGAGTCCTGGTGACGCTGCTCTCTCAGAGGCTGCAGGCTCCTCTGTGGAGTCATCTTCCTCTTCCTCCTGGACAGTGGGGAGGGGGGCTCTCGATGGTCCTGTGGGAGAGTAAAGGCATGAGTTAGACATCTGATATTTAGGTAGTGGACACATCCTATTGTGCAGATGATTAAAAGTCAATCTCTATGAACATCATTTGCCATTTCAGTCAATCATGAAATCTAAATGAGAGAGTTTAAAATCTATTCTGTCACCAGCTTCGTCTAATGCGCCGGTCTCTCCGTCCCCCACTTCCAGCTCCTTGCCACCTCCCATGATCTCCTGTAAATGGTTTTCTCGGGCGCACCGAAAACACACCTCTTACTACAAGTTCTGGATGATCGGCATTAGATGGACAGATCAGACTTGGATACCCGTTTGAGCTCAACCATATTGTGTTTAATAGGATTAACAATAACACTCGTAACAGTACAAAACAATACAACCCTGGCTTGTCCAATAAGCCATACCATGCTAAATTACCACGGTCTAATAAAAGAACCCTCCCGTGAAAGAAACTAACACAGGACCCCAGCACTAAACCCCTCTAAGGTTTGGTTGGGACTTACAATCACCCCCTCACACAGCTAAGTGGTCTTGTGGATGTGCAGGCGCAGGCAATAAGCTCACCCCAATTGCCAGTTGTCTTGCTTGCAGCTTCTTCCTGTACGTCTCGCTACTGGTTCCGTACTGCCGACGCCGTATCCAAGTTCCAGTTTGAGTCGAGGTCCGTTGATGAGGGATGAAGAGCAGTGCTCAGCTTCTGGCGGTGTTCCGTCGAGCCGAGCCCCACTCGGGAGACTCGCTGTAGATTGATGCCAAGGAGAAGAGGGAGCGAGAGCAGCCCCCGAACGGCTCCTGATATACCCAAAACCCATCGCCTTTTTCTCCCGCCAATACTGATCGATGTATTGACTCAGGTGATCTGTCTGGACCCCCCTGTGGCCTGGGGTGACTCATGACCTTTGAAATCTTTGTGAAAAATGATATTCCATTTCCCCGCTCCCAGGCCTGGCACCTGGCGAGACAATGAGTGCTGATTACTGCATGTCTGTCATTTCCTGAGTTGATGGCCCCCATTAGTAGGTAATGGGTTTCAATCTCAAACCGAACTTGCTTAACTGGCTTATCTCCTGGAAGACAATGGCCTGGCCATCTCCTGTCTTCCACCAGTTTCGGTTGGGACTGTGCTTTGTTGATGTGAGGGCATAGTGTCTCTTAGTTACCTCTCGGGGTATTGTTCCCAGTAATCATGTTAGATGGTGATGACGTCAATGTGAGATGGCTGTTTGCATATGAATGCACCTTAGTCAGGTTGGCCTGGCTTGCAATCCGATACCCTAAGCCACTCCCACAAGCTTGCCCAACAGTACAGTTCTTTTCTTGGGGTTTTGGATATGAAATATGATTCATAAAAATGACCTGAAAGCTGGTGCTACACTCCTGAGCAGCCTCCTCAGAGCTAGTCAACGTCTCAAGGGAGGTGGCCCCCCTCCTGTCTTCGCTCTCTCCCTCTTATTGTGGGTATTTTTTCCTGCAAGGAGGAACACAAGTTGAGTTTCATCGAGATTGATGGAGTGAGTGTGAAGAATCCATAACATAGAAGCTGAGAGGGAGGCCAAGATGGAGTGAGGTGGCAAGAGGGAGGAGCCTCCCTGTGAGTTGTTAGTTGTTGTCATTGCATAACAGTGAGAGCAAGTGTGAGGGGTGCATAGTAGGATGGTGAAGTGATTCTGTACATCGAGAGAGATGGATAGGTAAGGGTGCAAGGGAAGGTAAGGTGGGATGTGGAGGAGCAGGCTGACAATGCAGAGTGCTGGTGATGAGAAGAGAAGGGAAGCAGATTGAAGTAAAGTGTGATGTGATACTCACTTTTGATGAGCGCAGAAGATCATTGAAGTGCTTTCGGCACTGGACCCATGTGCGTGAGTAAAACTGACCTAGCGCTGACCTCCTCAGCAATTCGCAGCCAGGCTGCCTTTGTTTGCTGAGGAGCCGTCCTCCGGCCATCGCGAGGGAACAGGATGTCCCTGTGCCCTCTTACTCTCTCCACAAGAGCTTGGAGGGAGTTTTCAGCAAACCATGGAGAAGCCTTTGCCCTTGCAGCAGTCATAAAGAGCTGGACGATTCCCAGAGCAGCAGAAAGGAAATGAGAAGCTAAGGCTACATGGAGCTCTTTAAAAACAACTGAATGAGTGACGTCAGCAGAGGCGATCAGCAAACCCACTCCCACTCATACCTGTTCATGACATTTTAATGATCTATGAACCTGGACCCCCCCAAGTCTCTTTGGACCTCCACTGTTTTTAGCTTTTCACCATTTAGAAAGTACCCTGTTCTATCCTTTTTAGGTCTGTTGAGTCTGAGTGTCCCAGATATGCTTATTCTAAATCACTGGACACAGACAACAAGAATAACTTAAACAGGTCTTTACTAATCGAAGGTCAGGGCTGAACTGCTTAGCAAATTACTACACAGAGTTTATATACCGGTGTGGTCACCACCGGTACTACAATATACAGTAGCCAAGAGAAAGTAGTCCATCTCTTAAGGTAGTCTCTTAAGGTGGTACAGGTTACATACACCACAATTCCTCCCTTTTTAGCTTAACAGTGTACATCCCAATTTAAACATAACATGGATAACATATATACAACTTCATGCAAAACTGTTCAAAGATTCAGTCTCTGAGGAGGCCTCCTGATCCGAGTTGGATAACGCCTTTCAGGGGTCTCTGATTCTCGTTGCTGGGGTGACTCATCTAGTTGATCTCTTATGCATTGGATATCATCAGATACATTGGCGTCTGAGGTAGATGCTTCAGGTTCACTAACTTCTTCCACTGGTGTCTCTGTCGTAGTCATGGGTTCGACCCTTGTTCTCGATTCTACAAGTTGGTCAGCATGGCGTCGTATTACGTTTTCACCAATATCTACTGTGTACATCAGGGGTCCTTGTCTGGCACAAATTGTTCCAGATTGCCATTTCTCATTCTTATAGTCCCGGGCTAACACTGGTTGTCCTATTTCGAAACTCCGAGTGGTCTTGTTATTTATATGTTGGAACTGTTTGTTTTCGACTTCCCTCCGCACATTTGGCTTTAACAAGTCCAACCTGGACCGCAACCTCCTGTTATAGAACATCATGGCAGGGCTTTGATTTGTCACTGCATGAGTGGCGTTTCGATATGCCATTAGGAAATTGTCCACCTTGTGTTGTAGTGGAATCTGGTCTTCGCTCATGGCCTTTATCGCCTTTTTGAACGTTTGTACAAATCTCTCGGCCAGCCCATTTGTAGCCGGATGATATGGGGCAGAGGTATAATGTTTCACCCCATTCTTCTTCATGAATTTCTGGAATTCTTCTGACACGAACTGCGGTCCGTTGTCTGAACATATTTGTTCTGGCAATCCATTTCTTGTGAATATCGTTCTTAGAACTGCGATCGTCTTTTCCGAGGTAGTGGTCGCCATCTTAATCACTTCTGGCCATTTAGAATGTGCGTCTACCGCAATTAAAAACATGGAGTCCATGAATGGACCTGCGAAGTCAATATGTACATGTTGCCATGGGGTTGAAGGCCATTCCCATGGATGCAGCGGTGCAATTGGAGGTGCATTTTGAACTTTTTGGCACTCTGAGCAGCTTTTAGTCAGATCCTCTATTTGTTGGTCGATACCTGGCCACCACACATAAGCCCTAGCAAGGCTTTTCATCTTGACTCCCCCCAGATGACCTTCATGCAGTTCCTTTAGAACTCTCTCCCTTAATTTAGGAGGAATAATCACCCTTGTTCCATACATCAATGTTCCTTGACAGACGGACAGCTGTTCTCGTCTGGCTGAGAATGCCGGTAACAGTGGCTCACCATGAGCTGGCCATCCCTTCACTGTCAATTCGTAGACCCAAGACAGTGTCGGGTCGTTCCTGGTTTCTCTCTCAATACTTGCATTGGTGACTGGTAAACATTCGATGATGGTTGAGTGAAATAACTCAACAGGGTCAACTGTCGGTGCCTCTTCCGCTGTAGGTAGTGGCAGGCGCGACAGCCCATCAGCATTACCATGTTGCTTTGTACCTTTGAATTCGATCTGATATTGATGTGCCCCTAGGAAAAGGGACCATCTCTGGAGCCTCTGCGCTGTCATCACCGAAACACCCTTCTTAGGGTTAAAAATGGAAACCAACGGCTGGTGGTCTGTCAGCAGCGTAAACTTTTGCCCTTGCAGGTAATGATTAAATTTTTTTTACTCCCCACGCAAGGCTGAGAGCCTCCCTATCTATCTGAGCATAGTTGCGCTCAGCGGAGGTCAATGATCTGGATGCGACTGGTCTTTCTAAGCCATTTGGCAACTTATGTGAGAGCACTGCCCCAATACCATATGGAGAAGCATCACAAGCTAAACGAATGGGTTAAAGTGAGCCAACACTTCCTTAGGGGTGATCAATGCCTTGCTTTTGTGAAAGGCCCGCTTACAGTCCTCGCTCCACTTCCATGGCACTCCCTTCTGCAAAAGAGTGTTCAGCGGGTGTAGCACCGTGGATAAATTTGGCAGAAACTTATGGTAATAGTTAATCAACCCTAGGAACGACCTCAACTGGGATACATTTTCCGGAGCGGGAGCCTTCACAACAGCTTCGATCTTGTCAGGTGACTTGTGAAGCCCCTCCTGGTCAATGACGTGACCACAGTACGAGATTTGCTTCTGAAAGAACTCACATTTCTGGCGATTAACTCGAAGTCCATATTCTTTCAATCTGGTGAGCACCTGTTCCAAATTTGAAAGGTGTTCCTCATCATCATCTCCTGTAATCAGAATGTCGTCCAGGTAGCATTGTGTGCCTGGAATTCCCTGTAATACCTGCTCCATGGTCCTTTGCCAAATCGCTGGAGCCGATGCCACTCCAAAAACCAGTCTATTATACCGATATAAGCCCTTATGCGTGTTGATCGTGAGATACTGGCGTGACGCTTCATCAACTTCCATCTGTAAGTACGCCTGCGCCAGGTCTATCTTGGTGAAGTGTTTCCCGCCAGACAACGAAGCGAAGATATCCTCAATCCGTGGAAGCGGATATTGTACCGTGTGAAGCACCGGATTAACAGTGATCTTGAAATCGCCACAGATGCGAACCTTCCCCGGTTCCCCTGGCTTGTTACTCGATGAACGCTTCATGATGGGAACAATGGGCGTGGCCCATTCACTCCAGTCCACCTTTGACAGTACTCCGGAACGTTCTAGTCCTTCCAGCTCAGCTTCCACAGCAGGTCGTATCGCATAAGGTACCGGTCTAGCTTTGAAAAATTTCGGGTTTGCATGTTCTTCAACCTTGATGTTTGCCGTAATTCCTTTCAGTGTTCCCAGTCCCTGCTGGAACACCTCTTTAGCATCGTCCAATATTCTGGACAGTCGTTTAGGTTTGACATCGTCCTTTTTACCGGAATCTACAGTTAGTGCTTTTAAGGAATGCCAGTCCATATTTATTCTCCTGATCCATTCCCGTCCCAGTAGTGGTGGACCTCCCTCAGGTAACACATATAAGTCCATTCCTCGGCTTTCTTTACCCTTGTGGACCACCTTTACCTTTATCTTTCCAATGGGGTATACTCTTTGCCCCGTGTATGTTTTCAATACAATCTCCGTATCCCTTAGGGGAATGTGTGGAAATAACCTTTTGTAATCTTGCTTATTCATGACCGTCAATGCCGATCCAGTGTCCAATTCCATCTTCACTTGGACTCCTGCTATCTGAAGTGTGACCCAGATAGTTTGGTGGTCTGCTGTGTTACCCACATTATGTATTCTTAGACAACCCAGTTCCTTACTGCTGGAGTCTGAATCCATCTTCTGTTCATCCGAACTGTTCTCTGTCACCTTGTGTACCTTTTTGCACTTTTCCTGCGGTGACTTTTTGTTGCTGGTCTTCTTTCCTGACCGGCATACTTTAGCTATGTGACCGAGCTTGCCACATTTTCTGCATTCCTGATTTTTGAACCAGCACTGGTTCTGATCGTGCGTTGTCCTTCCGCAACGATAACACTTTACTGCACCCAATGCCATTTGATTGGTGCTGAGTTCCGATGACCTTAGCTGCATTTCTGCGGTGCCTCTTGCTGCGGCCTCGTGCGATGCTGCAATGGTGACAGCTTTATCAAGCGTAAGGTCCTTTTCCTCTAGCAGTCGCTTTTGTGTTCCTTCTTTTAATAATCCACACACAAATTTATCTCTCAGAGCATCTGCTAGTCCTG
Organism: Somniosus microcephalus; assembly: GCF_052327205.1. Taxonomy (NCBI): domain Eukaryota; kingdom Metazoa; phylum Chordata; class Chondrichthyes; order Squaliformes; family Somniosidae; genus Somniosus; species Somniosus microcephalus. The sequence goes on from NC_140989.1 coordinate 250,875,267, forward strand.
TACCAAACTGACAGTACTTTGATAGCTTGCACAGTTCAATTAAGAATTCAGCGTTGCTTTCCTCTTTCAGCTGCGTTCTTCTGTAAAATTTAAATCGTTCCGCTATCAGCAGCGGCGTGGGGTTTAAATGTTCTTGCAGGATAGTAACAATATTCGCGAAAGTCTGATCCGCCGGTTTATCTGGTGTTACCAGGTGCCTCAATAACCCATACGTCTTCGCACCCATTGAGTTTAATAAGGTTATTGCTTTCTTATCATCTGGTACCTCATTTGCTGTACAATAAACTCCAATGCGTTCTACATACGTGGCCCAATCTTCAACATCGCTATCAAAAGCAATGATGTTACCGTGTTTAGGCATCCTTGAGAGTTTCTTTAAATATTTTATTTTTCCAAAATGGCGGCTTCCCGCGCTTGTCTTCTTCCCCCGCCTACTAAAATGGCGGCTTCCCGTGCTTGGCGGCTTTCCCCGCACTTGTCTTCTTCCCCCGCCGACTACAATGGTGGCTTCCCGCACTGTTGCCGTTCTCGCCTCCCAGCGGTTCTTAATTTCCCCGACGCTGCTTTTGCTCCCCTGCGGTTCTCGTGGGCATTAACGCTTCCCTTGTCGCTGTGCCTCTCGGCCCTGATTGCAGCCCGGCCCTTTTCACCGGCTGCGGTCGAGTTCTCCGCCCTTTTTCCTCCGGTTTCCCTCCCCTTCTCCACTGACAACGCGGCCGACTTTCTGCCCGTGTCGCTAGATCGGCTTACCCTCCACCGTGGTAGAAGGATGATCACTGCCTGTCGCTGATGGAGGACTTCGTGGTCAGTAATTTCAACCCGGGTTCTCGATGCCTCCTGTGCGATGTGGTGCTCAGCAGGATGATGAGGGCGGATGCCTCTTCTCGACGCCCGTTCTGAGGACGAAGCTGCCTTGGATGCAAAACTGCCGCAGGGTAAGATCGGACTCGTCGCCACTGTTGAGTCTGAGTGTCCCAGATATGCTTATTCTAAATCACTGGACACAGAAACAAGAATAACTTAAACAGGTCTTTACTAATCGAAGGTCAGGGCTGAACTGCTTAGCAAATTACTACACAGAGTTTATATACCGGTGTGGTCACCACCGGTACTACAATATACAGTAGCCAAGAGAAAGTAGTCCATCTCTTAAGGTAGTCTCTTAAGGTGGTACAGGTTACATACACCACAAGGTCCAAAGTGGATGATCTCACATTTGCCTACATTGAAATCCATTTGCCACAGATTTGCCCATTCACTTAATCTGTCGATATCCCTTTTTAATTTTATGCTGTCATCTACACTGCCTACAATTCCATCTATCTTTGCATCATCGGTAAATTTGGATATATGACTTTCTACGCCATCATCTAAGTCGTTAATAAATACTGTGAATAGTTGAGGCCCCTACACAGATCCCTGCGAGACAGCACTAGTCACCTCCTGCCAATTAGAGTACCTACCCATCTCTACTGCCTCTCTCCTGCCGCTCAGCCAATTTCCTAACCAGGTCAATAATTTGCCCTCAATTCTGTAGGCTTCTACCTTAGTTAACAGTCTCTTATGTGAGACTTTATCAAATGCCTTCTGGAAGTCCATATAAATAACATCCATAGACATTCCCCTGTCCACTACGTTAGTTCACCTCCTCGAAAAATTCAATCAGGTTTGTTAGGCATGACCTACCTTTCACAAATCCATACTGGCTCTCTCTGATCAACTGAAAATTTTCGAGGTGTTCAGTCACCCTATCCTTATTTATAGACTCTAGCAATTTCCCGACAGCAGATGTTAGGCTAACTGATTTTTAATTCCCTGGTTTCCCTCTCTCACTATTTTTAAATAGCAGAGTGGCATATGCAATTTTCCAATCTAAAGGAATGATTCTTGAATTGAGAGAACTTTGGAAGATTATAGTTAGGGCATCTGCAATGTGCTCACCTACTTCTTTTAAAACCCTGGGATGGAAACCATCTGGTCCTGGGGATTTGTCACTCTTTAGTGCCATTACTTTCTTCATTACTGTCATTTTACTTAAATTAATTTTATTGAGTCCTTGTCTGTTGTATCTGTATGTTAATGAAGACCCGGAAGCAGGAGTTGATTCAACAAGTGTTTACTGAACAAAGTCTGGAGGTGAACTAAACTATACAAGACGCTATACAGGCTTATATACCCGAGTGGTCACTACTGGTAATACAGTACACAGGGGCTTCAAAAAAAACAAAATTCCTCTTAAAGGTACATACACCACAATTCCTCCCCTTTTAGATAAATAGTACATAATATTTTAAGTACTCATTAATTAACATTTTTACAAGAACAATAATCTACACATTTGCTGAAGTTAATTAATTACAAATTCAGTCTCTCTGGAGGCTTCCTGACACGGTCCGGATAACGCCTCAGTGGTGTAGTAGGTTTCGGTGGTGTAGTAGGTTCTTTTGGCAAGGTCGATTCGGCTTGAATGCCAGTGTCGGGTTCATCTGGTTCCAGTATCACCGGATCGGGGGTAGATACTATGGGTATCTCTGCTTCATCATTAGGCGTATAGAGTTGTGGTGTAGGTTGTCCCATTTCGGATGACTCTATGATCTGGTCAGCATGGCGCCTTATTGTGCTTTCTCCAATGTCCACGGTATACATCAGTGGTCCTAGTCGTGTGCAAATAGTTCCAGGCTGCCATTTCTAGGTACGGTAGTCCCGGGCCAAAACTTGTTGACCTATCTGGAAGGTTCCAGTTGGCCTTTCATTCATGCCTTGAAATTGCCGGTTCTCTACGTCCCTTCTGATGTTTGGCTTGATCAAATCCAGCCGGCATCTTAGTCTTCTATTGAAAAACATCATGGCGGGGGTTTGGTTTGTAACCACATGTTGCATTCCTGTATGCAAACAAGAAGTTATCTAACTTATGTTGTAGATTTATGTCTTCATTACCCATGGCCTTTATGGCCTTCTTGAAGGTCTGGACAAACCTTTCAGCTAATCCATTGGTGGCAGGATGGTATGGGGCGGACGTGTAGTGCTTAACCCCATTGTTTTTTAAGAACTTCCTGAATTCTTCGGATACAAATTGCGGTCCATTATCAGAACAGATCTGTTCAGGCAGCCCATTCCTGGCGAATATGGTCCTTAATACTGTGATGGTTTTTCCGCGGTGGTGGAGGACATCTTTATGACCTCCGGCCACTTGGAGTGTGCATCAACCGCGATTAAGAACATTGAGTCCATAAATGGACCAGCAAAGTCGATATGTACCCTTTGCCAGGGAGATGAGGGCCACTTCCATGGATGTAGAGGGGCTTGTGGTGTGGCGTTTTGGACCTTCTGGCATCCTAGACAGCTCTTGGTCATTTCTTCAATGTCTCCATCGATACCTGGCCACCACACAAACGCTCTGGCTAAGTTCTTCATTTTCACTCCACCCAGATGCCCCTCGTGAAGCTCCTTTAGCACTTTACCCTGGAGTTTGGGTGGAATCACCACTCTGGATCCACACATCAAGGTTCCTCGGCACACTGACAGCTGTTCTCTTCTTTGCGAGAATGCTGGCAACAGTGGTTCGCCATGTGCTGGCCATCCCTTCATCGTTAAATCGTAGACTCGTGAGAGAGTCGGGTCATTTCTCGTTTCCTTTTCAATGGTAGAATTTGTCACTGGTAGACATTCCACTATGGTCGAGTGGAACATCTCCAATGGGTCCACTGTAGGCGCCTCTTCTACCGTTGGCAACGGTAGGCACGATAAACCGTCAGCATTCCCATGCTGTTTTGTTCCTTTGTATTCTATGTCATATTGGTGTGCCCCTAGGAAAAGGGACCACCTCTGTAGCCTTTGCGCTGTCATAATGGGAACGCCCTTTTTAGGGTTGAATATGGAGACGAGGGGTTGATGGTCAGTCAACAAGGTAAACTTTTGTCCGTGTAGGTAATGCTTGAATTTCTTCACTCCCCATACCAGGCTGAGTGCCTCCCTGTCGATCTGGGCATAGTTACGCTCAGCTGAGTTCAATGAGCGTGACGCAAAAGCTATCGGCCGCTCCGAGCCATCAGGGAATTTATGCGATAATACCACTCCCACGCCGTAAGGGGATGCATCACAGGCCAGCCTGATTGGCAGTGATGGGTTGTAATGAGCCAGCACTTCCTTGGACGTGATCAAGCCTTTGCATTTATGGAAGGCACGTTTACAGTCTTCGCTCCATTTCCAAATTACTCCCGTTTGTAGCAGTGCGTTAAGAGGGTGCAGAACGGTTGACAAGTTTGGTAAAAATTTATGATAGTAATTTATTAATCCCAGGAACGACCTTAATTGTGAGACATTTTCAGGCACTGGGGCTTTTACTACCGCTTCAATTTTTTCAGGTGATTTATGCAACCCTTCTTCATTAATGACATGGCCACAATATGATATTTGTTTCTGGAAAAATTCACACTTGGGGCGATTTGCTCGTAGGCCCCGTTCTCTCAGCCTCGTGAGCACCTGCTCCAAATTGGCAAGGTGCTCGTTGTCATTTTCTCCTGTTACAAGGATGTCGTCTAGGTAGCATTGAGTCCCCGGAATCCCTTGCAGTACAGGTAGACTACCCTTTATCTGAACTTCCGAAAACCGAAACCCTCTAAAAACCGAAGGTTTTTTCGTTCAGCGTAAGTCGTGTGTACGACCTACGCTGAGCAGAGGGTCAGCGTAAGTCGTGCGCACGACCCCCCGCGGACCCCCCGCAGACCCCCGCGGACCCCCACCGGCCCCAACCCCCCCGCCGACCTCCCCGCCGACCCCCGCCGGCCCCGACCCCCGCTGACCCCCCCGCGGACCCCCGCCGGCACCGACCCCCGCCGGCCCCCCCGCGGACCCCCGCCGACCCCGACCGTAAGTCGGCGGGGGTCGGGGTCGGTGGGGGTCCGCGGGGGGTTCGGCGGGGATCGGGGCCGGCGGGGGTCTGTGGGGGGGTCGGCGGGGAGGTCGGCGGGGGTCAGGGCTGGCGGGGGTCCGCGGGGGGGTCGGCGGGGGCGTCGGCGGGGGGTCGTGCGGACGACTTACGCTGCGCGTCAGCGTAAGTCGTGCGCACGACCCCCCGCCGACCCCCCCGTGGACCCCCGCCGACCCACCTTCCGAAATCCAAAATTCTCCGAAAACCGAAACACGGCTGGTCCCGAGGTTTTCGGATAAAGGATAGTCTACTTGTACTTGCTCCATAGCTCTTTGCCAGATAGCTGGAGCTGATGCTACTCTGAAAACTAGCCGATTGTACTGGTACAGGCCTTTGTGTGTGTTTATCGTGAGATACTTTTTAGAGGTCTCCTCAACCTCCATCTGTAGATATGCCTGTGCCAAGTCAATTTTGGTGAAACGTTTCCCTCCGGATAGTGAGGCGAAAATATCTTCTATCCTCGGAAGAGGATACTGTACCGTATGAAGAACTGGGTTGACAGTCACCTTGAAGTCCCCACAGATGCGAATTTTTCTCTGTTCTTCAGATTTATCATTATTCAACGTTTTCTTCATGATGGGGACGATGGGTGTTGCCCACTCGCTCCAATCTACCTTGGATAACACGCCTGCTTTTTCCAAATTCTCCAGCTCTGCCTCGACTGCTGGACGAATTGCGTATGGCACTGGCCTTGCCTTAAAAACTTGGGAATTGCCGCATCTTCCACTTTTATTGAGGCGGTGGTGCCTTTCAGGGTTCCTAGTTCCTGTTGAAACACTTCTTTGGCATTAGCCAAGATTTCTTTTAATCGTCCAGGGACGTCATCATCATCATTTTTTTCTTACTGGTCACCGTCAGTGCCTGAATGGAGTGCCAGTCCAAACGTATCTTTCTGATCCATTCACGTCCCAACAACGGTGGACCACCATCTTGCAGAACGTATAAATACAACTTCTGTATTTCCTTGCCGTTGTATACAACAGGCACCCTTATTTTCCCTCTGGGGTATACTTTCTGCCCCGTATATGTCTTCAAGATAATGGATGTGTCTTTCAAAGGTATATGCGGAAATAGCCGCTCGTAATCCCGTCGACTTATGACGGTCAGAGCTGATCCTGTATCTAGCTCCATTTTAACTGGGGACCCCGCTATTGTGAGGGTAACCCAAATGGTCTGGTAATCTTCTTTGGCAATTACATTATGTAATTTGAGACAGCTTAGTCTCTTGTTTTCGGAGTCGCTATCGCTCTCCTGGTCTTCGGAGCTACTGTCCGTCATCATTTGTACCTTCCTGTACTTTTCCTTATTGACCTTTTTACTGTCAGCGGATTTTTTTCCAGATCGGCATACACGTGCAATGTGTCCCACCTTTCCGCATTGCCTGCATGCTTTGTCCTTGAACCAGCAGTCCCTCTGGTCATGGGTGGATCTACCGCAGCGATAACATCTCTCGAAACCCCGTGTCATTTCATGGGTACCGAAGTCCTGTGGCTTTTGCTGTATCTCTGCAGCTCCTCTTGCTGCTGCTTCGTATGATACAGCCACACTGAAAGCCTTGTCCAGTGCCAAATCTTTCTCCGAAAGTAGTCTTTTCTGTGTTCCTTCGCTTAGGAGACCACAGACGAATTTGTCTCGTGGAGAATCTGCCAGTCCTGCCCCGAATTGGCAGTGCTTAGACAGCTTTCGTAATTCGGTGAGGTAATCAGCGTTACTTTCATTCTTGTGCTGATTCCTCCTGAAGAATTTGAATCGTTCCGCTATCAGCAGCGGTGCTGGGTTTAAGTGCTCCTGTAGGGTATCAACAATTTCCTTAAAATTCTTGTCCATCGGTTTGGCTGGAGTGATCAAGTTTCGTAACAGCCCGTATGTCCTTGCACCCATCAGATTTAGAAGTACCGATGCCTTTTTATCATCCGCTACTTCATTCGCCTTGCAATATACCTCCACTCTTTCCACATATGTGGTCCAATCCTCTATATCACTATCGAAAGCAGTAATATTGTCAGTCTTAGGCATCCTGAAAATCAAAAATGGCACCTCCCGCGCTTTCCCTTCTTCCCTGCCGAGTCAAGATGGCACCTCCCGCGCTTTCCCGCCACTGCCACTGCTGCCAACGCTGTTCTCCATGGTTTTTATTCACGGTGGCATAGTGGTTAGCAGCACCAGGGACCCGGGTTCGAATCCGGCCTCGGGCGACTGTCTGTGTGGAGTTTGCACATTCTCCCCGTGTTTGCGTGGGTTTCCTCCGGGTGCTCCGGTTTCCTCCCACAGTCCAAAGATGTGCGGGTTAGGTTGATTGGCTATGATAAATTGACCCTTAGTGTTAGGGGGATTAAATACGTGGGGTTGCAGGGATAGGGTGGGATATGTGTTGGTGTAGGGGTTACGGGGATCGGGTGGGATATGTGTCGGTGCAGGCTCGATGGGCCGAAATGGCCTCTATCTGCACTGTGGGGTTTCTGTGATTTCTGTGATATATATTTTTAAACAGTTTCTCCGTCACTTGGAGAATCGTTCCTGTCGGACTCTCTGGGACTTTCCCCTCCCTTTGCTTGGTCCGAACGCCGACCTGCTTTGCAGCGCCGGCCGTGTCCTGAGTGCTCCACCCTCTGTCTCTGTTTGCTTCTGCCTTACGACTCGCTGCCCGGTCCCGCTGCAGAGCTACCCGATCGAGCCCCAGCCCGTCGCCCAGGAAGGATCAGTGCACTACCTGCCACCAGCCCGCCTAGCTGGTGAAACCACAGTTTAGGAATCGATCTCCTTGAGGTGCTGCCGAATTGCAGGTAAGTTCGTTTCTAACTTGTCGCCACTGTTGTATCCGTATGTTAATGAAGACCCGGAAGCAGGAGTTGATTCAACAAGTGTTTACTGAACAAAGTCTGGAGGTGAACTAAACTATACAAGACGCTGTACAGGCTTATATACCCGAGTGGTCACTACCGGTACTACAGTACACAGGGGCTTCAAAAAAAACATCGTTCCTCTTAAAGGTACATACACCACACTGTCCCTGATTTAGTTTCCTTGGGATTTCTGACATGCTATCCTCTTCCTCTACTGTAAATACTGATGCAATGTAATTTTTCAACATGTCCGCCATTTCCTTATTATCATTGATAATATCACCGCTTTCAGTTTTTAAGGGGCCAACATTGCTCCTGACTACCCTCTTTTTCCTAACATAATTGTAAAAAAGATTTGTGTTGATTTTGATATCCCTTGCAAATTTCCTTTCATACTCCCTTTTCGTAAATCTTATTATCTGTTTTGTGACCTTTTGCTGTTCCTTGTATCTTTCCCATTCACCAGGATTTGTGCTATTTTTTACATTTTTGTATGTTTTTCCTTTTCGTTTTATGCTGTCCCTTATCTCTTTAGTCGTCCATGGCTGGTTTGTTTGGCAAATAGAGCTCTTGCGCCTCAGGGGTATAAACTGGTTCTGTATCACCTTAAATTCATTTTTGAACATCTCCCACTGATCTTCTGTCATTTTACCCATTAACAGATTTGCCCACTTTACTGTGGACAGTCTCTGTCCCATCCCATCGAAGTCGGCCTTACCCAAATCTAGAAACTTAGTAGCTGTTTCGCATTTCTCCCTTTCAAACACTGCGTTGAACTCAATCATGTTATGATCGCTATTGGATAAATGTTCATGCACAGTTAGGCTGTTAAGTAAATCTGGTGTGATGAAATATGCCATTCATCAGGCACTGTATTCCCTGTGTTTAGTTTAGTTTCAGTTTCATTTCCTTACCTGTATTGTATTGTGTGTAGGGCTCCGCCCATACCTGGCCCCTACTTAAGCAAGCCCCAGCCTGTCTCACAGCAGTACAGCAGATCTCTGGATGAGAGACACTCCTCCAATGTGTATTACTTTCTCAGTTAATAAAAGCCTTGCTTTGCTCCGTTAACGTCGAGTCTCGGATTCATTGAGACACATCAATTTTATTAACTCAATTTTCAACGCAATGGACCAACTCTTGAAACCCGAACGTTTGGATTTGGACCCGCATGCTTCGGACGCATCGGCACGATTCGGACACTGGTTTAAGTGTATGGAATTCTTCCTGGACAATTCCGCAGCCATCACAGGCGCTACGGACGCTGAGAGTATGAAACTCGGAATCCTGCGGAATTGGGTAAACCACCGGGTTTACCCCCTCATCCAAGACGCTGACACGTACCCGGCCGCCTGCGACATCCTAAAGGCGCATTACCAGCAGCCTACGAACGAGGTGTACGCTAGGCATCTGCTCGCTACTCGCACACAGCGACCTGGGGAATCGCTGGATGAGTTCCTAGTCACCCTGAAACGCTTGGCAAAGACTGCAAGTGCCAAGATGTAAAAGCCGCAGTGTACACTGACGAGCTTGTTCGTGATGCCTTTATCGCAGGCCTTAGCTCCACTTACATCCGGCAGAGACTACGGGAAAAAACGGGATTGGACCTGAAACAGGCTGTGGACACAGTGCGATCCCTGGATGTGGCCCAGAGAAACTCGGACGCCTACTCTTCGGCCCGCGCCGCCCACGCCACCACGTGTGCACCAAGGGCGCCGCCATCTTGGAAGGCATCTTCCCCGCCCGGCAGCCCGACACCGTCGGGGACGCGCTCTCCCCCCAGAAGCCCTACGACAGCCGCGACGCGTCGGGGCCCCAACTGCTACTTCTGCGGGCAGCCGAAGCACATCAGAAACCTGTGCCCGGCGAAAGGCACCACCTGCTTTAAGTGCGGTAAGAAGGGGCACTTCGGGAAGGTGTGCAGAGGGAACCCCGCTGGAAAACCCGCCACCGCCACGTGTGCTCCGTGGGAGCGGCCATCTTGGACACCATCTTGCCCGACCTCGTGGGGTCTGCCATCTTGTGAGCAGACAGCGTGGACGCCATCTTGTCTCGATCAGGGCCCTACAGTGGCATCGGTCACAGTGGACCAGACCAGACCGCACCCGCTATCCAAATCAATGGTGGACATCGAGGTAAACGGGTGCGGGGTTAAATGTTTAATTGGCAGTGGAAGCACGGAGAGTTTTATCCACCCTGAACTAGCACAACAACTCTCTCTAACGGTGGTCCCTGCTCGGGGCACCATCTCTATGGCTGATAAAACCCAGACATCGACCATTATGGGTTACTGCGCGGTACAATTGTCCGTTAACGGAACTGTATACGATAATTTTAAATTACTAATCATGAAGAATCTATGTGCGAGCGTAATCTTGGGCCTGGATTTCCAGTGCCACCACCAAAGCATCACGCTCAATTACGGTGGGTCCCAGCCGCCCCTCACAGTGTGCGGTCTGGCTACCCTGAAGGTAAAGCCGCCTTCGCTATTCGCGAACCTTACTCCCAACTGCCGGCCAATAGCGACCAAAAGCAGGATGTACAGCTGGGAGGACAGGTGGTTTATCGCGACCGAGGTAGACAGGCTCCTGAAGGAGCGCATTATCGAACGCAGCAACAGCCCGTGGCGCGCCCAAGTGGTGGTGGTGAGGGGTAGCGAGAAGAAGCGGATGGTGATAGATTATAGCCAGATGGTTAATCTATACACCCAGCTAGACGCCTACCCGCTACCCCGCATATCCGAGATGGTGAACCAAATCGGCCAATACCGGGTGTTCTCCACCATCGACCTCAAGTCAGCGTACCACCAGCTCCCTATCAGACCAGAGGACCGCCCGTACACCGCCTTCGAGGCGAACGGACGCCTCTACCAATTCCTCAGAGTCCCCTTTGGGGTGACGAATGGGGTCTCGGTCTTCCAGAGGGAGATGGACCGCATGGTCGATGACCACCACTTGCAGGCAACCTTCCCCTACCTCGACAACGTCACCATCTGCGGTCACAACCAGCAGGATCACGACTCGAACCTCGAGAGGTTCCTGAAAACCGCACAAAAACTCAACCTCACTTACAACGAGGACAAGTGCGTTTACAACACCACGTGCCTCTGCATACTAGGCAGCGTGGTGGAGAATGGGGAAATCGGACCAGACCCCGACCGATTGAGCCCCCTACGGGAGCTGCCCCTGCCCAACACTCCCAAAGCCCTGAAAAGGTGCCTGGGGTTATTTTCTTATTATGCCCAATGTGTCCCCAACTGCTCCGACAAAGCCCGCCCCCTCTTGAAAGCATCCTCTTTTCCGCTCTCCGCTGAGGCCCACGCCGCCTTCAAAAGCATTAAGCGGGATATTGAGCGGGCCACGCTACAGGCAGTGGACGAGAACACTCCCTTTCAAATGAAAATTAATGCGTCTGACTTTGCCTTGGCGGCCACCCTCAACCAGGCGGGGCGGCCCGTAGCTTTCTTCTCGAGGACCCTCCAAGGGCCCGAGATCAGACACTCCTCCGTGGAAAAGGAGGCCCAAGCCATCGTGGAGGCAGTGCGCCACTGGCGGCACTACCTAGCCGGCAAACGCTTCACCCTACTTACCGACCAGCGGTCGGTAGCGTTTATGTTCAATAATAAACAGAGGGGGAAGAATGATAAGATTCTTAGGTGGCGGATCGAGCTCTCCACCTTCGAGTATGACATCATTTACCGGCCAGGGGCCCTTAACGAATCCCCCGACGCCCTCTCACGAGGGATGTGTGCCAGCGCCAGCGGGGATCGGCTACAGACCCTCCACAACGACCTCTGCCACCCAGGGGTCACACGGCTGTTCCACTTCATAAAGTCCCGCAACTTACCCTACTCGATCGAGGAACTGCCGCACTTGCGCTGAGTGCAAGCCTCGGTTCTACCGCCCAGGTAGAGCCCACTTAATCAAAGCTACACGGCCCTTTGAGCAGCTCAGCTTAGATTTCAAGGGCCCCCTCCCGTCAGTCGACCGCAATGTTTACTTCCTGAACATTGTGGACGAATACTCCCGTTTCCCATTCGCCTTCCCCTGCCCAGACATGACCAGCGCCATGGTCATTAAATGCCTCAACAGCCTGTTCTGCCTGTTCGGTATGCCGAGCTACATCCATACGGATAGGGGGGCGTCCTTCATGAGTGAAGAGCTATGCCAGTACATGCTGTCCAGGGGGATCGCCACGAGCCGTACCACCAGCTACAACCCCCAGGGTAACGGCCAGGTGGAGCGAGAGAACGGGACAGTATGGAAAGCAGTCACTCTAGCTCTAAGGACCAAGGGCCTCCCTATCTCCTGCTGGCAGGAAGTCCTCCCAGATGTGCTCCATTCGATACGGTCACTATTGTGTACTGCCACTAATGCCACGCCTCATGAACGAATGTTTGTCTTTCCCCGGAAATCCACCTCAGGCGTATCCATGCCGTCATGGCTCTCCACCCCAGGTCCGGTATTTGTACGAAGGCATGTGAGGGGCCACAAGACGAACCCTCTCGTGGAGTCAGTGCACCTACTCCACGCCAACCCCCAATACGCGTATGTCCGGCACGCTGACGGAAGGGAGGACACCGTGTCCATAAAAGACGTCGCCCCAGCCGGTAACGACAACAACCACGACAACAACAGCAACAACGATCACAGCAATTCTTACCCACCCACTATCCTTTCATCACCCCCGGAAGAACATCGACCAACGGTGCCCCCACCAACTACACCTTCAACAACCCTGGCGGCGCCCCCGGCAGAGACCCAGGAGGCCACCGGGGACACCCAGCCGACACCCGCGGCACCACAACAGCCACGTCGGTCACAGAGGACTATCAAACCCCCGAACAGACTAAATCTGTAGAAGGGGTGAATGTGATGAAATATGCCATTCATCAGGCACTGTATTCCCTGTGTTTAGTTTAGTTTCAGTTTCATTTCCTTTCCTGTATTGTATTGTGTGTAGGGCTCCGCCCATACCTGGCCCCTACTTAAGCAAGCCCCAGCGTGTCTCACAGCAGTACAGCAGATCTCTGGATGAGAGACACTCCTCCAATGTGTATTACTTTCTCAGTTAATAAAAGCCTTGCTTTGCTCCGTTAACGTCGAGTCTCGGATTCATTGAGGCACATCATCTGGCTCATTACTTATTATTAAATCTAATATGGCATGCTCCTTGTTGCTGTAGAAAACTATCCCAGACACACTCAAGAAATTCACAATCTTTCTGACAGGTGCTAGTCTGCTTTTCCCAATCTATATGAAAGTTAAAATCCCCCATTAAAACAACTCTGCCTTTATTACATGCTTGTCTAATCTCTGCATTTAAACAATCTAGGACTTCAGAGCTGCTACCAGGGGGCATATAAACAACTCTCACTACAGTCTTAAATCCTTTCCTATTTATTAATTCTACCCATAAAGTCTCCATTGCCTGCTTACCTCTCGTTATATCCTCTCTTGTCACTGAAGTGATTTCATCCTTAATCACCAAGGCTACTCCTCCCCTCTGCCATTTTCCCTATCTTTCCTATAGACCTTATAACCTGGTATATTTAGTTCCCAGTCCTGACCGTCTTGCAGCCATGTCTCAGTAATGGCTACCATGTCATACCCTCCAATTTGAATTTGCACTTGCAGTTCATTCAATTTATTCCTTATACTCCGTGCGTTTGTATAAAGAACACTTTTTTGGGCCAAACACCCTAGCCTGCCCTTTGGCTCTAATGTTTTTCTCACTTGCTTTTTATTTCTCTCAACAATCACTTTACATCTTTTAGTTTTCCCTTTACATGTAGTGCCTAAAGCACAATTTCTGACTGTTACTCTACTCTCTTCCCTTTCGTTTGTTTTTGAACTACTATTTGTACTACAATTTCCACCTGGGCCCTCCCCCCGCATTTACTAGTTTAAAGTCCTTGTGACCGCCCTATTTATCCTTTCCGTTTGTGACCACCCTATTTATCCTTTCCGTTAGAAACCTGGTCCCAGACCGGTTCAGGTGAAGCCTGTCCCAACGGTACAGTTCCTTCCTGTCCCAATACTGGTGCCAGTGCCCCATGAAATAGAACCCCCCTTTCCCACACCACTCACTTCCCTAATCAGCTTATCCCTACGCCAATTTGCACGTGGCTCAGGTAATAATCCAGAGATTATGGGGGAGAAATTCGGTTGGTAGCGCCAGTGATTAGCGCCTAAAGAGGCCGAGAAGTGGGGCGCTAACCAACTAGCGCCTGGGCGCAGCGAACCCTGCGCCTCTTCCCATATTGAGTGGACTTTTAGCGCCGGTGCTAAATCTTAGCGCCCGCTCACGGGCGCAGGCAGATCATGACATCATTTCAGTGTACAACGCCTTTTTGGCGCCCCGGACCGGAAATTCAGTGGCGCCCCTCCGTTCCCCCTGGCGCTAATAAGGACAGCTTACCTGGAACGTTCCCCAGTCGCTCTCGGGCTGGGGGGGCGTTCTTTAAGGGGACTGCACTGGTATAAAAGCGGCAGCCATTTTGGGAGCACAACTTCTTCGAGAGTTTCACAGAGTTGCTGAGCTGCACTCTGAGAGCCATTTCACCAGTGAGCCAGCGCTGGCAGAGGAACTTCAGCCTTCTGACCATCACCTTCAGTTGGCAGTTACAAAAGACTAAAGACGGAAGAAGCCCTGGAGGAGTACAAAAAGTGCAGGGGCATACTTAAAAAAGAAATTAGGAGGGCGAGGAGGGGCCATGAAATAACACTGGCGAGCAAAATAAAGGAAAATCCTAAGATGTTTTATAAGTATATTAAGGGCAAGAGGATAACCAGGGAAAGGGTAGGGCCCATTAGGGACCAAAGTGGCAATCGGTGTGTAGAGCCAGATGATGTAGGCGGGGTTTTAAATGAATTTTTTGCATCTGTGTTCACTATGGAGAAAGACGATGCAGACATAGAAATCGGGCAAGGGGACTGTGACATACTTGAACGTATTAGCATCGAGAGGGAGGAGGTGCTAGCGGTTTTAGCAGGCCAAAAAGTGGATAAATCCCCAGGCCCGGACGAGATGTATCCCAGGCTGCTGTGGGAGGCAAAGGAGGAGATTGCAGGGGCTCTGACACAAATTTTCAGAACCTCTCTGGCCACAGGGGATGTACCAGAGGACTGGAGAACAGCTAACGTAGTACCATTATTCAAGACGGGTAGCAGGGATAAACCAGGGAATTACAGGCCAGTGAGCCTAACATCTGTGGTAGGGAAATTATTGGAAAAAATTCTGAGGGACAAAATTAGTCTCCACTTGGAGAGGCAAGGATTAATCGGGGATTGTCAGCATGGCTTTGTCAAGGGTAAATCATGTCTGACAAATCTGATTGAATTTTTCGAGGGGGTGACTAGGGGGGTGGATGAGGGAAATGCTGTGGATGTGGTTTACATGGACTTCAGTAAAGCTTTTGACAAAGTCCTGCATAGGAGACTGGTCAAGAAGGTAAGAGCCCATGGGATCCAGGGTGCCTTGGCGCGTTGGATCCTAAACTGGCTGAGTGGCAGGAGGCAGAGGGTGATGGTCGAAGGTTGCTTTTGTGACTGGAAGCCTGTGTCCAGTGGGGTACCTCAGGGATCGGTGCTGGGTCCCTTGTTGTTTGTGATCTACATAAATGATTTGGATGAGAATGTAAAAGGTATGATCAGTAAGTTCGCAGATGACACGAAAATTGGTGGGGTGGTAAATTGCGAGGAGGAAAGCCTCAGGCTACAGGACGATATAAATGGGTTGGTCAGATGGGCGGAAAAGTGGCAAATGGAATTTAACCCTGAAAAGTGCGAGGTGATGCATTTTGGACGGACAAATAAGGCAAGGGAATACACAATGAGTGGTAGGACCCTAGGAAGTACAGAGGGTCAGAGGGACCTTGGTGTACATGTACATAGATCCCTGAAGGCAGCGGAACAGGTAGATAAGGTGGTTAAAAAGGCATATGGGATACTTGCCTTCATTAGCCGAGGCATAGAATATAAGAGCAGGGAGGTTATGATGGAGCTGTACAAAACGCTGGTGAGGCCACAGCTGGAGTACTGTGTGCAGTTCTGGTCGCCTCACTATAGGAAGGATGTGATTGCTTTGGAGAGGGTGCAGAGAAGATTCACCAGGATGTTACCTGGGATGGAGCGCCTCAGCTATGAAGAGAGGCTGGACAGGCTGGGGTTGTTTTCCTTGGAGCAAAGAAGGCTGAGGGGGGACCTGATTGAGGTGTACAAAATGATGAGGGGCATAGATAGGGTAGATAAAGAGGAACTTTTCCCCTTAGTAGGGGGGTCAATAACAAGGGGGCATAGATTCAGGGTAAGGGGCAGGAGATTTAGAGGGGATTTGAGGAGGAACTTTTTCACCCAGAGTGTGGTTGGAATGTGGAACTCAATGCCTGAAAGGGTGGTAGAGGCAGGAACCCTCACAACATTCCATAAGCATTTGGATGAGCACTTGAAATGCCATTGCATACAAGGCTATGGACCAAATGCTGGAAAATGGGATTAGACTGGACAGGGATGGATGGGCAGCGCAGACACGATGGGCCGAAGGGCCTCTTTCTGTGCTGTAAAACTCTATGACTCTATGACCTTGCTGCTGGTGAGCATTTACAATGGGAAAACTTTCTTGTGCGCTATTATTATGGGGACTGCATTGGAGGGGAACGTCCTGCTGCTGAACCATCTGGAAAGGGCACAGAGATGCAGGGAGAGAGGGGCAGGCATGGCCAGACGGAGGAGGGCCAACAGACGTCGCCACATCAGACCTTACACTGCCAGGGTTTTCCGACAGCAGTTCTCTTACTTGAACATGTCAGAGGAGCAGTGTCTCAGAAGGCTGCGCTTCAGAAAGGAGGTGGTGACTGAGCTGTGCCACCTGCTTCAGCCAGATCTGCAGCCTCAGATAAGGTGCAGGACCTCTCTGTCGGTGGCTGTCAAGATGACTGTTGCCCTGAACTTCTATGCGAGCGGCTCCTTTCAGGCTGCAACTGGGGACATAGCCAACATATCGCAGTTTGCGGTGCATTGCTGCATCCGTCAAGTAACTGATGCCCTGTTTAAAAGGAGGCGGCAGTACATCTCCTTCCCTATGACACTGGACAAGCAGCGGGAGCACGCAGAAGGCTTCGCAGCAATAGCGGACTTCCCCATGGTGCAGGGCGCCATTGACTCCACGCACGTGGCGTTGCGGGCGCCTGTATTGAATCCGGAGGAGTTCCGCAACCGCAAGGGGTTCCATTCCTTGAATGTGCAGCTGGTCTGTGACCACCGACAGCTGATCCTCGCAGTCAATGTGCAGTTCCCAGGCAGCAGCCACGACGCCTTCATCCTGCGCCAGACTTCAGTTGCAGACCTTTTCGAGGCCCCGGCTCACCCAGGAGGCTGGCTTCTCGGTGACAAGGGCTATCCTCTGAGCCCATGGCTGATGACCCCGCTCCGTTCGCCCAGCACCCCTGCTGAAGAGCGCTACAATGTGAGCCATCAGGCGACGAGGAACATTGTGGAGCACACAATCGGCGTGCTGAAGCAACGGTTCCACTGTCTGGACCATTCCGGAGGCGCCTTGAAGTACTCACCAGAGCGAGTCTCCCACTTCGTGGTTGTATGTTGCATGCTGCATAACCTCGCTATCCTATTCACCCAGCCAATGCCACCAGACATTGAAGCACCAGCAGAGGAGGAGGAGGAGGAGGAGGAGGAGGAGGACCAAGATGGGAGGGAGGCACAAACTGGAAGGGCCGTCCGTCAGAGGCTGATCAGAAGTCGCTTCTAGGCCCCTCTCACGGAATGCTTGGTGCCATTCGAAGAGCAGGAATGGAACCGTTCTGATAACCCAAAGCCTATGAAGGGCAATATGAATGTAAATAGC
Organism: Somniosus microcephalus; assembly: GCF_052327205.1. Classification (NCBI taxonomy): domain Eukaryota; kingdom Metazoa; phylum Chordata; class Chondrichthyes; order Squaliformes; family Somniosidae; genus Somniosus; species Somniosus microcephalus. The sequence goes on from NC_140989.1 coordinate 250,892,901, forward strand.
AGACATGGCCAATGTAAATAAATCATTTGTTTATTTTGCAAAATGTGCTTCCTTCCAACATGACAAGAAAGCAAAACTAACACTCTAACACATAAGTGGCTCGCACACCCGGGAGACTATCCAAAACATAACTAACATTAAGACTAGGTGGCTCGCACACCCGGGAGACTATCCAAAACATTACTAACATTCAGACCAGCATCCACGGCCTTGATTTCTACAAATAAGACGTCTCAGCAGCACCTTCTACTCTTTTCCCCTTGATGGTGATCTACTTCTCTTGCGAGATCGGCCCCTTCCCTCCCTGCAACTCCTCCGTAATAGGACCCCAGTGGCTGCATCAAGGCTGGGGGAGGCCTGCTGACTGTCCGAAAGTGCAGATGCCCCTGAGGGACGGCCTGGACGACCTCTGGGCTTGGAGGGCCCGGATGCTGACTGCTCCAACTGTGCATGGGTGGAAGCAGTCTGTCCTGCAGGTGGCGGCAGCTGCAGTGGAGACGTGCCAGTGGTGGCATGAGGAATGCTGTCATCCTGAGAGCGGACGCCTGTTCTGTGGTCGGCCGACACACTGGCACTCTGACGGGGCAGCACCGCAGCATGCGCCCCAATCGGCTGGTCCACAGATTGCTGGCTTGCTGTGGTGCTGCAAGGGCCCCGGGTAATCTTGCCTGATCCAGCGAGGGTGGCAGCAGTCAGTGGTCGCGTGGCCTCAATCTGCGTCTGCATGAGACCAGTGAGTGACTGCGTGGCAGCACTCAGCACTTGCGTGGCAGGTGTCAGTGCTTCGGTGAAGCCCTGGACAGTCCTTTCCATTGCTTCGGTGAAGGCCAGGACAGTCCTTTCCAGTGCTTCGGTGAAGCCCGGGACAGTCCTTTCCAGGGCTGCCCCGAAGCCCTGGACAGACCTTTCCAGTGATGTCCCGATGCCCTGGACAGTCCTTTCCAGTGCTGCCCCGATGTCCTGGACAGTCCTTTCCAGTGATGCCCCGAAGTCCTGCGCACTCCTTGCCTGTGCTGCCCCGAAGTCCTGCGCACTCCTTGCCTGTGCTGCGCCGAAGTCTTGGACACTCCTTGCCAGTGTCTCAATGGATTCAGGCATCCTTGCCACTGCAGCCATGAGCTCAGTGTGCCTGAGCCGAGCCTGGGCGCTCATTTCTGCGAGGGCATGCACCTCTTCTGCGCTCTGTGCAGCAGTACTCGCAGCCTGACTCATCCTCCGGGGAGACAGCCCCCGAGCTTCCCTACCCCCCTTGCGTTGCTGCAGCCCGCTGGGTCCTGGAGCTGGTTCCTCCTCAGAGCCTTCCCCCACGCTCCCCTCCAGGGAAGTACTATCCCCAGTCTGCAGATGGGCTGGCTCGCCTGAGGGTGGTACGGATGGTCCGGCTTCTGTATTGATTTCTTTGTGGGTTCAATGATGAGACATTTATGAAAGAGAATGAGTTTTAATCTAAAGTCTGTTCAACTCTTTATACAGCATTTACAGGAGACAACAAGCTTGTGATGCATCTAGAACGAAACTGAAACTAAACCAAACTAAACTGCCTTGCTTGTCTTGGTCACATGACCTCTGCTGGTCAGGCACAAGCAATCAATCAGGCAACTATGCTGGTAAGGCATGATAATCAAACAGGCAAATAACATCACTATTTGCTGATATCATTACATCTCCTTTTCTGAAAACAAAAGTATTTTACTTTTAACTAACAACATGTTTTCTTTGTATTAATCTGCATTTTAACTGTAACACTTAATGAACTTACATTATCATTATCATGATCAAGGTTTTTTAACCTTGCTTTGTGTGTTCACATGAAATATGTCAATACACTAGAACTTGAAGAAAGAATAAGATAACATTACTTCCTTCTTGTGGTAAACCACTGTTATTGTTGTTGTTGTTGCACACTGTTGTACCTATGCATGCCTCAGCATGTCTCTGCTGGCTCCGCCCCTGGCTCCACCCACAGGTCCAGGTATAAAGGTGACCGCTCGGCAGCCCCCTGCCTTCTTGGAACCCAGTCAACCACGAGAGACATGCTCTGTTCTTTGCTAATAAAAGCCTTTAGTTACTCTCCTAACTCTCCGTCTTTTATGAGTAATTGATAGCGCATCACTTCTATAACAATAGTCCTTAAATTTGCTCAATGAGTCTCTCAGGAGGCTTCACGTCTCTTGAGGATTTTCTCATTGATTGTCCTTGAATCTGAGTTGTTGCCTCAGATGATTGGTTCTCAGCTGTGTGATCAGGTTGTTCAACAGTATCAGTCTCTTGACCTGCTGTGGCTGGTCCCATGAGAAGATCTCGACGATTTCTTCTCAGAACAGCACCCTCATCTGTCTGAATGGTGTATGATCTTGGTTGAACTTCACTCAGGACAGTTCCCTTCTGAGTCCATGTGTTTGGTTTGTCTTTCAACCTTACTTGGTCACCAGTGTGGAGTTCAGGTAGGTTTTGTGTTCCTCTGTCATAGTAGTACTTTTGCTTTTCTTTCTGTTGCTCTTTGAACTTCCTCACTTTCTCCCCCTCTTTTGTTTTCAGGAGGTTCTCCGGGATGGGTAGGTTTGACCTTAGCCGACGTCCCATCAGGAGTTGGGCTGGTGACTTACCACACTCGAGCGGCGTTGTGCGGTATACAAGCATGCTTTGGTAGAAGTCAGTTCCACTGTCTTTTGCCTTGTACATCAGTCTTTTCACTGTCTGGACTGATTTTTCCACTAGTCCATTGGACTGTGGATAGTGAGGACTTGACGTTGTGTGGACAAAGTCCCACTCTTTGGCAAAGTGTCGGAAACTTGCATTGTAAAACTGGGGTCCGTTGTCTGTGAAGACCTCGCTTGCCATGCCATGTCTGGAGAATATGGCTTTCATACATGTTATCACAGCATCTGCAGTGGTGGTGTGCAGTCTACAAACCTCTGGATACAGGGAGTAATAGTCTGTGACTACAAGATAGTCCTTCCCTTGACATACGAATAGGTCAGCGCCTACCTTCTGGTAAGGTCTGCCTGGTGCTGGGTGTGGCTGTAGTGGTTCTACCGGATTGCTTGCTCGATATTTCAGGCATATTGTGCAGTTTGACACCTCATTTGTCACATCTTGGTTGATTCGTGGCCAGTACATCACCTCTCGTGCTCTTTTCTTACACTTTTCGATTCCCAGATGTCCTCCATGGATCTTTTTTAACATCTCTTTTCTCAGACTCTTTGGGATAACTATTTTACTTCCTTTGTAGATGATGTCTTCGACCAGTGATAGTTCCTCCCTGCAGTTCCAGTACTCTGCTATGTCAGGTGAGCAGTCTTGCTTCATGTTGGGCCATCCATCCAAGATGCTTTTCCTCAGTCGTCTCATTGTTTCATCTTTGTTTGTCTCAGTTTTAATGAGCTCCATTTTTGCATCTGCTATGGGCAGTGCACTTGTGATCATGTCCACGTAGGCGTTCACCTTTTCATCCATTGTGGTGTTTGCAGGTTCACTTTGGTCTACAGCTCTGGACAACGTGTCTGCTGTATACATCAGCTTACCCGGTGTGTACGCAACATTCAGTGTATAGCGTTGCAGCCTGATCATCATTTTTTGTATTCTAAGCGGACAGTTATTTAGTGGCTTTTGGAACAATGCAATCAAGGGCTTATGGTCAGTCTCTACACTGATTGCTTGTCCTGCCACAAACTGGTGAAATCTTTCACAGGCGTATGTGATGCTGAGCAGCTCCTTTTCTATTTGAGCATATCGCGTCTCCGCGTCTGTCATTGAGCGCGATGCATATGCAATAGGTTGCCAGTAGTCATATTTTTGCAGAAGAATGGCACCGAGCCCACTCTGTGATGCATCTGATGATATCTTGATGGGTCTCGCTGGGTCATAAAACCTCAGAACTGGTTCCTCTGTGAGCAGTTTCTTTAGATCGCTCCATGACTTCTCATGCTCATGATTCCATTCCCATTCTATGTTCTTTTCAGTTAGTCTTCTCAGCGGCGCCATCTTTTCTGAGAGGTTGGATATGAATTTACCCATGTAATTGATCATTCCATTAAACCTCTGCATGTCCTTTTTGCATTGTGGCTTTGGCATATTCTCAATGGCGGACACCTTTCTGGGATCTGGTCTGATGCCCTCACTGCTAAGGATATCTCCCACGAATGTCAGTTCTGTCACCCCGAACTGGCATTTCTCTCTATTCAGCTTCAGGTTTGTTTTCCTTGTTGCTTCCAGCACTTTTTTCAGTCTCTCGTCATGCTCAGTTCTCGTGGTTCCCCATACTATGATGTCATCCACTGATGTATCAACTCCCTCCAGGTGCTCATAGATCATATGAATTGTTTTGTGATACACTTCAGGAGCTGAGGCAATGCCAAATGGTAACCTTAGGAATCTGTATCTGCCAAATGGACTGTTGAACGTGCACAGTCTTGAACTTGCTTCGTCCAATTTCATCTGCCAAAATCCTGATGATGCATCTAACTTGCTGAAATACTTTGCATTTGCGAACTGTGCCATGATTTCCTCACGTGTAGGAAGCTTGAAGTGCTCTCTCTTTATTGCTCTGTTTAGATCTCTTGGATCCAGGCAAATTCTGAGCTTTCCATTCTTTTTGTCCACTATGACAAGGGAACTCACCCACTCTGTTGGCTCATCTATCTTCTGAATCACGTTCAGGCTTTCCATCCTGTCCAACTCTGCCTTCAGTTGCTTTTGAAGAGCAAACGGAACTTTTCTGCATGGATGTATCATACTTTTATCCACTCTGATCGTGTGTTCTCCTGGAATGCAGCCTAGACCCTTAAATAGGTCTTTGTACTCTTTCATGAGTTCATCATAGACTGTCTCTCCTTCGCTTTCCACAACGAGGACTCTCTTTACCAGGTTCAGTCTCTCACAGGCTTTTAAACCTAGTATGGCTTGCACATCCTTTGGCACCACGATTAATGCTAGCATGTGCTCTCTGTCCTTGTGTGTTACTTTGACAATGCATCTTCCTTTCACTGGTATTTTAGTACCTGAGTATCCTGTCACTTTCACTTTTATTCCATGTATCTTTGGTCTGGGTCTAATTTTCTTAAAATCAATCTCTGATATCATATTAACTTGTGCTCCGGTATCCAATTTAAATGGAATATGTATGTCATTCACTTTTAGTGTCAACATCCAGTCTCTTTCTTCTTTTCTGTTTTCAGACACAACATCTACATAGAACTCCTCTATGTCGCTTTCATCTACTGCATGGACCTTGCTTTGTTGCACTTGGTTCTTGCAGCAACGGGCATAATGGTTGTTCTTGTTGCAACTATTGCATGTTTTACCATATGCTGGACACTTTCTTGGTGGATGCTGTGTACCGCATCGACTACATGACTTTCGATTGTCCCTTTCATTTTCGTTCACTGGCCACGCCTCTTTTTTCACATTGGCGCTCTTTTTGTTAAACGGTTCATGTCCGTTCATTCTCACTGCATCCACGTTGCAGCTATTGTCACTGAACAGCTCCTTTGCCTGCAACTTCACAGTCTCTGTAGCCCTACACAGTGCTATGGCTTTTCCCAGGTCTAGATCTTGCTCTCTTAGCAGTCTTTCCCTTAGACCATTATCTGGAATACCACACACCAGTCTGTCTTTTATCAGTGAGTCTGTCAGTCCCCCAAATTCACACGATTTGCTTCTGTTTCTCAGTTCAGTCACATGCTGATCAATAGTCTCACCCGTTTTCTGAACGCATGTGAAAAATCTGTGCCTCTCAAACGTCACGCTACGTTTAGGTATGCAGTAGGCCTCAAACTGTTCCATTATTTTATCTAGCTTCATTTTGTCTCCATTAGCAGCGAATGTGAAGTTATTATACACCTCCAGCGCTTCATCACCCACGACATGTAAGAACAGTGACGATTTCTTTTTATTACTTTTATCATCAGCTCCGATTGCTGATAAATACAATTCCACACGTTGTTTGAATCTCCTCCAATTTTCAGCCACATTACCTGTCAACTGAAGCGTCGCCGGTGGGTGTAAACCTTCCATTTTTTCACTTCGTTAGCTATTCTCCGATGGTAAGCAACGATGTTCTCTTGCTAATTTGTGGAGAGCTGATTTAACTTCAGGTTTTTTCTCTTCAGCTCTTTCAATCACTTCTGACACCATGTATTGATTTCTTTGTGGGTTCAATGATGAGACATTTATGAAAGAGAATGAGTTTTAATCTAAAGTCTGTTCAACTCTTTATACAGCATTTACAGGAGACAACAAGCTTGTGATGCATCTAGAACGAAACTGAAACTAAACCAAACTAAACTGCCTTGCTTGTCTCGGTCACATGACCTCTGCTGGTCAGGCACAAGCAATCAATCAGGCAAGTATGCTGGTAAGGCATGATAATCAAACAGGCAAATAACATCACTATTTGCTGATATCATTACAGCTTCCTCCTGCTCGTCGCCTCCGGAGTCAGTGGCAGTGGCAGCTTGAGGGCCCGGCTCCTGAGCTGGTGATGCAGCATCTGAAAGCAGGGAGGTTGAAGAGTGGCTTTAGCAAAAGGACAGGGTGGCAGCAAGGGATGCATGAGTGCTGCAATGCTCTGACTTGGGTCCAGAGTGAAAAAGCATGCTGGTGGGGGGAACAAGTGGAAGGAGAGAGTTCAAAAAGGTGATGACCTTACCATCGCTGTGCACAATGGGGTCGGCAGCTCCAGTGGTGACAGGACCAATCATCTGGCCTCCAACAATCTGGTGGACTCGTTCCTCCAGGTCCGTCAGTGTCTGCAGCTGAGGAGGGCCTCCTCCAGTACGAAGCTGCTCCCTCCGGTTCCTGGCCAGCTTGGCCTGCAGGAGAAAGGACGGGAAGTGATGATACATTATGCCCTGAGCTGACATCACATGCCCCCCATGGTAGAATAGCCCTTACATTATGCCCTGAGCTGACATCACATGCCCCCCATGGTAGAATAGCCCTTACATTATGCCCTGAGATGAATGTGCGTGTGTGTTTCCAGAAAGGGCCATGTGTGCTGGCTGACAGATGGCCATTGGGGCTTCGCGCACCCTCTGGCCATAAAGTCAGGTGCAGATGGAGGGATGAAGATGATTGCGAAAAAGGCACTCACCCTAACGACCCGAGTGAGGTCGTTGAACTTCTTCCTGCATTGCACAGGAGTCCTGGGCACGATGCTGCTGGAGGCGACTCTTTGACAAACATCCCTCCAAGCTCTGCGGTACTCGCTCTGATGAGGCCTCCTGCCATTGTCGTGGTACAGCACAGCTCACCAGCGCTCCACTGCACCAACCAAAGCATCCAATGCCCCATCGGTAAAGCGCTCCGCTCTCTGCCTCACCCTCTCCATCTGTTGAAAGTTTGGAATGCCACAGAATGCACAGCACCGATTTTGAGGCCTACAAGGCGCAGAGTGTGGCAGCTGATCCTAATTGACCCGCCCCTTTAAGAGCTGGCCGGCGCCAGCATGTCTCGGGGAAATTGAGTAGCGCCATCGGGTTAGCACCTTAAGAGCCCTGTGCAGCGCCTGATTTTACGCCGCAATCACCTTGAGGGGCGCAGCAACCCAATATCGCTCGAGGTGGCGATAAGTTGCGCATGGCGATAAAATTTGCGCAGCGCCAATTCTAGCGCCCCAAGCGGGGCTATACCCAATTTCTCCCCCTATAACCCTTGAGATCCTGTTCTTTAATTTAGCTCCTAGTTCCTGGTACTCTCCAAACAGGACCTCTTGCCTACTCTTCCCTATATTGTTGGTCCCAACATGGACCACAACGACTGGATCCTCCCCCTCCCTCTCCAGTATCCTTTCAAGGCTACCCGCACTTCCCTGCTAGCAAGGAGCTGGAGAGCACCTTGCTACACATCATTGGGGCCATGAGGACGCACGTCTATACTGACATCTCTCCCAGAGAGGAGGTCCATGAGCCTCTGCCATCTATTTTCCATAGATAGCATGTGCTCCTGTGAGTGGCACATCAGCTGCTCCATGCAGGTGGCCATCCTTTCCATGGAAGAACCTACAGTCAGCATCGCCTGCGACATGGTGATGCTCATTTTGGAGATGGACTCCTCCATTCTCTGAACATTTGCAGACATCGTGGTCGCAAAACCCGTCACAGCCTCCTGCACTTCTTGCTGCACCTTCAGGATCACCCACTTTCTGGATGGCCCCCGAGGCTCAGTGTCTGCATGCAGCTGAGCAGAGCTGGGAGCATCCTGCGCCCTCCAGTGAGGACTCTCCACTGCTGTCCCTGTCTCCACCATCTGCTCTTGCTCACTTGTGACTTGTGAGACACTAGATGACAATACTACTCTATCTCACGTGGGACCCACCAAGGTGTGCGTATCTGTGCTGGTGCTGGGTGGGCTTATATCTGGTGACGGTGTGCCCTCAGAGACTGGAGGCTCCTCTAAGGAGTCGTCTTCGTCTTCCTCCTGTATAGTGAGGGGCTCTGCTGTTGACCTCCTCTGTTATCTCGAGCCAGGCTCTTTTGTCTCCTGGAGAGGTCTCTTCCGCCCTTTGGAAGGGAAGAGGACCTCCCTGCATGCTCTGAATGCCTCCATAAGCATATGGAGGGAGTCATCGGAGAACCTGGGTGCAGCCCTCTGCCTCTGTGCAGTCATGTTTCCAAGCGTTTGGAATAATCAAAACCTCCAGTGTGCTGCCTGCACACTCCTAGATGAACCTTCAAATGCAATGTGGCCATGGCTCCTTTAAATAGCCCAGCTGAAAACGCGTCATAGATGACGTTATCAGACCCACACTATTTAATAGGGCCAGGTGATGCACTGGGCGAGCTTAATAGGCCCCATTAAAGCAAAATCAATTTCTTGAGAGGGATGGAAGCAGCAATGGGGTTGCGACCTGCCACGCCGACCGGTTGCACCCAACCTGCCAAGGTAAAAAAAATTCCAGCCTATATTTCAGCTCGATGACCTTTCATCAGAATTTGTAAAGAAATTTGTGCTTAGGTGGAAATGGAGGTTGAATTTGCAGTGCAGCAACAAGAACTTGGCTCATCATTTGAACTAAATCAGAAGCCGTGTTCACTTAGGATAATTACCCTGGTCCTCTGTGTTCTAGGGCTAAACAGGAGCCGCACACCCAAACTGTTCCTGTCCAGCTCTGGGATCAACAACAACTTGTATTAATATAGCGCCTTTAACATAGTAAAATGTTCCAAGTTATAAAACAAAATTTGACACCGAGCCACATAAGGAGATATTAGGGCAGAAAGAGGGTTTTAAAGAGCGTCTTAAAGGAGGAAAGAGAGGTAGAGAGGTTTAGGGAGGGCATTCCAGATCTTAGGGCCTTGATCGCTGGTGTGTCCTATCCTGAGCCTTTTACACAGGGGAAATCCCAGCATAAGGCTGTCTCTGGCAGGGCCAGGAGCCAGAAGCAGCTGTAGGCCCTTCAGGTTCACAGCCGTAAGGCTGGCCACAATGATCAAAGTCGTCTGGCTCGTAGGCAAAAGGTCCTGATTGGACATCAGGAACTGGTGGAGGGTGGGGGCGGTGGACAAATTAAGCAGTAGGCCTACCTCTGGGACTTGTGTGGTCCTCCAGTCAGCTGGGGTTTGGGGGACAGGCCACAGCGCCATCTTTCCTAAGTCTCTCTGCACTCAGGCGCCGAACCAATGTAGGATCTGCAAAATGAGGCAGGCGGCTGGGAACATCCCCTCCCACCTCATGTGAATAGTTGATCGGACCTGCGTCCATTACAGGTGAAGGCCAAGCTCCAAGCCCCAAGGAAATCTCCAGAAATCCTGGGCCTGCGCCTCTTCTTCCTGTCTATTTTGTCCAGGAACTTAGGGTCAAGGCTGAGAAAATTGTCCCTGTTCTCTTTGTATTTATGTTATAACTGTCCTTTTGGTATCTGCCCACTATGGTGCTTCACATTGCCATTTATTTGTAAATTAAGTTATTACTGCCTTTTGGCTGTCGATAGTGGGTTGTGATATCCATCACTCTGCAGAGGATCTGGTAATGTAATTAAAAGCCACATTAAGTATCGTTAGCAAGTTATTGTTATTAGTCCCTCAGATACACACCTTAGCAAAGGCAGAGTATTGAACGGGGAGCAGCTTTGGATAATAGGGGGACAAGGGTCTGTTTATAGAAACAGCTGCCATTCTGTTGAAAGAGAAAATAGGGCTAAAATCGCAATACAGTCACATGGATAATTTTGAAATGAAGGTAACAGGTAAAATTAAGGTGACTATAGAAGTATTTTGCGCCAAACGAGAACAAGGAGAGATGCAGAGGGATATGGTCATAAACTGAAGAAGTCATGGACTAAATGTTACATAAAGACCAGCTTCACTCTTAGAGCTGTCATATTGTGGAATAGACTGCCACCTGGCGAAGTTAATGTCACTTTGCGCAAGCATTCAAGACCAAAATCAATTGAAAGGGTCGAAATGGAACAGAAGGTAATTAAGACAGTGAGCAAGATGGGCTGAAAGGCCTTTGCTCACTCCTATGTTGTTATTTATTTCAAAATATTTGGCAGACAGTGCATTCCAAAACAAAAATTATGTAGTGACTTCAAATCGTACAAGGCAGGTTGAGAAAGCAGTTAAAAAAGCATACGCGATCCTGGGCTTCATAAATAGAAGTATAGAGTACAAAAGCAAGGAGGTTATGATGAACCTTTATAAAACACTGGTTCAATCTCAACTGGAGTATCGTGTCCAATTTTGGGCACCGCACTTTAGGAAGGATGTGAAGGCCTTAGAGGGTGCAGAAAAGATTTACGAGAATGGTTCCAGGGATGAGGGACTTCAGTTATGTGGATAGACTAGAGAAGCTGGGGTTGTTCTCCTTGGAGCAGGGAAGGTTGAGAGGAGATTTGATAGAGGTGTTCAAAATCATGAGGGGTCTAGCCAGACTAGATAGAGAGAAACTGTTCCCATTGGCAGAAGGGTCGAGAGCCAGAGGACACAGATTTAAGGTGATTGGCAAAAGAACCAAAGGCAACATGAGAAAAGTGGTTAGGATCTGGAATACACTGCCTGAAAGGGTGGTGGAGGCAGACTCAATCGTGGCTTTCAAAAGGAAGTTGGATAAGCACCTGAAGGAAAAAAAATTGCAGGGCTACGGGGAAAGGGCGGGGGAGTGGGACTAGCTGAACTGCTCTTGCAGAGAGCCGACATGGGCTCGACGGGCTGAATGGCCTCCTTCTGCACTGTAACCATTCTATGATACTATTCTATGATTCATCTGAGGTGCAGCAAATTTAACACGATTGGGGTCCATTCATATCTTAATTTATACATTTGTATCTCATGGATCTCTGACAGGTCGTGTCAAGGCCAGTTCCTTGGTCATCTATTAATTTCCTTTTTTAAAAATTGAGAAATATACTTCAAAGCATAAACATAAAGCATTCATACTTAGATCATTTGTATGTCTCAATACCAATAGTATCCCTGATACTGTGATATTGTGTAAATATACTTAACATTCTTTCGTATTAGAATAATGTATGCATATTTAGAAGGAGTTTTGTAATGTCGATTCGCTTTGGGAGGGGAGTCAAAGGTTTTACTTTTGATGTTAATTTCCATACATAAATACGTGTCTCTAAAGTTACAGTAAATTTAGGTTCCAGGTAGTTCATCATTGTAAGAAATCTTATAGGCCAGTATTCTGAATAATGGGGTCACACTTACTGGGAAATTTGGCCCCGATGAGAAGCAGACAAGGAAAAAGTGAGAGCATAAGGATCCTTATGGAAATTAAACAGCAGTGTCAGAAACGGGACTCCTCCACTAACAACAGTGCTCAGTTCAGAAAACTTGGCATTGGAGTCGAATTCTGAAAAAACCTACAATAATATTCACTTAAAGAACTAAAATATTAATTGAACTGTTTTCCGGGGACAGTTCCCGAATGAGGGATTGTGTCCCCAGGCAAACAGTGTCCCCAGAGGAGTCCCCGGTTCACAAATTCATCCCTGGTGTAGCCCGGGGAAGTGAATGTATCCCCCTGGGCAGTGAGTGTACCCCCTGGGCAGTTAGTGAAACCTGGGCAGTGAGTGTACCCCGGGCAGTGAGTGTACCCCTAGGCAGAGAGGGTAACCCCTGGGCAGTGAGTGTACCCCCTGGGCAGTGAGTGTACCGCCTGGGCAGTGAGTGTACCCCCCGGGCAGTGAGTGTACCCCCTGGGCAGTGAGTGTACCCCCTGGGAAGTGAGTGTACCACCTGGGCAGTGAGTGTACCACCTGGGCAGTGAGTGTCCTCCCTGGAAGTGAGTGTACCCCTGGGCAGTGAGTGTATCCCCTGGGCAGAGAGTGTACCCCCTGGCAGTGAGTGTACCCCTGGGCACTGAGTGTACACTCTGGGCAGTGAGTGTACCCCCTGGGCAGTGAGTGTACCCCCTGGGCAGTGAGTGTACCCTTGGGCAGTGAATGTACCCCTGGGCAGTGAGTGTACCCCCGGGCAGTGCGTGTAACCCCAGGCAGTGAGTGTACCCCATGGCACTGAGTGTACCGCTGGGCAGTGAGTGTACCACCTGGGCAGTGAGTGTACCCCCGGGCAGTGAGTGTACCCCCTGGGCAGTGAGTGTACCCCCTGGGCAGTGACTGTACCCCTTGGGCAGTGAGTGTACCCCCTGGGCAGTGAGTGTACCCCTGGGCAGTGAGTGTAACCCCAGGCAGTGAGTGTACCCCCTGGGCAGTGAGTGTACCCCTGGGCAGTGAGTGTACCCCCTGGGCAGTGAGTGTACCCGCTGGGCAGTGAGTGTACCTTCTGGGCAGTGAGTGTACCCCCTGGGCAGTGAGTGTACCCCCTGGGCAGTGAGTGTACCTCACTGGGCAGTGAGTGTACCACTGGGAAGTTAGTGTACCCCCATGTAGAGTGAGTGTACCCACTTGTACAGAGATTGTACCCCCTGGGCAGTGAGTGTGCCCCTGGGCAGTGAGTGTACCCCCATGTACAGTGAGTGTACCCCCTTGTACAGAGAGTGTACCCCCTGGGCAGAGAGTGTACCCCCTGGGCAGTGAGTGTACCCCCTGGGCAGTGAGTGTACCCCCTGGGCAGTGAATGTACCCCCTGGGCAGTGAGTGTACCCCCTGGGCAGTGAGTGTACCCCCTGGGCAGTGAGTATACCCCCGGCAGTGAGTGTACCCCCTGGGCAGTGAGTGTGTCCCTGGGCAGTGAGTGTACCCCCTGGGCAGTGAGTGTACCCCCTGGGCAGTGAGTGTACCCCCTGGGCAGTGAGTGTACCCCCGGGCAGTGAGTGTACCCCCTGGGCAGTGAGTGTACCCCCTGGGCATTGAGTGTAACCCTGGGCAGTGAGTGTAACCCTGGGAAGTGAGTGTACCCCTTGGCAGTGAGTGTACCCCCTGGGCAGTGAGTGTACACCTGGGCAGTGAGTGTACCCCTTGGGCAGTGAGTGTACCCACTGGGCAACGAGTGTACCCCTTGGGCAGTGAGTGTACCCCCTGGGCAGTGAATGTACCCCCAGGCAGTGAGCGTACCCCCTGGGCAGTGAGTATACCCCCTGGGCAGTGAGTGTACCCCTGGGGAGTGAGTGTACCCCCTGGGCAGTGAGTGTACCCCTGGGCAGTGAGTGTACCCCTGGGCAGTGAGTGTACCCCCTGGGCAGTGAGTGTACACTCGGGCAGTGAGTGTACCCCCTGGGCAGTGAGTGTACCCCCTGGGCAGTGAGTGTACACTTGGGCAGTGAGTGTACACTTGGGCAGTGAGTGTACCCCCTGGGCATTGAGTGTAACCCTGGGCAGTGAGTGTACCCCCTGGGCAGTGAGTGTAACCCTGGGCAGTGAGTGTACCCCTGGGCAGTGAGTGAAACCCCGGGCAGTGAGTGTACCCCCCGGGCAGTGAGTGTACCCCCCGGCAGTGAGTGTACCCCCTGGGCAGTGAGTGTACCCCCCGGGCAGTGAGTGTACCCCCGGGCAGTGAGTGTACCCCCCGGGCAGTGAGTGTACCCCCTGGGCAGTGAGTGTACCCCCTGGGCAGTGAGTGTACCCCCTGGGAAGTGAGTGTACCCCCTGGGCAGTGAGTGTACCCCCTGGGCAGTGAGTGAACCCCCGGGCAGTGAATGTACCCCCTGGGCAGTGAGTGTAACCCCTGGGCAGTGAGTGTACCCCTGGGCAGTGAGTGTACACCCTGGGCAGTGAGTGTACCCCTGGGCAGTGAGTGTAACCCCTGGGCAGTGAGTGTACCCCTGGGCAGTGAGTGTACACCCTGGGCAGTGAGTGTACCCCTTGGCAGTGAGTGTACCCCCTGGGCAGTGAGTGTACCCCCTGGGCAGTGAGTGAAACCCCGGGCAGTGAGTGTACCCCCCGGGCAGTGAGTGTACCCCCGGGCAGTGAGTGTACCCCCTGGGCAGTGAGTGTACCACCTGGGCAGTGAGTGTACGCCCTGGGCAGTGAGTGTACCCCCTGGGCAGTGAGTGTACCCCCTGGGCAGTGAGTGTACCCCGGGCAGTGAGTGTACCTCACTGGGCAGTGAGTGTACCCCCTGGGCAGTGAGTATTCCTCACTGGGCACTGAGTGTACTCACTGGGCAGTGAGTGTACCCACTGGGCAGCGAGTGTACCCCTGGGCAGTGAATGTACCACCGGGCAGTGAGAGTTTCCCTGGGGAGTGAGTGTACCCTCTGGGCAGTGAGTGAACCCCCGGGCAGTAAGTGTACCCCTGGGCAGTGAGTGTACCCCCTGGGCAGTGAGTGTACCCCTTGGGCAGTGAGTGCACCCCTTGGGCAGTGAGTGTACCCGCTGGGCAGTGAGTGTACCCCCTGGGCAGTGAATGTACCCGCTGGGCAGTCAGCGCACCCCTTGGGCAGTCAGTGCACCCCTTGGGCAGTGAGTGTACCCCCGGGCAGTGAGTGTACCCCCGGGCAGTGAGTGTACCCCCGGGCAGTGCGTGTACCCCCAGGCAGTGTGTGTACCCCATTGGGTAGTGAGCGAACCCTACTGGGCATTGAGTGTACCCCTGGGCAGTGAGTGTACCGCCTGGGCAGTGAGTGTACCCCCGGGCAGTGAGTGTACCCACTGGGCAGTGAGTGTACCCACTGGGCAGGGACTGTACCCACTGGGCATTGACTGTACCGCATTGGGCAGTGAGTGTACCCCACTGGGCATTGAGTGTACCCCACTGGGCAGTGAGTGTACACCACTGGGCAGTGAGTGTACCCCACTGGGCAGTGAGCGTACCCCACTGGGCAGTGAGTGTACCCCCTGGGCAGTGAGTGTACCCCCATGGAAGTGAGTGTACCTGCATGGCAGTGAGTGTACCCCCTGGGCAGTGAGTGTACCCCTGGACAGTGAGTGTACCACCTGGGAAGTGAGTGTACCACCTGGGCAGTGAGTGTCCTCCCTGGAAGTGAGTTTACCCCCTGGGCAGTGAGTGTGCCCCCTGGGCATTGAGTGTGCCCCCTGGCAGTGAGTGTACACTCTGGCAGTGAGTGTACCCCCTGGGCAGTGAGTGAACCCCCTGGGCAGTGAGTGTACCCCTGGGCAGTGTGTGTGTCCCCTGGGCTGTGAATGTACCCCCTGGCAGTGAATGTACCCCCTGGCAGTAAGTGTACACTCGGGCAGTGAGTGTACCCCTGGGCAGCGAGTGTACCCACTGGGCAGCGAGTGTAACCCTTGGGCAGTGAGTGTACCCCCGGGCAGTGAGTGTACCCCCTGGGAAGTGAGTGTACCCCCTGGGCAGCGAGTGTACCCCCTGGGCTGCGAGTGTAACCCTTGGGCAGCGAGTGTAACACTTGGGCAGTGAGTGTACCCCCTGGCAGTGAGTGTACCCCCTGGGCAGTGAGTGTACCCACTGGGCAGTGAGCGTACCTCCTGGGCAGTGAGTGTACCCCCTGGGCAGTGAGTGTACCCCCTGGGCAGTGAGTGTACCTCACTGGGCAGTGAGTGTACCACTGGGAAGTTAGTGTACCCCCATGTAGAGTGAGTGTACCCACTTGTACAGAGATTGTACCCCCTGGGCAGTGAGTGTGCCCCTGGGCAGTGAGTGTACCCCCATGTACAGTGAGTGTACCCCCTTGTACAGAGAGTGTACCCCCTGGGCAGAGAGTGTACCCCCTGGGCAGTGAGTGTACCCCCAGGCAGTGAGCGTACCCCCTGGGCAGTGAGCATACCCCCTGGGCAGTGAGTGTACCCCTGGGGCTTGAGTGTACCCCCTGGGCAGTGAGTGTACCCCTGGGCAGTGAGTGTACCCCTGGGCAGTGAGTGTACCCCCTGGGCAGTGAGTGTACACTCGGGCAGTGAGTGTACCCCCTGGGCAGTGAGTGTACCCCCTGGGCAGTGAGTGTACACTTGGGCAGTGAGTGTACACTTGGGCAGTGAGTGTACCCCCTGGGCATTGAGTGTAACCCTGGGCAGTGAGTGTACCCCCTGGGCAGTGAGTGTAACCCTGGGCAGTGAGTGTACCCCTGGGCAGTGAGTGAAACCCCGGGCAGTGAGTGTACCCCCCGGGCAGTGAGTGTACCCCCCGGGCAGTGAGTGTACCCCCTGGGCAGTGAGTGTACCCCCCGGGCAGTGAGTGTACCCCCGGGCAGTGAGTGTACCCCCCGGGCAGTGAGTGTACCCCCTGGGCAGTGAGTGTACCCCCTGGGCAGTGAGTGTACCCCCTGGGAAGTGAGTGTACCCCCTGGGCAGTGAGTGTACCCCCTGGGCAGTGAGTGAACCCCCGGGCAGTGAATGTACCCCCTGGGCAGTGAGTGTAACCCCTGGGCAGTGAGTGTACCCCTGGGCAGTGAGTGTACACCCTGGGCAGTGAGTGTACCCCTTGGCAGTGAGTGTACCCCCTGGGCAGTGAGTGTACCCCCTGGGCAGTGAGTGAAACCCCGGGCAGTGAGTGTACCCCCCGGGCAGTGAGTGTACCCCCGGGCAGTGAGTGTACCCCCTGGGCAGTGAGTGTACCACCTGGGCAGTGAGTGTACGCCCTGGGCAGTGAGTGTACCCCCTGGGCAGTGAGTGTACCCCCTGGGCAGTGAGTGTACCCCGGGCAGTGAGTGTACCTCACTGGGCAGTGAGTGTACCCCCTGGGCAGTGAGTATTCCTCACTGGGCACTGAGTGTACTCACTGGGCAGTGAGTGTACCCACTGGGCAGCGAGTGTACCCCTGGGCAGTGAATGTACCACCGGGCAGTGAGAGTTTCCCTGGGGAGTGAGTGTACCCTCTGGGCAGTGAGTGAACCCCCGGGCAGTAAGTGTACCCCTGGGCAGTGAGTGTACCCCCTGGGCAGTGAGTGTACCCCTTGGGCAGTGAGTGCACCCCTTGGGCAGTGAGTGTACCCGCTGGGCAGGGAGTGTACCCCCTGGGCAGTGAATGTACCCGCTGGGCAGTCAGCGCACCCCTTGGGCAGTCAGTGCACCCCTTGGGCAGTGAGTGTACCCCCGGGCAGTGAGTGTACCCCCGGGCAGTGAGTGTACCCCCGGGCAGTGCGTGTACCCCCAGGCAGTGTGTGTACCCCATTGGGTAGTGAGCGAACCCTACTGGGCATTGAGTGTACCCCTGGGCAGTGAGTGTACCGCCTGGGCAGTGAGTGTACCCCCGGGCAGTGAGTGTACCCACTGGGCAGTGAGTGTACCCACTGGGCAGGGACTGTACCCACTGGGCATTGACTGTACCGCATTGGGCAGTGAGTGTACCCCACTGGGCAGTGAGTGTACCCCACTGGGCAGTGAGTGTACACCACTGGGCAGTGAGTGTACCCCACTGGGCAGTGAGCGTACCCCACTGGGCAGTGAGTGTACCCCCTGGGCAGTGAGTGTTCCCCCATGGAAGTGAGTGTACCTGCATGGCAGTGAGTGTACCCCCTGGGCAGTGAGTGTACCCCTGGACAGTGAGTGTACCACCTGGGAAGTGAGTGTACCACCTGGGCAGTGAGTGTCCTCCCTCGAAGTGAGTTTACCCCCTGGGCAGTGAGTGTGCCCCCTGGGCATTGAGTGTGCCCCCTGGCAGTGAGTGTACACTCTGGCAGTGAGTGTACCCCCTGGGCAGTGAGTGAACCCCCTGGGCAGTGAGTGTACCCCTGGGCAGTGTGTGTGTCCCCTGGGCTGTGAATGTACCCCCTGGCAGTGAATGTACCCCCTGGCAGTAAGTGTACACTCGGGCAGTGAGTGTACCCCTGGGCAGCGAGTGTACCCCCTGGGCAGCGAGTGTACCCCCTGGGCAGCGAGTGTAACCCTTGGGCAGCGAGTTTAACCCATGGGCAGTGAGTGTACCCCCGGGCAGTGAGTGTACCGCCTGGGCAGTGAGTGTACCCCCTGGGCAGCGAGTGTACCCCCTGGGCTGCGAGTGTAACCCTTGGGCAGCGAATGTAACCCTTGGGCAGTGAGTGTACCCCCTGGCAGTGAGTGTACCCCCTGGGCAGTGAGTGTACCCCTTGGGCAGTGAGTGTACTCCCCGGGCAGTGAGTGTACCCCTGGGCAGGGAGTGTACCCCCCGGGCAGTGAGTGTACCCCCGGGCAGTGAGTGTACCACCTGGGCAGTGAGTGTACTCCCCGGGCAGTGAGTGTACCCCTTGGGCAGCGAGTTTACTCCTGGGCAGTGAGTGTACCGCTGGGCAGTGAGTGAACCCCCTGTGCAGTGAGTGTACCCCCTGGGCAGTGAGTGTAACCCCCGGGCAGTGAGTGTACCCCCCGGGCAGTGAGTGTACCCCCCGGGCAGTGAGTGTACCCCCCGGGCAGGGAATGTACCCCCTGGGCAGTGAGTGTACCCCCTGGGAAGTGAGTGTAACCCTGGGCAGTGAGTGTACCCACTGGGCAGGGACTGTACCCACTGGGCATTGACTGTACCGCATTGGGCAGTGAGTGTACCCCACTGGGCAGTGAGTGTACCCCCTGGGCATTGAGTGTAACCCTGGGCAGTGAGTGTACCCCCTGGGCAGTGAGTGTAACCCTGGGCAGTGAGTGTACCCCTGGGCAGTGAGTGAAACCCCGGGCAGTGAGTGTACCCCACTGGGCAGTGAGCGTACCCCACTGGGCAGTGAGTGTACCCCCTGGGCAGTGAGTGTACCCCCATGGAAGTGAGTGTACCTGCATGGCAGTGAGTGTACCCCCTGGGCAGTGAGTGTACCCCTGGACAGTGAGTGTACCACCTTGGAAGTGAGTGTACCACCTGGGCAGTGAGTGTCCTCCCTGGAAGTGAGTTTACCCCCTGGGCAGTGAGTGTGCCCCCTGGGCATTGAGTGTGCCCCCTGGCAGTGAGTGTACACTCTGGCAGTGAGTGTACCCCCTGGGCAGTGAGTGAACCCCCTGGGCAGTGAGTGTACCCCTGGGCAGTGTGTGTGTCCCCTGGGCTGTGAATGTACCCCCTGGCAGTGAATGTACCCCCTGGCAGTAAGTGTACACTCGGGCAGTGAGTGTACCCCTGGGCAGCGAGTGTACCCCCTGGGCAGCGAGTGTACCCCCTGGGCAGCGAGTGTACCCCCTGGGCAGCGAGTGTAACCCTTGGGCAGCGAGTTTAACCCATGGGCAGTGAGTGTACCCCCGGGCAGTGAGTGTACCCCCTGGGCAGTGAGTGTACCCCCTGGGCAGCGAGTGTACCCCCTGGGCTGCGAGTGTAACCCTTGGGCAGCGAGTGTAACCCTTGGGCAGTGAGTGTACCCCCTGGCAGTGAGTGTACCCCCTGGGCAGTGAGTGTACCCCTTGGGCAGTGAGTGTACTCCCCGGGCAGTGAGTGTACCCCTGGGCAGGGAGTGTACCCCCCGGGCAGTGAGTGTACCCCCGGGCAGTGAGTGTACCCCCTGGGCAGTGAGTGTACTCCCCGGGCAGTGAGTGTACCCCTTGGGCAGCGAGTTTACTCCTGGGCAGTGAGTGTACCGCTGGGCAGTGAGTGAACCCCCTGTGCAGTGAGTGTACCCCCTGGGCAGTGAGTGTAACCCCCGGGCAGTGAGTGTACCCCCCGGGCAGTGAGTGTACCCCCCGGGCAGTGAGTGTACCCCCCGGGCAGGGAATGTACCCCCTGGGCAGTGAGTGTACCCCCTGGGCAGTGAGTGTAACCCTGGGCAGTGAGTGTACCCACTGGGCAGGGACTGTACCCACTGGGCATTGACTGTACCGCATTGGGCAGTGAGTGTACCCCCTGGGCAGTGAGTGTAACCCTGGGCAGTGAGTGTACCCCTGGGCAGTGAGTGAAACCCCGGGCAGTGAGTGTACCCCCCGGGCAGTGAGTGTACCCCCCGGGCAGTGAGTGTACCCCCTGGGCAGTGAGTGTACCCCCCGGGCAGTGAGTGTACCCCCGGGCAGTGAGTGTACCCCCCGGGCAGTGAGTGTACCCCCTGGGCAGTGAGTGTACCCCCTGGGCAGTGAGTGTACCCCCTGGGAAGTGAGTGTACCCCCTGTGCAGTGAGTGTACCCCCTGGGCAGTGAGTGAACCCCCGGGCAGTGAATGTACCCCCTGGGCAGTGAGTGTAACCCCTGGGCAGTGAGTGTACCCCTGGGCAGTGAGTGTACCCCTTGGCAGTGAGTGTACCCCCTGGGCAGTGAGTGTACCCCCTGGGCAGTGAGTGAAACCCCGGGCAGTGAGTGTACCCCCCGGGCAGTGAGTGTACCCCCGGGCAGTGAGTGTACCCCCTGGGCAGTGAGTGTACCACCTGGGCAGTGAGTGTACGCCCTGGGCAGTGAGTGTACCCCCTGGGCAGTGAGTGTACCCCCTGGGCAGTGAGTGTACCCCGGGCAGTGAGTGTACCTCACTGGGCAGTGAGTGTACCCCCTGGGCAGTGAGTATTCCTCACTGGGCACTGAGTGTACTCACTGGGCAGTGAGTGTACCCACTGGGCAGCGAGTGTACCCCTGGGCAGTGAATGTACCACCGGGCAGTGAGAGTTTCCCTGGGGAGTGAGTGTACCCTCTGGGCAGTGAGTGAACCCCCGGGCAGTAAGTGTACCCCTGGGCAGTGAGTGTACCCCCTGGGCAGTGAGTGTACCCCTTGGGCAGTGAGTGCACCCCTTGGGCAGTGAGTCTGTGGGAGTCAGTCAGAGGAGCAGGTTGTGTTGCCAGCTGCTCCTGCTGCTGTGGGGAGAGAGAATTGCAGACGGAGTGAATACACATGCTGAAGATGGGCTGCTGAGATTTTAGTGTTTTTAGTGTCTAAAGTGGGGAAAAAAAAGTTTCATTTCATTTCAATTTTTAAAAAGGTTTTAAAATTAAATTTAGTTCTAGTTAAGTTAGTTTAGTTTAGGTTAGTTTAAGTTTAGATTTGTCTAGACAAAGTAGAGAAGGAAAAGACCGCCAGAAAGACTACCAAAGAAAAAAAAAACCCAGAGGAAAATAGAGGGAAAAAAAAAGCCAAAGCAAAAAAAAAAAAAAGAAACAAGAGAAGAACTACACAAACCAGTGAACGGCAGCCACACGGGGCTTCAGCAGCGGTGGTTGAGTCGGCGGCATCGGGACCGAGTTCGAGGAGGCGAGGTGACTCGGGCCGCAGCCCAGCGGTCCAGCAACCGGCACAGCCGAGGGGACTCGGGCCGCATCCCAGAAATCGGAACGCAGCCCGGCAACGGGCACAGCGGAGAGGACTCGGGCCGCATCCCAGAAATCGGCACAGCCGAGGAGATCCGGAACGCAGCCCGGCAATCGGCACAGCGGAGAGGACTCGGGCCGCATCGCAGAAATCGGCACAGCCGAGGAGATTCGGAACGCAGCCCGGAAATCCAGCAATCAGCACAGCCGAGGGGACTCGGGCCACAGCCCAACAATCCAGCACGGGAAAGGCCCGAGGAGCCAGGCCAGCAGGCACAGAGACCTCTGAGGAGAAGGAGAGCAACCAGAAGGCTCGCAACCAAGACCGTGAGTACAGGGCCCAGGGAGGGAGGCCCAGGGAAAGGCCCGAGG
Source organism: Somniosus microcephalus (assembly GCF_052327205.1). Lineage (NCBI taxonomy): Eukaryota > Metazoa > Chordata > Chondrichthyes > Squaliformes > Somniosidae > Somniosus > Somniosus microcephalus. Next base: position 250,914,699 of record NC_140989.1, read on the forward strand.
AGCCAGGCCGAAACAGAGGCCCAGAGACCTCTGAGGGGGAGGGGAACAGCCCGAAGGCACCGGGAAACAGTGGCTCACAGACTCAGACCTGAGAAGGGTGAACCCAGGAGCCGAGGCCCAGGGACCACGGGGTCGGAGAGGGGGACCGGGAAAGTTCGCGAACAGGGAGAGGGTAACACCAAACCCGGGGCCCCAGAAAAGCTTATTCTAAGATCAACAATACTTTACCAAAAATGAGCGAATCAGAAGATCCACAACAGCCCCGCTTCCAGATTCCCCCCAACACCACAAAAAAAGCTATAAAAACGATCAAGCATGCTCAGATGAGAGAAAAACCAGAAACTCTCTTTACTGACTGTTACAACAATGGGACAAAAAGTAACCTCATATTCTACTCAGATCAGCCAGCGGCTTGGATCAGAGCAATAAAATCACACTATACCAGTGTTAAGCTAAAAAATACCGCAAATGGGTCCATAATGAAAATTAACACACCAGGAGACAGTTCAATCACGACTGTCAACGCGTACAATACCGGAACAATATTAGTGCAAGGCAACCTCGACAAATTTGCAACGGCCTTCAGGACACTGAAAAGATCAACTACGAGGGGAATGAACAGCCCCAGAGTGGCCCGCACAGCCCCAGAGTGGCCCGCACTCCCCCCAACATTGACAACTTACCAGGAGAAAATCTGCATGGTCAAGGGATGAACGAGCCACACAGTTCAAACCAGACACTAACCCCGGGGAACCACAGCCACACGATACAACTGACAAACCCCAGCATAACTACCACGGAGGAAGCCACACATAGTTCCCCTACCATTCCCAGCCCACCAAGAGAAGAGCAGCATAGCCAGGAAGTGAGTGAGCCTTCCAGGGCCGACCAGCTTAGCCAGGAAGTGAGTGAGCCTTCCAGGGCCGACCAGACACATACCCCGGGATCACACAGCCAGATACAACCAAAAGATAAATTTTATCAATTAGAGATAGAGATGGTTAAACTTAGAGAGGAGGTCCTCAAATTGAATGACAAACAAAAGCAGGAGAGGGAGAGACACAAGAGAGAGCTGAATAGACTTGATAACCAGGTGAATCTACTTAAGAATCAGGTGAAAGAGCTGCAGGAAAAAGAAGAGAGCCATAGAGGAGAGAAAACACCATTAGACCAGCAACCAGAGACTAGAGATAAGACAAGACAGAGCCGGACGGAACGGCTGCACTCCCACACGGAACAAAAGCAACAGACACACAATACAAGGGGTGCCACACAGACCGACCAGCATGCTGACTCGCAATCTTCCCCCACCACCATGGAACCACAAGCGAGCCGCTCACAAGAGGTACGCACACACCAGACACCCCAGCCCAGCACACACACTATGAGTCCAGGCGAAAGCCACCAGACAGTAAACACAAACAAGGCTGACGTCGTAATACTCATAGACTCAAATGGGAAATTCTATGGGAGAAAAAGCTCTTCCCTAGAAGTAAAGTAGAAAAGATTTGGTGCCCAACAACAGACAGAGCCATGGGATGGCTGACCAAAGCCAGATTAGGCTCCCCCCAACACATAATAATACACACGGGCACAAATGACCTAAAGGCCAAACAGAAAGAGGTAGCAACATCGCTCAGAGCAATGATTAGGAAGGCAAGCAGTACATTTCCAAACACTAGAATCACTGTTTCCACAATATTGCCGAGAACAGACTTCAACAACAACACAATTCATGAGATAAATGCCAGCATAGCAACAGAATGCGAATCAAACCACAACGTACACCTGGCCCAACACCCCACCCTCGATGAAGAATGTCTTTACGACCACGTCCACATCCAAAGGCAAAAAATATCGATCTTTGCTAAAGCCCTGAAGGACGTCGCTTTTAACCGGGTCCATACCCAGACTCCAAGAGGACCCCCCCCCGACCACCAGAGATCAGCGGGGTACATATCAGGAACACTACAAAGACCACCACCACACCAACCGAGACCGGAGAGGATCCCCATGCAAAACAACATTATCAGACCTGCACCACTCCTGTCCCACAGGGGAATAGGACCGCTACCAGCCAGACAGAGGGAGAGATGCACAGGACGTACGCAATACCTCAGACAGAAACAATCCATTAAGAGACAATAAGCAGATGTGCAGCAGCATCTACTTCCGCCTTATGGATCAAGGACTAATTAATAGAAAGAACTGTAACCAAATTGTATTAACTTTTGTAGACAACTGGGGTGATCTTTTTTTTCCCCACACTTAGACACGACAAACACGTACCACTCTTTAACCTATCATAGAAAAAGATAAAACTTAACATGAAATCCTTATATATTTCGACCTGGAATATCCAAGGTCTACGCTCTTCACTGCGAGAAGTGAAGAGTAGGACCCCAGAGTTCATAGAGGAAACTAAAGATCTAGATATTATCATTTTACAGGAAACTTGGTATAAAGGAAAAGGACACACCGGCTGTCCCCAAGGGTACACTGAGCTAGTGGTCCCCTCCAATAAATTACCAAGTGTAACCCAAGGCAGAGACTCCGGAGGCATACTGATCTGGTTTAAAACAGAACTTAAGAATTACATCAAATTTATAAAAAAGGGCGAAAACCATATGTGGCTCAAACTTGAGAGGGAGATTATCTCAAACACCCAAGATGTTTACATTTGCGCACTTTATATCCCTCCAATCGATTCCCCGTACTACAAAGAGGACACCTTCTCCAACATGGAGGGGGAAATTATCCAATACCAGGCCCAGGGGAACGTGTTGATCTGTGGGGACCTCAATTCAAGAACGGGCGAAGAACCAGACTTCACCAATAATCAGGGAAACAATTACGTATTCGGGAATAACCACTTTGACATCCCTTCCCTTCCATACAGGCATAACTGCGACAAGCAGTCAAATACCAACGGTAAACAGCTACTACAGCTCTGTCGAAACCTGGGTCTGTACATTGTCAATGGTAGGTTCATAGGAGACCTCCTAGGAAGATCGACCTACTGCTCACCTCTTGGCTGCAGCACAGTAGACTATATGATTACAGACTTGGACCCATCCTCTTTCAGAGCATTCACAGTCAAACCACAAACAACACTGTCAGATCACAGTCAAATTACTATGTTTCTCAAAAAGACAGAAACAAACAACATAGAAACACAACCCAGTAAACTGTACAACACCAAAAAATCGTACAGATGGGCCAAAAACGACACGGAAAAATACCAGAAAACAATTAGCAATGCATCAACTCAAGCTCTCTTAGACACCTTTCTGGATAACATATACACTCACAATAAAGAAGGCGTAAACCGGGCAGTTAGTAAACTAAACAATATTTTTGATAATTTGGCAACAAATGCAAACTTGAAAGCTCGCAAGAACAAACCCAAAACAAAAAACTATGAAAAATGGTTTGACCATGATTGCCATAACATGAGGAAAAAACTTAGAAAACTATCAAACCAAAAACACAGACATCCAGAAAACGAGGAATTATGCCTTACTTATTGTCAGACGCTAACACAATACAGAAACACACTCAGGACCAAAAAAGAGCAATTTATTAAGAATACACTCAGCTCCATGGAGGAATCCATTGAGTCGAATTGTTTCTGGGACAACTTGAAAACACTACACAAAAAACAACACGACGATTTGTCCATTCAAAATGGGGACACATGGGTAAACCACTTTGAAAAATTATACCAGAAAAACACACTAGGACCAGAGCAACACCAAATACGCAAAAAACTTGAAAAGCTTGAAATGGCCATAAAAGATAACCAAAACCCGCTAGACGCCATAATAACAGAAAAAGAACTTCTTGAAAAACTCAAGGACCTGCGACCAGGAAAAGCTTGCGGGACAGACGGCATACTAAACGAGATGATTAAACACGCAGACGACAAACTGAAACTGGCTATCCTAAAACTCTTCAACTTGGTTCTGAGTGTCGGTTATTTCCCTGACATCTGGAACAAAGGACTCATAACACCCATATAAAAAAGTGGGGACAAAATCGACCCAAACAACTATCGAGGCATCTGTGTAAACAGTAACCTGGGGAAGGTATTCTGTAGCATCATAAACAAAAGACTTATAAACTTCCTTGAAGAGCACAATGTCTTGAGTAAAAGCCAAATTGGATTCCTGCCAAACTATAGAACATCCGATCATATCTTCACCCTACAGACCCTAATTGACAAACACGTTCACCATAACAAAAGCAAAATCTACGCATGCTTTGTAGATTTCCAGAAGGCTTTCGACTCCATCTGGCATGACGGTTTATTCCTGAAACTTATCGAAAGCGGGGTAGGAGGTAAAACATATGATGTAATTAAATCAATGTATACAAACAATAAATGTGCAGTTAAAATTGGAGACAAACAAACAAAATACTGCCCACAGGGGCGGGGGGTGACGCAGGGCTCGCCAATCTCACCGACACTCTTTAATATTTACATTAATGGATAGGCAAAACTACTTGAACAATCTACAGCACCCGGCCTCACCCTATATGAATCCAAGGTTAAATTCCTCCTCTATGCCGACGACCTGGTTCTGCTGTCACCAACTAAGGAGGGTCTACAGCAGAACCTGGACCTGCTGGAGTTGTACTGCCAGACTTGGGCCCTGACAATAAATCCCCAAAAAACCAAAGTCCTTGTGTTCCAGCAAAGATCCAAACAACATGGACCCACAATAAATTTCACAGTAGGAACAACCAAAATTGAACAAACCACTCACTACACATACTTGGGCTTAAAAATCAGTTCTACGGGAAACTTCAAACTGGCTGTGAATGAACTGAAAGAGAAAGCAAGAAGGGCTTTCTATGCCATCAAAAAATCAATCCAAATAGAAATCCCAATTAGCATTTGGCTCAAAATTTTCAAATCAGTAATTGAACCAATTGCACTCTATGGCAGTGAGGTCTGGGGACCACTAACACAACAAGATTTTGCAAAATGGGACAAACACCCAATTGAGATCCTACATGCGGAATTCTGTAAAAGTATCCTCCGGACTCAAAGGAAAACAGTAAACAACGCATGCAGGGCGGAACTAGGCCAATACCCATTAATAATCACTATCCAAAAAAGAGCCACCAAATTTTGGAATCACCTACAAATGAGCAACCCCCAATGCTATCACTACGACGCCCTGAAATGCCAAGAGCTGACCATAAAGAAGAATACCCTCAGTCAACTAGTCCTGGGACTCAATAAAGTAACTAATAACAATACTAACAATAACCAGCCCCAGGACAGTGACAGGGTAACACAAAGAATTCGACCCAACACAATCGTCGCTAAGCAAAAGGAAAAATATCTGTCATATTGGGCAGAAACAACAAAAACCCAAAGCAAACTCAATTGCTACTTGGCCCTAAACAGACAATACAACATAGCTGATTACCTGACCATGGTAAAGGATAACAAACTGAGAAGAACCTTGACAAGGTACAGACTTAGCGAACATAGCCTAACGATCGAAAAAGGCAGACACAGGCAGACCAGGCTGCCAAGAGAAGACAGGATATGCTCTCACTGCAGTCAGGGAGTAGTTGAGACAGAGATGCACTTCCTCACAGCCTGTGGAAAATATCAGGGCATCAGAGAGAATTTCTATCAAAAATTCTCACAAATATGCCCTGAATTCAGAAATCTGACTGACAACCAGAAACTCCCATTCCTACTGGGGGAGGAGAGAAGCTGTGTAGCACTGGCGGCACACTATGTTACAGCTTGCCATGAACAGAGGGACAACCAGTAAACTAAGACAAGAGTATATATAAACAAGGCGAAAATATGTTTATAAACTCAGGGATATACCTGTTTATACACTGTATGAATGGAACCGCGTTTATGTGTTCAACCATAAATGTATTTTGATGCTTTGGCAACATAAGATGTACCTTATCATGCCAATAAAGCGATTTGTATTGTATTGTATTGAGTGTACCCGCTGGGCAGTGAGTGTACCCCCTGGGCAGTGAATGTACCCGCTGGGCAGTCATCGCACCCCTTGGGCAGTCAGTGCACCCCTTGGGCAGTGAATGTACCCCCGGGCAGTGAGTGTACCCCCGGGCAGTGAGTGTACCCCCTGGCAGTGCGTGTACCCCCAGGCAGTGTGTGTACCCCATTGGGTAGTGAGCGAACCCTACTGGGCATTGAGTGTACCCCTGGGCAGTGAGTGTACCGCCTGGGCAGTGAGTGTACCCCCGGGCAGTGAGTGTACCCACTGGGCAGTGAGTGTACCCACTGGGCAGGGACTGTACCCACTGGGCATTGACTGTACCGCATTGGGCAGTGAGTGTACCCCACTGGGCAGTGAGTGTACCCCACTGGGCAGTGAGTGTACACCACTGGGCAGTGAGTGTACCCCACTGGGCAGTGAGCGTACCCCACTGGGCAGTGAGTGTACCCCCTGGGCAGTGAGTGTACCCCCATGGAAGTGAGTGTACCTGCATGGCAGTGAGTGTACCCCCTGGGCAGTGAGTGTACCCCTGGACAGTGAGTGTACCACCTGGGAAGTGAGTGTACCACCTGGGCAGTGAGTGTCCTCCCTGGAAGTGAGTTTACCCCCTGGGCAGTGAGTGTGCCCCCTGGGCATTGAGTGTGCCCCCTGGCAGTGAGTGTACACTCTGGCAGTGAGTGTACCCCCTGGGCAGTGAGTGAACCCCCTGGGCAGTGAGTGTACCCCTGGGCAGTGTGTGTGTCCCCTGGGCTGTGAATGTACCCCCTGGCAGTGAATGTACCCCCTGGCAGTAAGTGTACACTCGGGCAGTGAGTGTACCCCTGGGCAGCGAGTGTACCCCCTGGGCAGCGAGTGTACCCCCTGGGCAGCGAGTGTACCCCCTGGGCAGCGAGTGTAACCCTTGGGCAGCGAGTTTATCCCATGGGCAGTGAGTGTACCCCCGTGCAGTGAGTGTACCCCCTGGGCAGTGAGTGTACCCCCTGGGCAGCGAGTGTACCCCCTGGGCTGCGAGTGTAACCCTTGGGCAGCGAGTGTAAGCCTTGGGCAGTGAGTGTACCCCCTGGGCAGTGAGTGTACCCGCTGGGCAGTGAGCGTACCTCCTGGGCAGTGAGTGTACCCCCTGGGCAGTGAGTGTACCCCCTGGGCAGTGAGTGTACCTCACTGGGCAGTGAGTGTACCACTGGGAAGTTAGTGTACCCCCATGTAGAGTGAGTGTACCCACTTGTACAGAGATTGTACCCCCTGGGCAGTGAGTGTGCCCCTGGGCAGTGAGTGTACCCCCATGTACAGTGAGTGTACCCCCTTGTACAGAGAGTGTACCCCCTGGGCAGAGAGTGTACCCCCTGGGCAGTGAGTGTACCCCCAGGCAGTGAGCGTACCCCCTGGGCAGTGAGCATACCCCCTGGGCAGTGAGTGTACCCCTGGGGAGTGAGTATACCCCCTGGGCAGTGAGTGTACCCCTGGGCAGTGAGTGTACCCCTGGGCAGTGAGTGTACCCCCTGGGCAGTGAGTGTACACTCGGGCAGTGAGTGTACCCCCTGGGCAGTGAGTGTACCCCCTGGGCAGTGAGTGTACACTTGGGCAGTGAGTGTACACTTGGGCAGTGAGTGTACCCCCTGGGCATTGAGTGTAACCCTGGGCAGTGAGTGTACCCCCTGGGCAGTGAGTGTAACCCTGGGCAGTGAGTGTACCCCTGGGCAGTGAGTGAAACCCCGGGCAGTGAGTGTACCCCCCGGGCAGTGAGTGTACCCCCGGGCAGTGAGTGTACCCCCTGGGCAGTGAGTGTACCCCCCGGGCAGTGAGTGAACCCTCGGGCAGTGAGTGTACCCCCCGGGCAGTGAGTGTACCCCCTGGGCAGTGAGTGTACCCCCTGGGAAGTGAGTGTACCCCCTGGGCAGTGAGTGTACCCCCTTGGCAGTGAGTGAACCCCCGGGCAGTGAATGTACCCCCTGGGCAGTGAGTGTAACCCCTGGGCAGTGAGTGTACCCCTGGGCAGTGAGTGTACACCCTGGGCAGTGAGTGTACCCCTTGGCAGTGAGTGTACCCCCTGGGCAGTGAGTGTACCCCCTGGGCAGTGAGTGAAACCCCGGGCAGTGAGTGTACCCCCCGGGCAGTGAGTGTACCCCCGGGCAGTGAGTGTACCCCCTGGGCAGTGAGTGTACCACCTGGGCAGTGAGTGTACGCCCTGGGCAGTGAGTGTACCCCCTGGGCAGTGAGTGTACCCCCTGGGCAGTGAGTGTACCCCGGGCAGTGAGTGTACCTCACTGGGCAGTGAGTGTACCCCCTGGGCAGTGAGTATTCCTCACTGGGCACTGGGTGTACTCACTGGGCAGTGAGTGTACCCACTGGGCAGCGAGTGTACCCCTGGGCAGTGAATGTACCACCGGGCAGTGAGAGTTTCCCTGGGGAGTGAGTGTACCCTCTGGGCAGTGAGTGAACCCCCGGGCAGTAAGTGTACCCCTGGGCAGTGAGTGTACCCCCTGGGCAGTGAGTGTACCCCTTGGGCAGTGAGTGCACCCCTTGGGCAGTGAGTGTACCCGCTGGGCAGTGAGTGTACCCCCTGGGCAGTGAATGTACCCGCTGGGCAGTCAGCGCACCCCTTGGGCAGTCAGTGCACCCCTTGGGCAGTCAGTGCACCCCTTGGGCAGTGAGTGTACCCCCGGGCAGTGAGTGTACCCCCGGGCAGTGAGTGTACCCCCGGGCAGTGCGTGTACCCCCAGGCAGTGTGTGTACCCCATTGGGTAGTGAGCGAACCCTACTGGGCATTGAGTGTACCCCTGGGCAGTGAGTGTACCGCCTGGGCAGTGAGTGTACCCCCGGGCAGTGAGTGTACCCACTGGGCAGTGAGTGTACCCACTGGGCAGGGACTGTACCCACTGGGCATTGACTGTACCGCATTGGGCAGTGAGTGTACCCCACTGGGCAGTGAGTGTACCCCACTGGGCAGTGAGTGTACACCACTGGGCAGTGAGTGTACCCCACTGGGCAGTGAGCGTACCCCACTGGGCAGTGAGTGTACCCCCTGGGCAGTGAGTGTACCCCCATGGAAGTGAGTGTACCTGCATGGCAGTGAGTGTACCCCCTGGGCAGTGAGTGTACCCCTGGACAGTGAGTGTACCACCTGGGAAGTGAGTGTACCACCTGGGCAGTGAGTGTCCTCCCTGGAAGTGAGTTTACCCCCTGGGCAGTGAGTGTGCCCCCTGGGCATTGAGTGTGCCCCCTGGCAGTGAGTGTACACTCTGGCAGTGAGTGTACCCCCTGGGCAGTGAGTGAACCCCCTGGGCAGTGAGTGTACCCCTGGGCAGTGTGTGTGTCCCCTGGGCTGTGAATGTACCCCCTGGCAGTGAATGTACCCCCTGGCAGTCAGTGTACACTCGGGCAGTGAGTGTACCCCTGGGCAGCGAGTGTACCCCCTGGGCAGCGAGTGTACCCCCTGGGCAGCGAGTGTACCCCCTGGGCAGCGAGTGTAACCCTTGGGCAGCGAGTTTAACCCATGGGCAGTGAGTGTACCCCCCGGGCAGTGAGTGTACCCCTTGGGCAGTGAGTGTACCCCCTGGGCAGCGAGTGTACCCCCTGGGCTGCGAGTGTAACCCTTGGGCAGCGAGTGTAACCCTTGGGCAGTGAGTGTACCCCCTGGCAGTGAGTGTACCCCCTGGGCAGTGAGTGTACCCGCTGGGCAGTGAGCGTACCTCCTGGGCAGTGAGTGTACCCCCTGGGCAGTGAGTCTACCCCCTGGGCAGTGAGTGTACCTCACTGGGCAGTGAGTGTACCACTGGGAAGTTAGTGTACCCCCATGTAGAGTGAGTGTACCCACTTGTACAGAGATTGTACCCCCTGGGCAGTGAGTGTGCCCCTGGGCAGTGAGTGTACCCCCATGTACAGTGAGTGTACCCCCTTGTACAGAGAGTGTACCCCCTGGGCAGAGAGTGTACCCCCTGGGCAGTGAGTGTACCCCCTGGGCAGTGAGTGTACCCCCTGGGCAGTGAGTGTATCCCCTGGGCAGTGAGTGTACCCCCTGGGCAGTGAATGTACCCCCTGGGCAGTGAGTGTACCCCCTGGGCAGTGAGTGTACCCCCTGGGCAGTGAGTATACCCCCGGCAGTGAGTGTACCCCCTGGGCAGTGAGTGTGTCCCTGGGCAGTGAGTGTACCCCCTGGGCAGTGAGTGTACCCCCTGGGCAGTGAGTGTACCCCCGGGCAGTGAGTGTACCCCCTGGGCATTGAGTGTAACCCTGGGCAGTGTTCCAGCAAAGATCCAAACAACATGGACCCACAATAAATTTCACAGTAGGAAGAACCAAAATTGAACAAACCACTCACTACACATACTTGGGCTTAAAAATCAGTTCTACGGGAAACTTCAAACTGGCTGTGAATGAACTGAAAGAGAAAGCAAGAAGGGCTTTCTATGCCATCAAAAAATCAATCCAAATAGAAATCCCAATTAGCATTTGGCTCAAAATTTTCAAATCAGTAATTGAACCAATTGCACTCTATGGCAGTGAGGTCTGGGGACCACTAACACAACAAGATTTTGCAAAATGGGACAAACACCCAATTGAGATCCTACATGCGGAATTCTGTAAAAGTATCCTCCGGACTCAAAGGAAAACAGTAAACAACGCATGCAGGGCGGAACTAGGCCAATACCCATTAATAATCACTATCCAAAAAAGAGCCACCAAATTTTGGAATCACCTACAAATGAGCAACCCCCAATGCTATCACTACGACGCCCTGAAATGCCAAGAGCTGACCATAAAGAAGAATACCCTCAGTCAACTAGTCCTGGGACTCAATAAAGTAACTAATAACAATACTAACAATAACCAGCCCCAGGACAGTGACAGGGTAACACAAAGAATTCGACCCAACACAATCGTCGCTAAGCAAAAGGAAAAATATCTGTCATATTGGGCAGAAACAACAAAAACCCAAAGCAAACTCAATTGCTACTTGGCCCTAAACAGACAATACAACATAGCTGATTACCTGACCATGGTAAAGGATAACAAACTGAGAAGAACCTTGACAAGGTACAGACTTAGCGAACATAGCCTAGCGATCGAAAAAGGCAGACACAGGCAGACCAGGCTGCCAAGAGAAGACAGGATATGCTCTCACTGCAGTCAGGGAGTAGTTGAGACAGAGATGCACTTCCTCACAGCCTGTGGAAAATATCAGGGCATCAGAGAGAATTTCTATCAAAAATTCTCACAAATATGCCCTGAATTCAGAAATCTGACTGACAACCAAAAACTCCCATTCCTACTGGGGGAGGAGAGAAGCTGTGTAACACTGGCGGCACACTATGTTACAGCTTGCCATGAACAGAGGGACAACCAGTAAACTAAGACAAGAGTATATATAAACAAGGCGAAAATATATTTATAAACTCAGGGATATACCTGTTTATACACTGTATGAATGGAACCGCGTTTATGTGTTCAACCATAAATGTATTTTGATGCTTTGGCAACATAAGATGTACCTTATCATGCCAATAAAGCGATTTGTATTGTATTGTATTGAGTGTACCCCCTGGGCAGTGAGTGTAACCCTGGGAAGTGAGTGTACCCCTTGGCAGTGAGTGTACCCCCTGGGTAGTGAGTGTACACCTGGGCAGTGAGTGTACCCCTTGGGCAGTGAGTGTACCCACTGGGCAACGAGTGTACCCCTTGGGCAGTGAGTGTACCCCCTGGGCAGTGAGTGTACCCCCAGGCAGTGAGCGTACCCCCTGGGAAGTGAGCATACCCCCTGGGCAGTGAGTGTACCCCTGGGGAGTGAGTGTACCCCCTGGGCAGTGAGTGTACCCCTGGGCAGTGAGTGTAACCCTGGGCAGTGAGTGTACCCCCTGGGCAGTGAGTGTACACTCGGGCAGTGAGTGTAAACCCTGGGCAGTGAGTGTACCCCCTGGGCAGTGAGTGTACACTCGGGCAGTGAGTGTACCCCCTGGGCAGTGAGTGTACCCCTGGGGAGTGAGTGTATTCCCTGGGGAGTGAGTGTACCCTCTGGGCAGTGAGTGAACCCCCGGGCAGTAAGTGTACCCCTGGGCAGTGAGTGTACCCCCTGGGCAGTGAGTGTACCCCTTGGGCAGTGAGTGCACCCCTTGGGCAGTGAGTGTACCCGCTGGGCAGTGAGTGTACCCCCTGGGCAGTGAATGTACCCGCTGGGCAGTCAGCGCACCCCTTGGGCAGTCAGTGCACCCCTTGGGCAGTGAGTGTACCCCCGGGCAGTGAGTGTACCCCCGGGCAGTGAGTGTACCCCCGGGCAGTGCGTGTACCCCCAGGCAGTGTGTGTACCCCATTGGGTAGTGAGCGAACCCTACTGGGCATTGAGTGTACCCCTGGGCAGTGAGTGTACCGCCTGGGCAGTGAGTGTACCCCCGGGCAGTGAGTGTACCCACTGGGCAGGGACTGTACCCACTGGGCATTGACTGTACCGCATTGGGCAGTGAGTGTACCCCACTGGGCAGTGAGTGTACACCACTGGGCAGTGAGTGTACCCCACTGGGCAGTGAGCGTACCCCACTGGGCAGTGAGTGTACCCCCTGGGCAGTGAGTGTACCCCCATGGAAGTGAGTGTACCTGCATGGCAGTGAGTGTACCCCCTGGGCAGTGAGTGTACCCCTGGACAGTGAGTGTACCACCTGGGAAGTGAGTGTACCACCTGGGCAGTGAGTGTCCTCCCTGGAAGTGAGTTTACCCCCTGGGCAGTGAGTGTGCCCCCTGGGCATTGAGTGTGCCCCTGGCAGTGAGTGTACACTCTGGCAGTGAGTGTACCCCCTGGGCAGTGAGTGAACCCCCTGGGCAGTGAGTGTACCCCTGGGCAGTGTGTGTGTCCCCTGGGCTGTGAATGTACCCCCTGGCAGTGAATGTACCCCCTGGCAGTAAGTGTACACTCGGGCAGTGAGTGTACCCCTGGGCAGCGAGTGTACCCCCTGGGCAGCGAGTGTACCCCCTGGGCAGCGAGTGTACCCCCTGGGCAGCGAGTGTAACCCTTGGGCAGCGAGTTTAACCCATGGGCAGTGAGTGTACCCCCGGGCAGTGAGTGTACCCCCTGGGCAGTGAGTGTACCCCCTGGGCAGCGAGTGTACCCCCTGGGCTGCGAGTGTAACCCTTGGGCAGCGAGTTTAACCCTTGGGCAGTGAGTGTACCCCCTGGCAGTGAGTGTACCCCTGGGCAGGGAGTGTACCCCCCGGGCAGTGAGTGTACCCCCGGGCAGTGAGTGTACCCCCTGGGAAGTGAGTGTACCCCCTGGGCAGTGAGTGTACCCCCTGGGCAGTGAGTGAACCCCCGGGCAGTGAATGTACCCCCTGGGCAGTGAGTGTAACCCCTGGGCAGTGAGTGTAACCCTGGGCAGTGAGTGTACACCCTGGGCAGTGAGTGTACCCCTTGGCAGTGAGTGTACCCCCTGGGCAGTGAGTGTACCCCCTGGGCAGTGAGTGAAACCCCGGGCAGTGAGTGTACCCCCCGGGCAGTGAGTGTACCCCCGGGCAGTGAGTGTACCCCCTGGGCAGTGAGTGTACCACCTGGGCAGTGAGTGTACGCCCTGGGCAGTGAGTGTACCCCCTGGGCAGTGAGTGTACCCCCTGGGCAGTGAGTGTACCCCGGGCAATGAGTGTACCTCACTGGGCAGTGAATGTACCCCCTGGGCAGTGAGTATTCCTCACTGGGCACTGAGTGTACTCACTGGGCAGTGAGTGTACCCACTGGGCAGCGAGTGTACCCCTGGGCAGTGAATGTACCACCGGGCAGTGAGAGTTTCCCTGGGGAGTGAGTATACCCTCTGGGCAGTGAGTGAACCCCCGGGCAGTAAGTGTACCCCTGGGCAGTGAGTGTACTCCCTGGGCAGTGAGTGTACCCCTTGGGCAGTGAGTGCACCCCTTGGGCAGTGAGTGTACCCGCTGGGCAGTGAGTGTACCCCCTGGGCAGTGAATGTACCCGCTGGGCAGTCAGCACACCCCTTGGGCAGTCAGTGCACCCCTTGGGCAGTGAGTGTACCCCCGGGCAGTGAGTGTACCCCCGGGCAGTGAGTGTACCCCCGGGCAGTGCGTGTACCCCCAGGCAGTGTGTGTACCCCATTGGGTAGTGAGCGAACCCTACTGGGCATTGAGTGTACCCCTGGGCAGTGAGTGTACCGCCTGGGCAGTGAGTGTACCCCCGGGCAGTGAGTGTACCCACTGGGCAGGGACTGTACCCACTGGGCATTGACTGTACCGCATTGGGCAGTGAGTGTACCCCACTGGGCAGTGAGTGTACCCCACTGGGCAGTGAGTGTACCCCACTGGGCAGTGAGCGTACCCCACTGGGCAGTGAGTGTACCCCCTGGGCAGTGAGTGTACCCCCATGGAAGTGAGTGTACCTGCATGGCAGTGAGTGTACCCCCTGGGCAGTGAGTGTACCCCTGGACAGTGAGTGTACCACCTGGGAAGTGAGTGTACCACCTGGGCAGTGAGTGTCCTCCCTGGAAGTGAGTTTACCCCCTGGGCAGTGAGTGTGCCCCCTGGGCATTGAGTGTGCCCCCTGGCAGTGAGTGTACACTCTGGCAGTGAGTGTACCCCCTGGGCAGTGAGTGAACCCCCTGGGCAGTGAGTGTACCCCTGGGCAGTGTGTGTGTCCCCTGGGCTGTGAATGTACCCCCTGGCAGTGAATGTACCCCCTGGCAGTAAGTGTACACTCGGGCAGTGAGTGTACCCCTGGGCAGCGAGTGTACCCCCTGGGCAGCGAGTGTACCCCCTGGGCAGCGAGTGTACCCCCTGGGCAGCGAGTGTAACCCTTGGGCAGCGAGTTTAACCCATGGGCAGTGAGTGTACCCCCGGGCAGTGAGTGTACCCCCTGGGCAGCGAGTGTACCCCCTGGGCTGCGAGTGTAACCCTTGGGCAGCGAGTGTAACCCTTGGGCAGTGAGTGTACCCCCTGGCAGTGAGTGTACCCCCTGGGCAGTGAGTGTACCCCTTGGGCAGTGAGTGTACTCCCCGGGCAGTGAGTGTACCCCTGGGCAGGGAGTGTACCCCCCGGGCAGTGAGTGTACCCCCGGGCAGTGAGTGTACCCCCTGGGCAGTGAGTGTACTCCCCGGGCAGTGAGTGTACCCCTTGGGCAGCGAGTTTACTCCTGGGCAGTGAGTGTACCGCTGGGCAGTGAGTGAACCCCCTGTGCAGTGAGTGTACCCCCTGGGCAGTGAGTGTAACCCCCGGGCAGTGAGTGTACCCCCCGGGCAGTGAGTGTACCCCCCGGGCAGTGAGTGTACCCCCGGGCAGGGAATGTACCCCCTGGGCAGTGAGTGTACCCCCTGGGCAGTGAGTGTAACCCTGGGCAGTGAGTGTACCCACTGGGCAGGGACTGTACCCACTGGGCATTGACTGTACCGCATTGGGCAGTGAGTGTACCCCACTGGGCAGTGAGTGTACCCCACTGGGCAGTGAGTGTACACCACTGGGCAGTGAGTGTACCCCACTGGGCAGTGAGTGTACCCCCATGGAAGTGAGTGTACCTGCATGGCAGTGAGTGTACCCCCCGGGCAGGGAATGTACCCCCTGGGCAGTGAGTGTACCCCCTGGGCAGTGAGTTTAACCCTGGGCAGTGAGTGTACCCCTGGGCAGTGAGTGTACCCCCTGGGCAGTGAGTGTACCCACTGGGCAGCGAGTGTACCCCCGGGCAGCAAGTGTACCTCACTCGGCAGTGAGTGTACCCCCTGGGCAGTGAGTGTACACTCGGGCAGTGAGTGTACCCCCTGGGCATTGACTGTAACCCTGGGCATTGAGTGTAACCTTGGGCAGTGAGTGTACCCCCTGGGCAGTGAGTGTAACCCTGGGCAGTGAGTGTACCCACTGGGCAGCGAGTGTACCCCCGGGCAGCGAGTGTACCTCACTCGACAGTGAGTGTACCCACTGGGCAGTGAGTGTACCCCTGGGCAGTGAATGTATCACCGGGCAGTGAGAGTTTCCCTGGGGAGTGAGTGTACCCTCTGGGCAGTGAGTGAACCCCCGGGCAGTGAGTGTACCCCTGGGCAGTGAGTGTACCCCCTGGGCAGTTCGTGTACCCCTTGGGCAGTGAGTGCACCCCTTGGGCAGTGAGTGTACCTGCTGGGCAGTGAGTGTACCCCCTGGGCAGTGAATGTACCCGCTTGGCAGTCAGCACACCCCTTGGGCAGTCAGTGCACCCCTTGGGCAGTGAGTGTACCCCCGGGCAGTGAGTGTACCCCCGGGCAGTGCGTGTACTCCCGGGCAGTGAGTGTACCCCATTGGGTAGTGAGCGAACCCCACTGGGCATTGAGTGTACCCCTGGGCAGCGAGTGTACCGCCTGGGCAGTGAGTGTACCCCACTGGGCAGTGAGTGTACCCCACTGGGCAGTGAGTGTACTCCACTGGGCAGTGAGTGTACCCCACTGGGCAGTGAGTGTACCCCCTGGGCAGTGAGTGTACCCCCATGGAAGTGAGTGTACCCGCATGGCAGTGAGTGTACCACCTGGGAAGTGAGTGTACCACCTGGGCAGTGAGTGTGCCACCTGGGCAGTGAGTGTCCTCCCTGGAAGTGAGTGTACACTCTGGCAGTGAGTGTACCCCCTGGGCAGTGAGTGAACCCCCTGGGCAGTGAGTGTACCCCTGGGCAGTGTGTGTGTCCCCTGGGCTGTGAATGTACCCCCTGGCAGTGAATGTACCCCCTGGCAGTAAGTGTACACTCGGGCAGTGAGTGTACCCCTGGGCAGCGAGTGTACCCCCTGGGCAGCGAGTGTACCCCCTGGGGAGCGAGTGTACCCCCTGGGCAGCGAGTGTAACCCTTGGGCAGCGAGTTTAACCCTTGGGCAGTGAGTGTACCCCCGAGCAGTGAGTGTACCCCCTGGGCAGCGAGTGTACCCCCTGGGCAGCGAGTGTAACCCTTGGGCAGCGAGTGTAACCCTTGGGCAGTGAGTGTACCCCCGGGCAGTGAGTGTACCTCCTGGGCAGTGAGTGTACCCCTTGGGCAGCGAGTGTACTCCTGGGCAGTGAGTGTACCCCTGGGCAGTGAGTGTACCCCCTGGGCAGTGAGTGTAACCCTTGGGCAGCGAGTGTAACCCTTGGGCAGTGAGTGTACCCCCGGGCAGTGAGTGTACCTCCTGGGCAGTGAGTGTACCCCTTGGGCAGCGAGTGTACTCCTGGGCAGTGAGTGTACCCCTGGGCAGTGAGTGTACCCCCTGGGCAGTGAGTGTACCCCCTGGGCAGTGAGTGTACCCCCTGGGCAGTGAGTGTACCCCCTGGGAAGTGAGTGAACCCCCAGGCAGTGAGTGTACCCCCCGGGCAGTGAGTGTACCCCCTGGCAGTGAGTGTACCCCCTGGGCAGGGAATGTACCCCCCGGGCAGTGAGTGTACCCCTTGGCAGTGAGTGTACCCCCTGGGCAGTGAGTGTACCCCCTGGGCAGTGAGTGAAACCCCGGGCAGTGAGTGTACCCCCCGGGCAGTGAGTGTACCCCCGGGCAGTGAGTGTACCCCCTGGGCAGTGAGTGTACCACCTGGGCAGTGAGTGTACGCCCTGGGCAGTGAGTGTACCCCCTGGGCAGTGAGTGTACCCCCTGGGCAGTGAGTGTACCCCCGGGCAGTGAGTGTACCCCCTGGGAAGTGAGTGTACCCCCTGGGCAGTGAGTGTACCCCCTGGGCAGTGAGTGAACCCCCGGGCAGTGAATGTACCCCCTGGGCAGTGAGTGTAACCCCTGGGCAGTGAGTGTAACCCTGGGCAGTGAGTGTACACCCTGGGCAGTGAGTGTACCCCTTGGCAGTGAGTGTACCCCCTGGGCAGTGAGTGTACCCCCTGGGCAGTGAGTGAAACCCCGGGCAGTGAGTGTACCCCCCGGGCAGTGAGTGTACCCCCGGGCAGTGAGTGTACCCCCTGGGCAGTGAGTGTACCACCTGGGCAGTGAGTGTACGCCCTGGGCAGTGAGTGTACCCCCTGGGCAGTGAGTGTACCCCCTGGGCAGTGAGTGTACCCCGGGCAATGAGTGTACCTCACTGGGCAGTGAATGTACCCCCTGGGCAGTGAGTATTCCTCACTGGGCACTGAGTGTACTCACTGGGCAGTGAGTGTACCCACTGGGCAGCGAGTGTACCCCTGGGCAGTGAATGTACCACCGGGCAGTGAGAGTTTCCCTGGGGAGTGAGTATACCCTCTGGGCAGTGAGTGAACCCCCGGGCAGTAAGTGTACCCCTGGGCAGTGAGTGTACTCCCTGGGCAGTGAGTGTACCCCTTGGGCAGTGAGTGCACCCCTTGGGCAGTGAGTGTACCCGCTGGGCAGTGAGTGTACCCCCTGGGCAGTGAATGTACCCGCTGGGCAGTCAGCGCACCCCTTGGGCAGTCAGTGCACCCCTTGGGCAGTGAGTGTACCCCCGGGCAGTGAGTGTACCCCCGGGCAGTGAGTGTACCCCCGGGCAGTGCGTGTACCCCCAGGCAGTGTGTGTACCCCATTGGGTAGTGAGCGAACCCTACTGGGCATTGAGTGTACCCCTGGGCAGTGAGTGTACCGCCTGGGCAGTGAGTGTACCCCCGGGCAGTGAGTGTACCCACTGGGCAGGGACTGTACCCACTGGGCATTGACTGTACCGCATTGGGCAGTGAGTGTACCCCACTGGGCAGTGAGTGTACCCCACTGGGCAGTGAGTGTACCCCACTGGGCAGTGAGCGTACCCCACTGGGCAGTGAGTGTACCCCCTGGGCAGTGAGTGTACCCCCATGGAAGTGAGTGTACCTGCATGGCAGTGAGTGTACCCCCTGGGCAGTGAGTGTACCCCTGGACAGTGAGTGTACCACCTGGGAAGTGAGTGTACCACCTGGGCAGTGAGTGTCCTCCCTGGAAGTGAGTTTACCCCCTGGGCAGTGAGTGTGCCCCCTGGGCATTGAGTGTGCCCCCTGGCAGTGAGTGTACACTCTGGCAGTGAGTGTACCCCCTGGGCAGTGAGTGAACCCCCTGGGCAGTGAGTGTACCCCTGGGCAGTGTGTGTGTCCCCTGGGCTGTGAATGTACCCCCTGGCAGTGAATGTACCCCCTGGCAGTAAGTGTACACTCGGGCAGTGAGTGTACCCCTGGGCAGCGAGTGTACCCCCTGGGCAGCGAGTGTACCCCCTGGGCAGCGAGTGTACCCCCTGGGCAGCGAGTGTAACCCTTGGGCAGCGAGTTTAACCCATGGGCAGTGAGTGTACCCCCGGGCAGTGAGTGTACCCCCTGGGCAGCGAGTGTACCCCCTGGGCTGCGAGTGTAACCCTTGGGCAGCGAGTGTAACCCTTGGGCAGTGAGTGTACCCCCTGGCAGTGAGTGTACCCCCTGGGCAGTGAGTGTACCCCTTGGGCAGTGAGTGTACTCCCCGGGCAGTGAGTGTACCCCTGGGCAGGGAGTGTACCCCCCGGGCAGTGAGTGTACCCCCGGGCAGTGAGTGTACCCCCTGGGCAGTGAGTGTACTCCCCGGGCAGTGAGTGTACCCCTTGGGCAGCGAGTTTACTCCTGGGCAGTGAGTGTACCGCTGGGCAGTGAGTGAACCCCCTGTGCAGTGAGTGTACCCCCTGGGCAGTGAGTGTAACCCCCGGGCAGTGAGTGTACCCCCCGGGCAGTGAGTGTACCCCCCGGGCAGTGAGTGTACCCCCGGGCAGGGAATGTACCCCCTGGGCAGTGAGTGTACCCCCTGGGCAGTGAGTGTAACCCTGGGCAGTGAGTGTACCCACTGGGCAGGGACTGTACCCACTGGGCATTGACTGTACCGCATTGGGCAGTGAGTGTACCCCACTGGGCAGTGAGTGTACCCCACTGGGCAGTGAGTGTACACCACTGGGCAGTGAGTGTACCCCACTGGGCAGTGAGTGTACCCCCATGGAAGTGAGTGTACCTGCATGGCAGTGAGTGTACCCCCGGGCAGGGAATGTACCCCCTGGGCAGTGAGTGTACCCCCTGGGCAGTGAGTTTAACCCTGGGCAGTGAGTGTACCCCTGGGCAGTGAGTGTACCCCCTGGGCAGTGAGTGTACCCACTGGGCAGCGAGTGTACCCCCGGGCAGCAAGTGTACCTCACTCGGCAGTGAGTGTACCCCCTGGGCAGTGAGTGTACACTCGGGCAGTGAGTGTACCCCCTGGGCATTGACTGTAACCCTGGGCATTGAGTGTAACCTTGGGCAGTGAGTGTACCCCCTGGGCAGTGAGTGTAACCCTGGGCAGTGAGTGTACCCACTGGGCAGCGAGTGTACCCCCGGGCAGCGAGTGTACCTCACTCGACAGTGAGTGTACCCACTGGGCAGTGAGTGTACCCCTGGGCAGTGAATGTATCACCGGGCAGTGAGAGTTTCCCTGGGGAGTGAGTGTACCCTCTGGGCAGTGAGTGAACCCCCGGGCAGTGAGTGTACCCCTGGGCAGTGAGTGTACCCCCTGGGCAGTTCGTGTACCCCTTGGGCAGTGAGTGCACCCCTTGGGCAGTGAGTGTACCTGCTGGGCAGTGAGTGTACCCCCTGGGCAGTGAATGTACCCGCTTGGCAGTCAGCACACCCCTTGGGCAGTCAGTGCACCCCTTGGGCAGTGAGTGTACCCCCGGGCAGTGAGTGTACCCCCGGGCAGTGCGTGTACTCCCGGGCAGTGAGTGTACCCCATTGGGTAGTGAGCGAACCCCACTGGGCATTGAGTGTACCCCTGGGCAGCGAGTGTACCGCCTGGGCAGTGAGTGTACCCCACTGGGCAGTGAGTGTACCCCACTGGGCAGTGAGTGTACTCCACTGGGCAGTGAGTGTACCCCACTGGGCAGTGAGTGTACCCCCTGGGCAGTGAGTGTACCCCCATGGAAGTGAGTGTACCCGCATGGCAGTGAGTGTACCACCTGGGAAGTGAGTGTACCACCTGGGCAGTGAGTGTGCCACCTGGGCAGTGAGTGTCCTCCCTGCAAGTGAGTGTACACTCTGGCAGTGAGTGTACCCCCTGGGCAGTGAGTGAACCCCCTGGGCAGTGAGTGTACCCCTGGGCAGTGTGTGTGTCCCCTGGGCTGTGAATGTACCCCCTGGCAGTGAATGTACCCCCTGGCAGTAAGTGTACACTCGGGCAGTGAGTGTACCCCTGGGCAGCGAGTGTACCCCCTGGGCAGCGAGTGTACCCCCTGGGGAGCGAGTGTACCCCCTGGGCAGCGAGTGTAACCCTTGGGCAGCGAGTTTAACCCTTGGGCAGTGAGTGTACCCCCGAGCAGTGAGTGTACCCCCTGGGCAGCGAGTGTACCCCCTGGGCAGCGAGTGTAACCCTTGGGCAGCGAGTGTAACCCTTGGGCAGTGAGTGTACCCCCGGGCAGTGAGTGTACCTCCTGGGCAGTGAGTGTACCCCTTGGGCAGCGAGTGTACTCCTGGGCAGTGAGTGTACCCCTGGGCAGTGAGTGTACCCCCTGGGCAGTGAGTGTAACCCTTGGGCAGCGAGTGTAACCCTTGGGCAGTGAGTGTACCCCCGGGCAGTGAGTGTACCTCCTGGGCAGTGAGTGTACCCCTTGGGCAGCGAGTGTACTCCTGGGCAGTGAGTGTACCCCTGGGCAGTGAGTGTACCCCCTGGGCAGTGAGTGTACCCCCTGGGCAGTGAGTGTACCCCCTGGGCAGTGAGTGTACCCCCTGGGAAGTGAGTGAACCCCCAGGCAGTGAGTGTACCCCCCGGGCAGTGAGTGTACCCCCTGGCAGTGAGTGTACCCCCTGGGCAGGGAATGTACCCCCCGGGCAGGGAATGTACCCCCGGGCAGTGAGTGTACCCCTGGGCAGTGAGTGTACCCCTGGGCAGTGAGTGTACCCTCTGGGCAGTGAGTGTACCCCCTGGGAGTGAGTGAACCCCCGGGCAGTGAGTGTACCCCCAGGCAGTGAGTGTACCCCCTGGGCAGTGAGTGTACCCCCCGGGCAGGGAATGTACCCCCTGGGCAGTGAGTGTACCCCTGGGCAGTGAGTGTACCCCTGGGCAGTGAGTGTACCCCCTGGGCAGTGAGTGTACCCCCTGGGCAGTGAGTGTACCCCTGGGCAGTGCGTGTACCCCCTGGGCAGTGAGTGTACCCCCTGGGCAGTGAGTGTACCCCCGGGCAGTGTGTGTACCCCCTGGGCAGTGAGTGTACCCCCTGGGCAGTGAGTGTACCCCCTGGGCAGCGAGTGTACCCCCTGGGCAGCGAGTGTAACCCTTGGGCAGCGAGTGTAACCCTTGGGCAGTGAGTGTACCCCCGGGCAGTGAGTGTACCTCCTGGGCAGTGAGTGTACCCCTTGGGCAGCGAGTGTACTCCTGGGCAGTGAGTGTACCCCTGGGCAGTGAGTGTACCCCCTGGGCAGTGAGTGTACCCCCTGGGCAGTGAGTGTACCCCCTGGGCAGTGAGTGTACCCCCTGGGAAGTGAGTGAACCCCCAGGCAGTGAGTGTACCCCCCGGGCAGTGAGTGTACCCCCTGGGCAGTGAGTGTACCCCCTGGGCAGGGAATGTACCCCCCGGGCAGGGAATGTACCCCCGGGCAGTGAGTGTACCCCTGGGCAGTGAGTGTACCCCTGGGAGTGAGTGAACCCCCGGGCAGTGAGTGTACCCCCGGGCAGTGAGTGTACCCCCTGGGCAGTGAGTGTACCCCCCGGGCAGGGAATGTACCCCCTGGGCAGTGAGTGTACCCCTGGGCAGTGAGTGTACCCCTGGGCAGTGAGTGTACCCCTGGGCACTGAGTGTACCCCCTGGGCAGTGAGTGTACCCCCTGGGCAGTGAGTGTACCCCTGGGCAGTGCGTGTACCCCCTGGGCAGTGAGTGTACCCCCTGGGCAGTGAGTGTACCCCCGGGCAGTGTGTGTACCCCCTGGGCAGTGAATGTACCCCCTGGGCAGTGAGTGTACCCCCTGGGCTGTGAGTGTAACCCCTGAGCAGTGAGTGTACCCCTGGGCAGTGACTGTACCCCCTGGGCAGTGAGTGTACCCCCTGGGCAGTGAGTGTACCCCCTGGGCAGTGAGTGTACCCCTGGGCAGTGAGTGTACCCCTGGGAAGTGAGTGTCCCCCCTGGGCAGTGAGTATACCCCGTGGGCAATGAGTGTCCCCCCTGGGCAGTGAGTGTACCCCCTGGGCAGTGAGTGTACCCCCTGGGCAGTGAGTGTACCTCCTGGGCAGTGAGTGTACCCCTGGGCAGTGAGTGTACCCCCTGGGCAGTGAGTCTACCCGCTGGGCAGTGAGTGTACCCCCTGGGCAGTGAGTGTACCCCCGGGCAGTGAGTTTACCCCCGGGCAGTGAGCTTACCCCCTGGGCAGTGAGCGTACCCCCTGGGCAGTGAGTGTACCCCCTGGGCAGAGAGTGTACACTCGGGCAGTGAGTGTACCCCTGGGCAGTGAGTGTACCCCTAGGCAGTGAGTGTACACTCGGGAAGTGAGTGTACAGTCGGGCAGTGAGTGTACCCCCTGGGCAGTGAGTGTACCCCCTGGGCAGTGAGTGTACACTCGGGCAGTGAGTGTACCCCCGGGCATTGAGTGTAACCCTGGGCATTGAGTGTAACCCTGGGCAGTGAGTGTACCCCCTGGGCAGTGAGTGTAACCCTGGGAAGTGAGTGTACCCCTTGGCAGTGAGTGTACCCCTGGGCAGTGAGTGTCCTCCCTGGGCAGTGAGTGTACCCCGTGGGCAATGAGTGTCCCCCCTGGGCAGTGAGTGTACCCCCTGGGCAGTGAGTGTACCCCCTGGGCAGTGAGTGTACCTCCTGGGCAGTGAGTGTACCCCTGGGCAGTGAGTGTACCCCCTGGGCAGTGAGTCTACCCGCTGGGCAGTGAGTGTACCCCCTGGGCAGTGAGTGTACCCCCGGGCAGTGAGTTTACCCCCGGGCAGTGAGCTTACCCCCTGGGCAGTGAGCGTACCCCCTGGGCAGTGAGTGTACCCCCTGGGCAGAGTGTGTACACTCGGGCAGTGAGTGTACCCCTGGGCAGTGAGTGTACCCCTAGGCAGTGAGTGTACACTCGGGCAGTGAGTGTACCGTCGGGCAGTGAGTGTACCCCCTGGGCAGTGAGTGTACCCCCTGGGCAGTGAGTGTACACTCGGGCAATGAGTGTACCCCCGGGCATTGAGTGTAACCCTGGGCATTGAGTGTAACCCTGGGCAGTGAGTGTACCCCCTGGGCAGTGAGTGTAACCCTGGGAAGTGAGTGTACCCCTTGGCAGTGAGTGTACCCCCTGGGCAGTGAGTGTACCCCTGGGCTGTGAGTGTAGCCCCTGGGCAGTGAGTGTACACTCGAGCAGTGCGTGTACCCCCTGGGCAGTGAGTGTACCCCCTGGGCAGTGAGTGTACACTCGGGCAGTGAGTGTTGTAGTGGCGCTTCGTAATTTCCAAACATGCAGCCACTGAGCTTTGAGGCTTTTAACAACGAGTAGACGCATGTCGAAATAAAACTTTCCAAAACGTAACTTTGCCTTTAAACTGTTTACTGTAACACCTTACAAACAGAATTACAAAGCAAAACACGTTTAAACGAACACGTTCAAAAACTGTATTGCTCCAGCCCTCAAAAGCCATTAAACCCGCTGACAAGGGTGGTGCTGTTGTTGTTTGGCGTACTGACCTCTACCTAGCGGAAGCTGAACGCCAACTCTCCGACACCTCCTCCTACCTCCACCTGGACCATGACCCCACTACCGAACATCAAACCACCGTTTCCAAGACTGTCACTGACCTCATCTCCTCTGGAGATCTTCCCCCTGCTGCCACCAACCTCATAGTTCCCCAACCCCGCACAGCCCGCTTCTACCTCCTTCCCAAGATCCACAAACAGGACTGCCCTGGTAGACCCATCGTTTCAGCCTGTTCTTGCCCTACGGAACTTATCTCTTCCTATCTTGACTCTATCTTTTCTCCCCTTGTCCAGTCTCTTCCCACCTACATCCGCGACTCTTCGGACGCCCTCCGCCACTTTAACAGTTTCCAGTTTCCTGGCCCCAACCGCTTCCTTTTCACCATGGACGTACAATCCCTCTACACCTCCATCCCCCACCCGGATGGCCTGAGGGCGCTCCGCTTCTTCCTTGAACAGAGGCCCGACCAGTCCCCATCCACCACGACCCTCCTCCGCCTGGCTGAACTTGTTCTCACATTGAACAACTTCTCCTTTAACTCCACTCATTTCCTCCAAATCAAAGGTGTTGCCATGGGTACCCGCATGGGTCCTAGCTATGCCTGCCTTTTCGTGGGCTATGTGGAACAATCTTTGTTCCAGTCCTACTCGGGTCCCCTCCCTCACCTCTTTTTCCGATATATTGATGACTGTATCGGTGCCGTTTCCTGCTCTCGCCCCGAACTTGACAATTTCATTCACTTTGCCTCCAATTTCCACCCTTCCCTCACCTTCACATGGTCCATCTCTGACTCTTCCCTTCCCTTCCTTGACTTCTCCATCTCCATCTCTGGGGATAGGTTATCGACCAATATTCACTACAAGCCCACTGACTCCCACAGCTACCTGGACTACACTTCCTCCCACCCCGCTTCCTGTAAGGACTCTATTCCATTCTCCCAGTTTCTCCGCCTCTGCCGTATCTGCTCCGACGACGCCACCTTCCACACCAGTGCTTCAGACATGTCTTCCTTTTTCCGCAACCGAGGATTCCCCTCTACCGTGGTTGACACTGCCCTCGACCGTGTCAGTTCTATCTCCCGCACTTCTGCCCTCACCCCTGCCCCTCCCTCCCGGAACCACGATAGGGTTCCCCTTGTCCTCACCTTTCACCCCACCAGCCTCCACATTCAACGGATCATCCTCCGGCATTTCCGCTACCTCCAAAGTGATCCCACCACCAAACGTATCTTCCCCTCCCCTCCCCTTTCAGCATTCCGCAGGGACCGCTCCCTCCGAGACACCCTAGTCCACTCCTCTATCACCCCAAACAGCCCTTCCCCTTCGCCTGGCACCTTCCCGTGCAAGCGGAGGAGATGTAACACCTGCCCCTATACCTCCCCCCTTCCCACTGTCCAGGGCCCCAAACACCCCTTCCAGGTGAAACAGTGATTTACTTGTACTTCTCGCAATCTAGTATACTGTATTCGCTGCTCACGATGCGGTCTCCTCTACATTGGGGAGACCAAACGCAGATTGGGTGACCGCTTTGCGGAACACCTCCATTCAGTCCATAAGGGTGACCCCGAGCTTCCGGTCGCCTGTCATTTTAATTCACCGCTCCATTCCCACTCGGACTTCACCGTCCTTGGCCTCTTGCATTGTTCCACAGAAGCTCAATGTAAACTCGAGGAACAGCACCTCATCTTCCGATTAGGCACCTTACAGCCTTCCGGACTTAATATCGAGTTCAACAATTTCAGATCATAAGCTCGGCCCCCATTTCATTTTCTCTTGTAATTGTTCCACTCCTTTCCCCCCCCCTTTCCTTTTGTTTCTCTCTCACACCTGGCAGCTATCTTTTGCCCTGCCAGTACACTTTACACCTAATCCCAGCCTATTACCATCTCGTCTAGCTTCTAATCTCTTTTACTTCTTTTGTTTCTTTTATTCTTTTGTCCGATCGCAGCCCTGCCTTCGATCTAGTTTCTTTTCTTTCCAGTTTTGAAGAAGGGTCCAACCCGAAACGTCAACTCAAATTTCTCTCCACGGATGTTGCCTGACCTACTGAGTTTTTCCAGCATTTTCTGTTGTTATTTCTCAAAAGCCTTTACCTTCTCTCCAGCCTCGTGCAGCTTGAACTGTAAAATGGCTGGATACCATGTGACAATCTTAAGGACTGTACCATTGTAGCAAGAATAAAGGGGATATCTCAGACTATACTACTGGAACAAGAAAATAGGGGGTTTCTCAATGCAATAAGTCAGTCAGGTAAATTAACTGTATTATACTATTTAACCAATATTTTAAAGTATTTTCTTTCTTAAACTTTCATGACTCTTACATTCCGGCCCCTAATTGACTAGGCACATGAAGCATATCAATTACTCAAACATTCTTAAGAGTCATAAACTAATGAGTTCTACATATTTACAATATAAATGTCCACTTTTTTTGTTCAGGAACCTTTCACGCTGCTTCTTGTAGCAGGCAGAGCTTTGTGATCGGTCTTTCCAGGGTACTGGTCTTGGTTTGCAAACAAACGCGATGAACGCCTCTGGAGTCTGGCATGGTCTTAATTATTTTTCCCATCAACCAAGAATTTCTAGGGGCTGAATCATCCACGATTAAGACGATGTCTCCGACAATGAAGTTCCTCTTTATTTTGGACCATTTTTGACGCTCCTGTAGCAGAGGTAAGTATTCTCTTGTCCATCTGGTCCAGAAAAGGTCTGACATATACTGAACTTGCCTCCACTTCCGACGGGCATACAGATCTTCCTTTTTGAAGACTCCCGGGGGCATAGCTGGCTGTGTTTTCAACAACAACAGGTGGTTTGGAGTCAGGGCTTCGAGGTCATTGGGATCATCTGATGTCTTAGTTATCGGTCGGTCATTAATGATGGCTTCAACCTCACACAGAACGGTTTGAAGTCCCTCGTCGTCAAGCACTTGCAGCTTCAGTACAGAACTGAGTAGTTTTCTTACGGTGCGTATCTGTCTTTCCCAGACACCTCCATGGTGGGATGCAGCCGGTGGATTGAAGATCCACTTAATTCCTGTTTGCATCATGGCTTCCTGTATTTTAAGCTGATTCCAACCTTCAATAGCTTCCCGTAGTTCTCTCTCTGCTCCGACAAAATTAGTGCCATTATCAGAACGCATAATGGACACCTGTCCTCTTCTACAGACAAAGCGCCGCAGGGCATTAATACAGGAATCAGTGTCAAGCGTGTGTGCCACCTCAATATGAACTGCTCTGATGGTCAAACAAGTGAAAAGCACACCATATCTCTTGACAAGGCTCCGTCCTCGCTTTACCTCGAAAGGCCCGAAATAGTCCACCCCTACATTTGTAAATGGGGGCTTGTCTGGTAACAAACGGTCTTCAGGCAGGTCTGTCATTTTCTGCTCCCCAGCTCTAGCGTGTAACCGTCTGCAAACAATGCATTCAGAGAGTATTTTTCTTATTACAGAATTAGCTCCTGGAATCCAGTATCTTTGTCTTAGCTTCGCAAGCACGTGATTCCTCCCACTGTGTCCAATACTCTGGTGTATATGCTGAAGAATGAGAGTAGCAACCCGGAGGTCCTTAGAAAGGATAGCAGGATGCTTGGCCTCCTCTGGCATAGCAGACTTGTTTAGTCGCCCTCCCACCCTCAGCACTCCATCTTGCAGTGTAGGGTCCAGCTTGTAGATTTGATTGGAGTATTTCGCTGTAAAGCTTTGATTTCTTCTGGATATCTTTGTCTTTGACTGAAGCAAACTATCTCCATCTCAGCCTTGGCCAAATCCTCCACGGTCAATGAATTCTTACCCAATGTGGTCTTGTGCTGGTGCATATATTGCTGTAGAAGCATTCTCTGCTTATCAGGGTTACTTTCAGACTGATGGATAGTGGCTCAATACTCTTTTCTCTTACTGCTCAGGTGTAGCAGCAACTCTTTCAACCTTAGAAACCATGCAACTGCTTTCCTCAACTGATGCCATCCTGAGAAATGGTTAACAAGCTTGTTCACTGTGTCAAAGTTCTCTTTCGTAGTTATGAGATTTACTGTGACTGATCTCTTGACTTCGACGTCGTCTTCAGCAATCTGACTTGGCATATCTGGTCTTTCTGGCCATGATCTCTCTGTTTCCAGCAGATAACTTGGGCCTTGTGATGTAAGAAAAGGAGTCTTACACATCAAGTAACTTTAAGGTAAGCTTTAAGCAACTTACAAACACACTATATACAAGAGAGGTCTTTACCATGCCTCTGGTAGAAGCCTCTTACAATACTGAACAGTCCAGTATTTATACCAGTCCAACAGGAAGTGACATATGACAGGAAGTGAGGTAAGTACACAGTTCATAGTTCATAGTTCACAATTCACAGGAAGTGATGACATAACTTCCCAGAAGTTATTATTATTATCA
The DNA here is from genome assembly GCF_052327205.1 of Somniosus microcephalus. Classification (NCBI taxonomy): domain Eukaryota; kingdom Metazoa; phylum Chordata; class Chondrichthyes; order Squaliformes; family Somniosidae; genus Somniosus; species Somniosus microcephalus. The sequence goes on from NC_140989.1 coordinate 250,943,614, forward strand.
CATTCTTCCCTCCTGCAGGATTAGGAGGCTGTGGTCTACCTTTTGTTCCGCAGCCGCCGAACGAGGAAGAGTCGCACCCGTTTGGGTTCCCGTCGTAGAGGGTCGCTGGTCCGCTTACATGCGGTTGGCCATTGGTCAGAGTCTGTGTGGCCTGGATTACCCTGTGAAGGGTCGGGGAGATCATGGCTCCGTGTACGAGCCCCAATAGGTTCAAAGTTGGACTGCCTCTGTTCAGAGGGAGGTGCAGAGCTGGTCTGTGGCGGATCAGTACTTTCATGCGCGGTACTGGGAGGGTCGCAACTTTGAGTACGGGGTTCTACCGGCACCAAGCTAGTTGGTGTCCGATCAGGATCCTGGAGAGGGGTACCCGATAGGTCCCAAGAGTTTCCTGGTGAAATGCCATCACCCGATGTCCCACTAGGTCCTGGTGGGCAGGGAGCCAGATCCCGTAATGATACGGTAGATTCTCGGCCGTCGGAATATCGTATGTTTGCATAGGTGGGATTGGCATCGGTTAGTTCGACCTCGTCTACGAGAGGGTCATTTTTAGACGTCCGAACGTATCTTCGGAGTAATACAGGTCCAGGAGTAGTTAGCCATGACGGGAGTGATGTCCCATGAGATGAGCGACGCTGGAATCCAAAGAACCGCTCATGAGGTGTAGTATTTGTGGCTGTAGAAAGCAGGGACCATATAGAGTGCAATGCATCCGGAAGCACTGTTTCCCATTGCTGGTCTGGTAGGCCCCGAGATCTTAAAGCGAGACGTACGGAATTCCAGATGATACCGTTATACCTCTCTACCTGCCCATTTCCGATGGGATGGTATGGTGTTGTTTTGCTTGTAGCAATTCCCCGTTCTGAGAGGTAGTCCTTGAGTTCCCTTGACATAAAGGATGGACCCCGATCTGAGTGAATATAAGCCGGCATGCCACAGAGAGAAAATACCTGCTCAAGGCAGCAGATTACTGTGGACGCCAGCATATTGGAGCAGGGGAAGGCAAACGGAAAACGTGAATATTCATCGAACATGGTGAGCAAATATGTGTTCCGAGTTGAAGAGGGCACTGGGCCCTTAAAATCGATGCTAAGTCGTTGCATCGGTTGGGTTGCATGTATGAGTATACCATCCTAGGGGCGGAAGAACTGAGGTTTTAATTCCGCACAAAGCCGGCATTCTGAGCATATTTTCTTTACATCTCCAGTGGAAAAAGGGAGATTCCGTGATCATACGAAATGTAGCATGCGCGTAATGCCAGGATGACACAATCCATTGTGGACATCCATGAGAGTCGACGACGACATAGTGGAGCAGAATGCTCGTGTGAGGGTGTCCGGGGCCACATTCTCCTTGCCTGGCTGATAGAGAATGGTATAACCAAAAGAGGCCAGTTCCATCCTCCAAAGTTGTATTTTATTATTCTTAATTTTGGTTCGTTTTCGATTATCGAGCATGAAGGCGACTGATCGTTGGTCCGTGATTAATGTAAAGTGCTGGCGAGCTAGAAAATGGTCCCACTTCCGTACTGCCTCTATGATGGCTGTGGCTTCCTTCTCAACCGGAGGATAATGTAGCTCGGCACCTTGTAAGGTCCTGGACATAAATGCTACAGGACGACCTTCCTGATTCAGAGTAGCCGAGATCGCCACCTCCGAGGCATCACATTCAACTACGAAAGGGAGATTCTCATCGATGGAGTGAAGAGCCGCTTTCTCCAACTGTTTTTTGAGAAGGTTAAAGGCTGCAACAGCTGCTGTTCCCAGTGGAAATGATCTAGCATGCAGCAAGGGTTGGATTTTGTCCGAAAAATGAGGAATCCATTTAGCGTAGTATGCAAACAGACCGAGAGCCCGACGTAAAGAAGCCGGATTCTTAGGTGACGGGAGCTCTTGGAGCGGGCGAAGTCTTTCTGGGTCTGGCTTAATGATACCATTGCCTACGCAGTAGCCAAGGATGTTGATGGTCGGTTGCGACTCAACAGATTTGGATTCATTCAGGGTTAAATTACGGCGATGGAGGGCATCCCGAAATTTTTGGAGGTTGGCGTCGTGTTCCTGTTGATCGTGACCTGCAATGGTAATGTTATCAAGATAGGGAAAAGTATCCCTTAGGTTTTCCTGTTTAACCAGGCCATCCATTGCCCGTTGGAAGACAGCCACTCCATTAGTAACCCCGAATGGGAGGTGACGAAATTGGTACAGCCGTCCATTAGCCTCAAAGGCCGTGTACTGCTTATCTGAGACCTTCAAGGGTACCTGATGATAGGCACTTTTTAAGTCGTAAGTTGAGAACACTTTGTATTCGGCCAGTTTATTAACCATATCATCAATGCATGGCAATGGGTAGGTGTCCAAGTCGGTATATTGATTGATGGTTTGCGAATAATCAATGCATAGTCGCTGTTTGTGAGGTTTTAGAGGGTTCTTGACAATGACGACTTGAGCCCGCCAGGGCGATGAACATGGTTCGATGATATCCTCTGCTAGAAGTCGAGAGATTTCAGCCTCAATAAAAGATTGGTCTTCCTGATTAAAGCGCCGCAATTTCGTTATTATTGGTTTGCATTGAGGCGGAATACTGGCAAATAATGAGGGTTCATCCAGTGAAGCTGCTGATAATGCAAAAAACGGTAATTTAGATGGTATATTAGAAATAGTAAGACCAGGTTAGGATCCGCCGAACTCAACAGTGAGTTTCTTATGCTGTTTCTGGAAATCCAGCCCTAAGAGGAGATCACTACATAAGTCCTTGAGTACCGAAAGTCAGGTGGAGGGATACATGCGACCATTAAGTGTCATATCAACAATACAAAAGCCGGAGATTCTGGTATTCAGTGATGACTGAGCCATCGCAATTGCCTGGTCCGATGGGAAGACATGTAGTTTCAATTTCGCAACAATCTGTTCCTTAATGAAACTATCAGTACTTCCTGAGTCAATTAAGGCATCAAAGGTATGCCCTTTAATTGAAACTTTTGTAGCTGCATGAGACAGGTTCTGTGGGCAAGCAGCTGTAATTGGTGTCGTTGCACAGAGAGTGGCTAAAACTCTCGGTGTGCTTCTTCGGGAGAGAGCTCGAGAGGAAGCTTAATAGGTCCTAGCTGGAGCATCCTGATAGGCCCTAATTGGGGCAGTTCGGTAGGTCTTAGCTGGATTGGCCCTCGTAGAGGCCCTTGATAGGCAAACTTTAGCAAAGTGTCCTTTTTTTTTGCAATAACTGCAGATTGCATTGCGAGAAGGGCAGGTTTTCCTAGGGTGAAAAGCATCTCCACAAAAGAAGCATTCCCTCCTAGATTGCCAAGAGGCTGCTAAAGTGGGGTCATCCTCCTCTTCTTCATCAGAATTATCAGAATTAGATTCCCCCATGATAGGGTTCACCTGAGACCGCTTGAATTGTCTGGTTGCAGTTACAGCAGCAGATCGAGATCTGGGCAGCTGATAGAGGTCAGCATTTCTCTTTGCCAAATCCAGAGAACAAGCTAGGTCAAAAGCTTTTTGTAGCTCAAGTGTTTTACTTTCTAGTAGACGCTGGCGTATAAATGGAGAGGCAATCCCGCAGATGAAAGCATCACGAATCATTTCTTCGCGGTACAGCTCAGCTGAGGCTGCCTGAAAGTTACAATCTATGCTGAGCCTGCGAAGTTCTATAAGGAATTCGTTAATCGATTCCCCTGGCCCTTGTTGGGCTGTGGCCAGTAGATGTCTAGCATAGACCTCATTTGGAGTCTTGGCATACAGTTTCTTAAGTGCCCGAATCACCTCATCGTAATTATCCCATTCATCAACATATTCGAACACTTTTGGGGTCATATAGTTGATAAGTACCCTCAATCTAGTAGGAGCATCCGCTTCACATTCATCCAGAAAATTCTCAAAAGTACGGTACCAATGCTTCCATACCCTGCCAGCTGCTGGTGTATTCGGGTCCAAGTCCAGATGAATAGGTCTAAGGATTCTCTCCATGATGGGTGGTTCCCTGGATCCTTAACTCCGAGTTTGTCCGAAGGTCTAGTATTTGTGAGTGTAAATACTAAGTTGCTTAAATTGATGTAAGAAAAGGAGTCTTACACATCAAGTAACTTTAAGGTAAGCTTTAAGCAACTTACAAACACACTATATACAAGAGAGGTCTTTACCATGCCTCTGGTAGAAGCCTCTTACAATACTGAACAGTCCAGTATTTATACCAGTCCAACAGGAAGTGACATATGACAGGAAGTGAGGTATGTACACAGTTCATAGTTCATAGTTCACAGTTCACAGGAAGTGATGACAGAACTTCCCGGAAGTTATTATTATTATCACACCTTGTATCCAAGTTTCACTCCTCATGAAGTTTTCACCCTTCAATCCCCGTGAGGCTTGATCTGCTGGGTTTAATGAGGTGTTTACATACCTCCATTGAGATGGTTGTGTAGCTTCTCTAATGGATGAGATTCTGTTTGCTACGAAGGTCTTGAAGCGTATCTTCTCATTCTCTATATACTTCAGCACCGTCGTGCTATCCGTCCAGAAGACAGATTCTTCTAATGGGAGCTGTAACTCTTTCCGCATCACCTGGTCAACTTTAACTGCAACAACCGCTGCCGTCAACTCCAGTCTCGGGATGGTGACCTGCTTCAGCGGAGCCACCCTGGATTTCCCCATGAGGAAGGCACAATGTTTCTGGCCCTGTTGATTTGTCAGCAAGAGGTAAGTAGCCGTGCCATAGCCGTCCTCACTGGCGTCCGAGAAATGATGTAGTTGAGCCGTCTTTGTAACTCCAAAACTCACAGGCTTGATGCATCTACTGACGTTGAAGCTAGAAAGTTGTTGCAAATCTGTCACCCATCTGAGCCATCTCTGAGCTTGACCTTCTGGGATATCTTCATCCCATCCTCTCTTGTCTCTACACAGCTCTCGTAGGATCAGCTTCACCGGCAGAATAAGTGGTGCCAGGAATCCAAGAGGGTCGTAGATGGAACTGACCATGGAGAGAATCCCTCATCTTGTGGATGGTCTTTCGTTCACCATTATTCTGAAGTTGAACATGTCTGACTCAATGCACCATTGTACACCAAGAGCTCTCTCAATAGGAAGGACATCGTGGCTCAGGTCCAGATCTTTGACTTCAGTGGCTCTTTCCTTTTCTGGGATAGAAGCTAGAACTGCTCTGCTGTTGCTTATCCACTTAGTCAGATGGAATCCTCCATTCGAACACAGAGTCCTAAGGTCTCTTGACAGTGCAATGGCATCGTCTTCTGTTGACACGGACTTCAGACAGTCATTGACATAAAAGTTTCTGAAGATTGTCTCCACAGCCTCTGATGGTGCTTTGCCTTTGCCATCTTCTGCAGTTTTTCTGAGAGCGTAGCTTGCACAGCTGGGAGATGATGTGGCTCCGAACAAGTGTACAGCCATTCTACATTCCACCATCGCTTGACTAACGTCGCCATCTGGCCACCAAAGGAAACGCAGAAGATCAGCATCTTCATCAGGGATTCTGACTTGGTAGAACATTGATTCTATGTCTGCCATCATGGCAACGAGCTCTTGTCTAAACCTAGTCAAGACGCCAATGAGGGTATTAGTAAGATCAGGACCTTGAAGCAGCTGGTCATTCAGTGAAGTTCCTCTGAATGAGGCGGCGCAGTCAAACACTACACGGATCTTTTTCTTCTTTGAGTGATACACACCGTGATGAGGAATGTACCAGACCCTTCCATCGTCTCTGTTCAACTGTTCCTCGGGCACTTTTACAGCATAGCCTTTTGCTATGATGTTTCTCATGAAGCCTTTGTAGTCTTCGTGAAAGTCGGGGTTCTTGTTCAGCTTTCTCTTTAGACTGATGGCGCGCTGCTCTGCTATGCAGCGATTGTTCGGCATCTTCGCGTTCTGTCTTCTCAGTGGCAAACCAATGTGATAGTGGCCATCAATGAACTGTGTAGACCTTGTCATCAAATCCATGAACTGATGGTCTTCTTGTGACATCTCTGTCTTTTCCTCACAGCTGCGTTCTGAAAAGTCTGCGTTGAACTGCTGTATCAACAGCTCTTCAATGCTTGCGATAGAGATACAATTAACTGTTACATTTTGTCGTTGCTCCTTGTTCGACTTGTTGCCCTCATCTCTCCTTACCGGTCCATTGACTACCCATCCAAGGGCTGTCCTGACTGCGTAGGGTCCGTCATCCTTGCTATTTATCACCTGCCATGGCTCCATAGTTTTGTAGGCATTGGTTCCAATTAATAGGCCAATTTCTGCTTCAATATATGGGAGACGCACCTTTTCCAGGTAAGGCCATCTCCACATCCTTCTGCAGGGCTAAGTTTCCTATTTTAACAGGAATCTCCCTCTGTGTGAAAACATTAGGCAGGTCTATGAAGTCCTTCTCTTCAAGTCCACACACTTCTAAGTCTGACAGGATATAACTTTGCATTGACTTCTCATGACCCATGGTGCGTAATAGGATTTCTGTTCTTCTGCCTCTAACGTTCAGCTGTCGCATGAGTGATTCTGTGCAGAACGTTGCTGAACTACCTGGATCCATGAAGGCGTAAGTCTCTACAAACTTCTCACTCCTCTTAGACTTGATCTTTACGGGTACGATGGCAAGAATACAATCACTGTCACCGGCCCCAGTGAATCCACAAGTCTCTGGTTCCAGCGACACCAGAGCACTTGAAACAACTTTCTCGTCGGTATTGTTTTCTTCACTCTTCTTAGAGACTTGTTCTTCTTTGTGGATATGCAGCAGACTGGGATGTTTCCGAGTGCACTCTCTGCATGTTGTTCTTTGCTTACAGTTTCTACTCAGGTGCCCCTGAGAGAGACATCCAAAACATAGGCCATTGTACTTCAGAAATTCGATTCTGTCCTTATGTGGCTGTGCTTTGATGTCACTGCAGAAATCCAATGTATGATTCTTCTGGCAGAATAAACATGGCTTCTGAAAGGCATTAGCAGGCGTCACTGTGCTGCTCTTTTTGGGAGATGAGTTCTGAGACCTTTCTTCCCCAGCCTGAGTGACGATAGTTGCAAAGCTGCTTCCCCTGGAACCACCTTTCCTGAGAGTCTTTGATTCAGCAGGCTTGGCTTTCACTCTTCCATCAGTAGTCGGGCTGACATCCTGGATGTTTCCAAACAATGGGTCCCTAGCAATTTTAGCCTGTTTGTCTATGAAATTCACTGAGTCTGCAAACCTGGCTCTACTTTTCCGTCTCTCCATTATCTCAAAGGCTGTTCTTCTCCATTGTTCTCTCATCCTGTAAGGAAGCTTAGAGATGATGATTCTCATAGTCGTAGGATTGTCCATCTCTTCCATGAATTCAACATCCTCCATGGTGTTGCGACATCCTATGAGAAAAAGAACATATGTGTTCAATGCCTCCCCATCCTCCGATCTGATCTGTGGCCACTTGGTAGCCTTTTCGTTGGGCCAGAAATTCGTGAAGAAAGGCGTGAGTACGGTCGGGGTACTCACGCATCGGTCCTTTGGAAATGCCGGCGTTCAGCATGCACAGCGCATGCGGGGAACGCCGGCATTTCCAGACCTCGGAACGAAGGGGTTCATAGGCACAGCGCGTGCGACTGCACAGGCAGCGCTTGCGCAGTGAACTTCGTAGATTTCATTCATGGATTCAGTGAGGGTAAGTCCTTACAAGTTACACTTGAAAAAAGCAGGTGTAAAGTTGTTCCAAGGCTGCAGAGGAAGATATATTTTATCGTGGAGCTTCTGAAATGCAATATTTTTGTTTGGGAAAGGGAGGGAAGTTATTTTAAGAAATTTTATGTAAGTTTTAAAGTTTAAATTTTTTTTTTAAACGGGTTTTCAGAACGGTAGGTAGAAGGAGCAATTGTGGCTGTGTGAATGGAATGTGAAAATGAGTGTTCTAAAATGAGTAATGTAACATTTCCAGCACTTTTAAGAAAGAAACTTTTCATCAGTAATAAGTAATGTATGTCCACATATATTCCTTTACGTATATGTATGTATGTTTTATATTCCTTTACTAATGTGTATGAATGTATGTTTTTAATTATGATTTTCCAATAAGTTACTTTCTCTGAAAGTCATAATTAAATAATACATTCATACACATAAGTAAAGGAATATATACATAACACGCAAAGGAATATATACAGACATATATACTTTCAGAAGCTCCACGATAAGAAATATCTTCCTCCGCAGCCTCTGGAGCAACTGTACCCATGCTTTTTTCATGTGTAAGTTGTAATGACTTGACCTCACTGAAAGCATGAATGAAAGTGGTGAATTTTACTGCGCACGCGCTGCCTGTGCAGTCGCACGCGTTCTGCCTCTGAACCCCTTCGTTCAGAGGACAGGAAATGCCGGTTTTCCCCACATGCACTGTGCATGCTGAAAACCGGCATTTCCTCCGGCCAGACACGTAAGTACCCCGACCGTACTCGCGCATTTGGAAGGGAATTACTGGGCCAACATTTTACATGTCAATAAAATGAAAAATTTAACAATTGCACGATTTGCCCCCTCGCATCTGCGACTGAGGGTCCAAGGAGGTGCATTGCGCAAGAGGTCATTGTCGTACGTATCCTCACACTGTTCCCTTTCGGGAACTGTATGAAGTGGTGGAAGGATTTATGGCCGTGATTAACGCTCATTCCGTGACCGTAACCATCTTTGACCCAGCCATTAGGGTGGTTAGTCCTATGGCGTGAGGGTTTCATGGGCTCCCACATGGGTATCTGAGGGGGGGGGTGCCACCCACACCCACGGACGCAAGTATCCCGCTGGATGTCCACCCAGAATTTATAGTTGGAGCTCCGACTCCACTTGCCGGGACTGTCTGGAGTGGGGTTCGAAACCCTACTCCTTCTGGCCCAGCGGCGGGGATGCTTACTGCTACGCAAAAGGCCCACTCCGCACAAAAGGTGACACCCATACGTTTCCTGCGCCTTTTCCCTCCCCGTGACTGGTGCCCTATGCTGCCACTTGAAAGACCAAGCTATCATCTGCCCTTTTTGCGGCGCCTTTGACTTCTCATTACCAATGATGAGCAGGCGCTGCGCCTCCACCTCCTTGAGGAGATTGCTGAGGTCATCATCAGTTCAATTGTGAGTTCTTTTAATGCCGTGAATTGTGCTCATTCCAGCCATTTCACGTTGCTAATCGGATTGGGCCTTTGGCATAGCGGTAGGATCCCCGCCGCTGGGCCAGATCAGGGTAGGGTTTCGAACCCCGCTCCAGACAGTCCCAGCAAGTGCAGTCGGAGCTCCGGCTCTAAATTCTGGGTTGACATCCAGTGGGATATTTGCGTCCGTGGGTGTGGGTGGCCCCCCCTCCTTGTATAGCTTGTGGGAGCCCGTAAAACCCTCCCGCCATAGGACTAACTGCCCTAATGGCTGGTTCAAAGATGGTTACGGTCACGGAATGAGCGTTAATCATGGCCATAAATCCTTCCACCACTTCATACAGTTCCCCAAAGGGAACAGTGTGAAGACACGTATGACGACGACATTGCTAAATAAATACATGGAATTAAAAAAATTCTTTTAGGGCTTTTAAAAGTCTTTAAATTGCTTTAATTCTGTTTAAAACTACTTCAGATTCTTCAAAATAATGTAAATGTTTTTAAAATTTTATAAAAGTTCACAAAACATTCATAAAATAGCAGATAACTTACTTTCCCTGCAGCTGTGTAACTACAAAGTCCTCTGCAGCTGCTTGGAGAGATTGGGGGCATGTCCTGCTACAATGAGACCTTAAGGGGCGTGTCTCATTTGCACTGCACGCTCCAGGCTTCGCGCTGGCTGCACTCCTGGGTGGCGTGATGTCATACGCTGCCCGGGATTCTTCTTTTTGAAACACCAATTCCAGGCGTCCCTGGAGGTGATCGGCAGGAGCGCGGGGTAAGTGCATATACGGGGCTTGCACGCGCGGCAAGCCCCGTTCACGAATTTCTGGCCCAATATATGCAGTGGCTATCTTCAGCTCGCTACCATAGTGCTCCTGCAGCAACTTCCTGGCTTCTATGTATCCCCGGTCCGGTCTCATGTGTTCACAGCTTCTGACCAGGTCTTGTGGTTTACCACTGGTGTACTGTCCCAGGTAGTACAACTTATCACTGCTGCTCTCTGTTTTGGAGTCAATGGCTTGTTTGAAGGATCTGATGAAGGGCTTATACTTGAGTGGGCCGCCTTGGAACACTGGTATGTCTCTTTGAGGGAGTCGAAACAGATTCTGTTGTTTTACAAGCATCTCTGTAATTTCGTTCTGATGTTGCATCACTCGGTATAGGCTTCTCCCTGTGTCTTGAGGCCTCTGGTGGTCATCAGCAGGGTCTAGTCTAGACCGTCTGATGTCTGGGGTAGCATCACGTGCTCCTGTTAGTGGAGAGGCCTCTCTTCCACACTGTAATGCCAGGAGATGGCCTTCAGACTCTCTTTTAACTCTTGAAGGTGCCCTGGATCCAACTCTGTGTGACAACATTGACTGGCAGTATTCGTTCATGCCATCCTGTGAGCCTTCATAATCTTCATACACACTCAACCTGGCATCTGAGACCGCAATAGCTGTTTTTACCTCCAGCTGTTCTTTCTTTGCCTGCACTTGGGCCTGCAGGACCTGCAGTTGGGCCTCTTCCCGTTCAAGAGCTTGCTTCTCCACTAAAGATGCTGCGCGCGCCATCAACGCTGCCCGTTCAACCTCCTCTCTCATGCATCGCGACGAGCGTGTGGTAGAAGCGACTGACCTATGTCCAGAAACAGAGCTACCTTCTTTTCAATTTTTGCTCAGTCTGGCTGAAGTCTCTGAAATGCTATCATCTGGTCCGACTTCATCGTCATCTTTATCTTTCTCTGCTGTATCAGCATCTTGATGAATCTTTAACATCCACTGTTCTGTGGCCTTGACATAGTCCTTAATGCTGGATGATTTAAGATCAAACCAGTTGTGCTGATCAGCGTTTCCCTCTTCTTCAGACAGAAGTGCTAATACATCTTCATTGAGTGCATTAAATTCTTCATGCAACTTGGAGAAATCATAATGCATTATGTCTTCAGCTTTATTAATATTAGCATTATCTTCCATGAGACAATCAATTATCTTCATTTTTCCAGTTATCTGAGCTAATTTAGCCCTCCTTGCACCTATTCTTCTATGTAACTTCTCTTCCATTGCCTTTGGGGTGAGCTTTACTTCCCTCTTTTGGCAACAATCCTTCTGGCTGGGGGAAGCTCCTCATGGCTCCATAAGGCCTCGGCCATTTTACCCGCAGCTATTATTTAGCTTCTCAACAGAATGAACAAGGCAAGTAACAGTCACTGTACCTTCACTTTCTTATATTGTCGTCTGGCTCCGTGACCATTCATGTATACGTTCGCCGACAATTCCGTCCTTTCCTTCTTAGGGAGCTAGTTTTTGACTAATGTAGTGGCGCTTCGTAATTTCCAAACATGCAGCCACTGAGCTTTGAGGCTTTTAACAATGAGTAGACGCGTGTCGAAATAAAACGTTCCAAAACGTAACTTTGTCTTTAAACTGTTTACTGTAACACCTTACAAACAGAATTACAAAGCAAAATACGTTTAAATGAACACGTTCAAAAACTGCATTGCTCCAGCCCTCAAAAGCCTTTGCCTTCTCTCCAGCCTCGTGCAGCTTGAACTGTAAAATGGCTGGATACCATGTGACAATCTTAAGGACTGTACCATTGTAGCAAGAATAAAGGGGGTATCTCAGACTATACTACTGCAACAAGAAAATAGGGGGTTTCTCAATACAATAAGTCAGTCAGGTAAATTAACTGTATTATACTATTTAACCAATATTTTAAAGTATTTTCTTTCTTAAACTTTCATGACTCTTACAAGTGTACCCTCTGGGCAGTGAGTGTAACCCTGGGCAGTGAGTGTACCCCTGGGCAGTGAGTGTACCCCCTGGGCAGTGAGTGTACCCCCTGGGCAGTGAGTGTACCCCTGGGCAGTGAGTGTAACCCTGGGCAGTAAGTGTACCCCCTGGGCTGTGAGTGTACCCCCTGGGAAGTGAGTGTACCCCCTGGGCAGTGAGTGTACCCCCTGGGCAGTGAGTGTACCCCTGGGCAGTGAGTGTACCCCCTGGGCAGTGAGTGAACCCCCAGGCAGTGAGTGAACCCCCTGGGCAGTGAGTGTACCGTCTAGGCAGTGAGTGTAGTGAGTGTACCCCCTGGGCAGTGAGTGTATCCCCTGGGCAGTGAGTGTACCTCACTGGGCAGTGAGTGTACCCACTGGGCTATGAGTGTAACCCTGGGCAGTGAGTGTACCCCCTGGGCAGCGAGTGTACCTCACTGGGCAGTGAGTGTACCCACTGGGCAGTGAGTGTACCCCCGGGCAGTGAGTGTACCTCACTGGGCAGTGAGTGTACCCACTGGGCAGTGAGTGTACCCCTGGGCAGTGAGTGTACCACCGGGCAGTGAGTGTACCACCGGGCAGTGAGAGTTCCCCTGGGCAGTGAGTATACCCTCTGGGCAGTGAGTGAACCCCCGGGCAATGAGTGTACCCCTGGGCAGTGAGTGTACCCCCTGGGCAGTGAGTGTACCCCCTGGGCAGTGAGTGTACCACCTGGGCAGTGAGTGTACCCTCTGGGCAGTGAGTGTACCCCCTGGGCAGTGAGTGTACCCCTTGGGCAATGAGTGCTCCCCTTGGGCAGTGAGTGTACCCCCGGGCAGTGAGTGTACCGCCTGGGCAGTGAGTGTACCCTCGGGCAGTAAGTGTACCCCTGGGCAGTGAGTGTACCCCTGGGCAGTGAGTGTACCCCTGGGCAGTGAATGTATCCTCTGGGCTGTGAGTGTACACCTGGGCAGTGAGTGTAGCCACTGGGCAGTGAGTGTACCCACTGGGCAGTGAATGTACCCACTGGGCAGTGAGCGTACCCACTGGGCAGTGACTGTACCACACTGGGCAGTGAGTGTACCCCACTGGGCAGTGAGTGTACCCCACTGGGCAATGAGTGTACCCCCTGGGCAGTGAGTGTACCTCTGGGCAGTGTGTGTTTCTCCTGGGCAGTGAGAGTACCCCCGGGCATTGAGTGTACCCCTTGGGCAGTGAGTGTATCCCCCTGGGCAGTGAGTTTATCCCCCTGGGCAGTGAGTGTATCCTCCTGGGCAGTGAGTGTATCCCCCTGGGCAGTGAGTGTATCCCCCTTGGCAGTGAGTGTTCCCCGGGGCAGTGAGTTTACCACTCCCACGCCCGGGCAGAGTGTACCCCCGGGCAGTAAGTGTACCCCCGGGCAGTGAGCGACCCCCACAGGGCAGTGAGTGTACCCCCTGGGCAGTGAGTGTAACCCTGGCCAGTGACTGAACCACCTGGGCAGTGAGGGCACCCTTGGGCAGTGAGGGTACCCCTTGGGCAGTCAGCATACCCCTTGGGCAGGCAGCGCACCCCTTGGGCAGTCAGCATACCCCTTGGGCAGTCAGCATACCCCTTGGGCAGTCAGCGTACCCCTTGGGCCATGATTGTACCCCTGGGCAGTGAGTGTACCCCAGGGCAGTGAGTGTACCACCTGGGCAGTGAGTGTACCCCCAGCAATGTGTGTACCCCCTGGGCAGTGAGTGTTTGCCTGGGCAGTGAGTGTACCCCACTGGGCATTGAGTGTACCCCTGGGCAGTGAATGTTCCCCCTGGGCAGTGAGTGTTCCCCCTGGACAGTCAGTGTTCCCCCTGGGCAGTGAGTGTCCCCCTGGGCAGTGAGAATACCCCCTGGGCAGTGAGTGTACCCCTGGGCAGTGAGTGTACCCCTGGGCAGAGAGTGTACCCCTGGGCAGTGAGTGAATGCACTGGGCAGTGAGTGTACCACCTGGGCAGTGTGTTTACCCCCTGGGCACTGAGTGTACCCCCAGCAGTGAGCGTACCCCTTGGGCAGTGAGCCTACCCCTGGGCAGTGAGCGTACCCCTGGGCAGTGAGCGTACCCCTGTGCAGTGAGTGTACCCCTGGGCAGTGCGCGTACCCCTGGGCAGTGTGCGTACCCCTGGGCAGTGAGCGTACCACCAGGGCAGTGAGCGTATCACCTGGGCAGTGAGTGTACCACCTGGTCAGTGAGTGTACCACCTGGGCAGTGAGTGTTCTCCTGGGCTGTGAGTTTACCCCACCGTGCAGTGAGTGTACCACTGGGCAGTGCGTGTAAACCCTAGGCAGTGAGTGTACCCCCTGGGCAGTGAGTGTACCAACTGGGCTGTGAGTTTACCCCACTGTGCAGTGAGCGTACCACCTGGGCAGTGAGTGTACCCTTGAGCAGTGAGTGTACCTCCTGTGAAGTCAGCGTATCCTTTGGACAGTGAGTGTACCCCTGGGCAGAGAGTGTATTCCTGGGCTGTGAGTGTACCCCCTGGGCAGTGAGTGTACCCCCTGGGCAATGAGTGTACCCCCTGGGCAGTGAGTGTACCCTTGGGCAGTGAGTGTTCCCCCTGGGCAGTGAGTGTACCTCTGGGCAGTGGGTGTAACCCCTGGGCAGTGAGTGTACCCCCTGGGCAGTGAGTGTACCCCCTGGGCAGTGGGTGTAACCCCTGGGCAGTGAGTGTAACCACTGGGCATTGCGTGTACCCCACTGGGCAGTGAGTGCACCCACTAGGCAGCGAGTGTACCCACTGGGCAGCGAGTGTACCCCTTCGCAGTGAGTGTGCCCTGGGCGGTAAGTGTACGCCCCTCAGCAGTGAGTGTACCCCACTGGGCACTGAGTGTGCCCCCGGGCAGTGAGTGTACTCCTGGGCAGTGAATGTTCCCCCTGGGCAGTCAGTGTTCCCCCTGGGCAGTGAGTGTCCCCCTGGGCAGTGAGCATACCTCCTGGGCAGTGAGTGTACCCCTGGGCAGTGAGTGTACCCCCTGGGCAGTGAGTGTAACCCCTGGGCAGTGAGTGTACCCTTTGGCAGTGAGTGTACCCTTGGGCAGTGAGTGTAACCCCTGGATTCTGAGTGTACCAGTGGGCATTGAGTGTACTGCCTGGGCAGTGAGTGTACCCCTGGGCAGTGAGTGTAACCCCTAGGCTGTGAGCGTACCCCCTGGGCAGTGAGCATAGCCCCTAGGCAGTGAGCTTACCTCAAGGGCAGTGAGCATACCCCCTGGGCAGTGAGCGTACCCCCTGGGCATTGAATGTACCCCTGGCAAGTGAGTGTAACCCCTGGGCAGCGAGTGTACCCCTTGGCAGTGAGTGTCCCCCCGGACAGTAAGTGTACGCCCCTCGGCAGTGAGTGAACCCCCCTCGGCAGTGACTGTACTCCCGGGCAGTGAGTGAGTGTACCCCTGGGCAGTGAGTGTGCCCCCTGGGCAGTGAGTGTGCCCCCTGGGCAGTGAGTGTACCCCTAGGGCAATGAGTGTACCCCTGGGCAGTGAGTGTACCCCTGGGCAGTGAGTGTACCCCTAGGGCAATGAGTGTACCCCTGGGCAGTGAGTGTACCCCTGGGCAATGAGTGTGCCCCCTGGGCAGTGAGTGTACCCCCGGGCAGTGAGAGTGTACCCCTTGGGCAATGAGTGTATCCCTGGGCAGTGAGTGTACCCCCTGGGCAGTGAGTGTACCCCAATGGGCACTGAGTGTATCCCCTGGGCACTGAGTGTATCCCCTGGGCAGTAAGTGTACCCCCTGGGCAGTAAGTGTACCCCCTGGGCAGTGAGTGTACACCCGGGCAATGAGTGTACCCCTGGGCAGAGAGTGTACCGCCGGGCTGTGAGTGTACCCCTTGGCAGTGAGCGTACCCCTTGGGCAGTGAGCGTACCCCTTGGGCAGTGAGTGTACCCCTTGGGCAGTGAGCCTACCCCTTGGGCAGTGAGCGTACCCCTTGGGCAGTGAGTGTACTCCTTGGGCAGTGAGCATAACCCTTGGGCAGTGATTGTACCCCATGGGCAGTGAGCGTACCCCTTGAGCAGTGAGCGTACCCCTGGGCAGTGAGTGTTCCCCTGGGCAGTGAGTGTACCCCACTGGGCATTGAGTGTACCCCTGAGCAGTGAGTGTGCCCCCTGGGCATTGAGTGTACCCCACTGGGCAGTGAGTGCACCCACTGGGCAGCGAGTGTACCCCTTGGGCAGTGAGCGTACCCCTTGGGCAGTGAGTGTACTCCTTGGGCAGTGAGCGTACCCCTTGGGCAGTGAGCATACCCCTGGGCAGTGAGCGTACCCCTGGGCAGTGAGTGTACCACCTGGGCAGAGAGTGTATGCCTAGGCAGTGAGTTTACCCCCAGCAGTGTGTGTACCCCCTGGGCAGTGAGTGTTCCCCTGGGCAGTGAGTGTACCCCACTGGGCATTGAGTGTACCCCTGAGCAGTGAGTGTGCCCCCTGGGCATTGAGTGTACCCCACTGGGCAGTGAGTGCACCCACTGGGCAGCGAGTGTACCCCTTGGCAGTGAGTGTGCCCCGGGCAGTATGTGTACGCCCCTCGTCAGTGAGTGCACCCCACTGGGCATTGAGTGTGCCCCCGGGCAGTGAGTGTACTCCCGGGCAGTGAGTGTTCCCCCTGGGCAATGAGTGTTCCCCCTGGACAGTCAGTGTTCCCCCTGGGCAGTGAGTGTCCCCCTGGACAGTGTGCATACCCCTGGGCAGTGAGCGTACCCCTGGGCAGAGAGCATACCCCTGGGCAGAGAGTGTACCCCTGGGCAGAGAGTGTACCCCACGGGGCAGTGAGTGTACTCCTGGCCAGAGAGTGTACCCCCTAGGCAGTGAGTGTACCCCCAGCAGTGCGTGTACCCCACTTGGCAGTGAGTGTACCCCACTATGCAGTGTGTGTACCCCACTGGGCAGTGAGTGTACCCCCTAGGCAATGAGTGTAACCCTGGCCAGTGACTGAAACAGCTGGGCAGCGAGGGCACCCCTGGGCAGTGAGTGTACCCCCTGGGCAGTCAGAGTGCCCCCTGGGCAGTCAGAGTACCCCCTGGGCAGTGAGTATACTCCCTGGGCAGTGAGTGTAACCCCCTGGGCAGTGAGTGTAACACCCTGGGCAGTGAGTGTAACCCCCTGGGCAGTGAATGAACCCCCTGGGCACTGAGTGTACCCCCTGGGGAGTGAGTGTACCCTCTGGGCAGTGAGTGTATTCCCGGGCAGTGAGTTTACCCCCGGGCTGTGAGTGTACACCTTGGCAGTGAGCGTACCCCAGGGCAGTGAGTGTACCAACTGGGCATTCGAGTGTACCACCTGCGCATTTGAGTGTACCACCTGGGCAGTGAGTGTACACCTGGGCAGTGATTGTACCCCCTGGGCAGCATGTTTACCCCTGGGCAGAGAGTATCCCCCCAGCAGTGAGTGTACCCCCTGGGCAGTGAGCGTACCCCTTGGGCAGTGAGCGTATCCCTTGGGCAGTGAGCATACCCCTTGGGCAGTGAGCGTACCCCTTGGGCAGTGAGCGTACCGCAATGTGGTAAACCACTGTTTGTATTCCTGTTTGTCCTGTTTGTATTCCACTGTGTACATGCCTGGACATGCCTCGGCTGACTCCTCCCACAGGTCCTAGTATAAAGGTGACTGCTCCCCAGCCCTTAGTATCATGGACCGGTCGACCACGCGAGGCAGACCTCCATTCTGTTGTTAATAAAAGCCTTTAGTTACTCTTCTAACTCTCAGTCTTTTATGAGTAATTGATAGCGCATCAATTTTATTAACAACATTTTTATAATGGAGAAGATCCTCACACCAGCATGCCTGGACTTAGATCATCGGGAGGCGGACTCATCCACCAAGTTTACTCACTGGCTTAAGTGTTTCGAAAAATTCCTGACCGCCTCCGAAGCAATCAAATCGGACGAGGACAAACTGGATGTCCTGACCTCCAAAGTGAACCACCGAGTGTACTCGGTCATCCAAGACGCGACCTCGTACGCGGACGCTATCAAGCTCCTCAAGGACCAGTACACGCGCCCAGTGAACGAAGTGTACGCCAGGCACCTCCTGGGGAGTCGTAAACAACAACCTGGGGAATCGACCGTGGAATACCTTCAGGCACTGTCTGTGCTTGGCCGGGCCTGTGGTTGTAAGGATGTAAAGGCCGCCGTGTACACAGAGGAACTTATCCGGGACGCTTTTGTAGCGGGCCACATATCCAATTACACCCGACAGCGACTGTTGGAGCAGAGTAACCTCGACCTCAACAAGGCCTCTGAACTCGCACTATCGTTGGATGCAGCCTACCAGGGCATGGATGCCTACTCCTCTGCACCGTGGACGCCGCGGGGAATGACAGCCTGGGACACGGTAGGACCGCCTCATAGCGCCGTGCCACCCCAGCCACACCCCAACAACGGCCCAACTACCGCAGCAGTGTCCCAAGGCCAGACAGCAGTGCCCCAAGGCCAGAAATGCTACTTCTGTGGCCAGGCAAAACACCCCAGAGCACGCTGCCCGGCGAAAAACGCGATCTGCTCGGGCTGCGGGAAGAAGGGACACTACGCTAGCGTCTGCAGGGCCAAAGCCACCCCGAACCCCAGCAGCGCCGCGTGTGGGCCATGCGGGCCGCCATCTTGGACCTCCCCGGCCGTGTGCGAATCACCGGTACAGCAGCCATTTTGGACGCCTCCAGCCACATGGGGATCATGGACGCCGCCATCTTGGACGACAGCCGGGACGCAGCAGGCCCCCGACACCGCCTCATCTGATACCCGCAGCGACACACCGACCCCTACGCTGGCATCCGTTACACTGGACCAAGCGAGACCGCACCAACTGGCCAGTTCCACAATGGACATTAAGGTAAATGGTCACGATACAATCTGCCTTTTTGACTCTGGGAGCACGGAGAGCTTCATCCACCCCGACACGGTGCGGCGTTGCTCTCTCCCAGTCCTGCCTGCGCAACAGCGGATTTCTATGGCCTCCGAGTCCCAGTCGGCGGACATCGGCGGCTACTGCGTGGTGACACTCGTAGTAGACGGGACCGTGTACGATCATTTTAAACTTCTGGTCCTGCCTGACCTCTGCGCTGCCGTCCTGCTGGGGTTAGATTTTCAGTGCCACCTTAAAAGTGTTACGATGGCGTACGGTGGACCCCTACCCCCACTCACAGTCCGCAGCCAGCAGCTTCCAAACTGCCCGCCGCGCACCAGGTGCAACCTCTCCACACTCAGAGTCACCCCCCCCCAACTGTTTGCTAACCTCACCCCTGACTGTAAGCCCATCGCCACAAAGAGCAGGCGATACAGTGCCGGGGACAGGGTTTTCATTAAAACCGAAGTGGAGCGGCTCCTGAAAGAAGGGATTATTGAGGGCAGCACCAGCCCCTGGCGAGCCCAGGTTGTGGTCGTTAAGACCGGCGAGAAGCAGCGCCTGGTCATCGACTACAGCCAGACAATAAATCGCTACACCCTGCTGGACGCCTACCCACTCCCCCGTATAGCTGATATGGTCAACCAGATCGCGCAGTACCGCGTCTTCTCGACCATTGACCTGAAATCAGCGTACCACCAGCTCCCCATCCGCCCTGAGGACCGCCAGTACACTGCCTTTGAGGCAAACGGCCGCCTCTATCACTTCCTTAGGGTTCCCTTTGGCGTCACCAACGGGGTCTCCGTCTTCCAAAGGGAGATGGACCGGATGGTAGATCAAAATGCGTTGCAGGCCACTTTCCCATATCTGGACAATGTGACCATCTGCGGCCGTGACTTGCAGGACCATGACGCAAACCTCGAAAAATTCCTCCGCACCGCCCAACTCCTAAACCTGACATATAACAAGGAGAAGTGCATATTCCGCACAAACCGCCTCGCCATCCTTGGCTGTGTTGTGGAACACGGAGTCATCGGCCCCGACCCCGACCGGATGCGTCCCCTTATGGAACTTCCACTGCCCCACTGCCTCAAGGCCCTGAAGAGGTGCCTAGGGTTTTTCTCCTATTACGCCCAGTGGGTCCCCTACTATGCGGACAAGGCCCGTCCGCTGATCAAGTCCACCTCTTTTCCCTTGACGGCAGAGGCCCGCTTAGCCTTCCACCGTATCAAGGAGGACATTGCCAAAGCCACCATGCACGCAGTGGACGAATCCATCCCCTTCCAGGTGGAAAGCGACGCGTCTGACTTTGCCCTGGCCGCTACCCTCAATCAGGCGGGGAGACCCGTGGCCTTCTTTTCACGAACCCTCCAAGGCCCGGAGACCAGACACTCCACTGTTGAGAAGGAGGCCCAGGCGATTGTGGAGGCTGTGCGTCATTGGAGGCACTACCTGGCCGGAAAACGATTTACCCTGCTCACTGACCAGCGTTCAGTTGCTTTTATGTTTAACAACAAGCAGAGGGGCAAAATCAAAAATGACAAGATCTTGAGGTGGAGAATCGAACTTTCCACCTACAACTACGAGATCTTGTACCGGCCCGGGAAGCTAAATGAACCCCCGGATGCGCTATCGCGTGGCACCTGCGCCAGTGCGCAGATCGATAGACTGCGGGCCCTCCACAATGACCTCTGCCACCCGGGGGTCACCAGGTTCTTCCACTTCATCAAGGCCCGCAACCTGCCTTACTCTATTGAGGAGGTCAGGACCATGACCAGGAACTGCCAAGTCTCCGCTGAGTGCAAACCGCACTTTTATAGACCAGACAGGGCCCACCTGATAAAAGCCACTCGCCCCTTCGAGCGCCTGAGCGTCGATTTTAAAGGGCCTCTCCCCTCCTCCGACCGCAATGTGTACTTCCTCAATATTATTGATGAGTACTCCCGTTTCCCGTTCGCCTTCCCCTGCCCGGACATGACCAGTGCCACGGTCATTAAATGTCTGAACAACCTCTTCACCCTGTTCGGCTTCCCCAGCTATATCCATAGCGACCGGGGCTCATCGTTTATGAGCGACGAACTCCGTCAGTACCTGCTAACTAGGGGTATTGCCACAAGCAGGACCACCAGTTACAACCCCCGGGGGAACGGACAGGTGGAAAGAGAAAATGCGACAGTTTGGAAGGCCGTCCTGCTAGCCTTAAAGTCTAGGGGCCTTCCAACCTCCCGCTGGCAGGATGTGCTCCCCGATGCGCTCCACTCTATTCGGTCACTGCTCTGCACTGCCACTAACGCCACCCCTCATGAGAAAATGTTTGTCTTCCCAAGGAAGTCCACATCGGGGACATCGCTACCGCCATGGCTGACGTCCCCAGGGCCGGTCCTACTGAGAAGACACGTGAGGACCCATAAAACGGACCCCCTGGTCGAGAGGGTCGACCTCCTCCACGCCAACGCCCAGTATGTTTACATCGCATACCCGGACGGGCGGGAGGACACAGTCTCCATAAGAGACCTTGCACCCTCGGGGGCCGCAGTAACCCACTACCCACTACCACCCCCCCCCACGATCCGATATCCAGCCCCAGCAGACGGCAGGCCTGGGCCCCGCGACCCGCTCGACATCTACGAGGACGACACGCCTGTGCCACAGCCTACGCTGGACTCGACGCCGGAAACTTCACTACCCCTGCCGTCGCCACGCAGATCACAGCGGCAGACAAGACCTCCGGAGAGACTCCAATACACTAACTTTTAATACACTTCACCCCGCCGGACTCAATTTTAAACAAGGGGTGAATGTGGTAAACCACTGTTTGTATTCCTGTTTGTCCTGTTTGTATTCCACTGTGTACATGCCTGGACATGCCTCGGCTGACTCCTCCCACAGGTCCTAGTATAAAGGTGACTGCTCCCCAGCCCTTAGTATCATGGACCGGTCGACCACGCGAGGCAGACCTCCATTCTGTTGTTAATAAAAGCCTTTAGTTACTCTTCTAACTCTCAGTCTTTTATGAGTAATTGATAGCGCATCAATATGGTAAAACATGCAATAGTTGCAACAAAAACAACCATTATGCCCGTTGCTGCAAGAACCAAGCGCAACAAAGCAAGGTCCATGCAGTAGATGAAAGTGAGATAGAGGAGTTCTATGTAGATGTTGTGTCTGAAAACAAGAAAGAAGAAAAAAGAGACTGGATGTTGACACTAAAAGTGAATGACATACGCATTCCATTTAAATTGGATACTGGAGCACAAGTTAATGTGATATCAGAGACTGATTTTAAGAAAATTAGACCCAGGCCAAAGATACATGGAATAAAAGTGAAAGTGACAGGATACTCAGGTACTGATATACCAGTGAAAGGAAGATGCATTGTCAAAGTAACACACAAGGACAGAGAGCACATGCTAGCATTAATCGTGGTGCCAAAGGATGTGCAAGCCACACTAGGTTTAAAAGCCTGTGAGAGACTGAACCTGGTAAAGAGAGTTCTCGTTGTGGAAAGCGAAGGAGAGACAGCCTATGATGAACTGAATGTTGCGTACACACCGGGTAAGCTGATGTATACAGCAGACACGTTGTCCAGAGCTGTTGGCCCAGGAGAGCCCGCAATCACAGTGAAAAGACTGATGTACAAGGCAAAAGACAGTGGAACTGACTTCTACCAGAGCATGCTTGTATACCGCACAACGCCGCTCGAGTGTGGTATGTCACCAGCCCAACTCCTGATGGGACGTCGGCTAAGGTCAAACCTACCCATCCCGGAGAACCTCCTGAAAACAAAAGAGGGGGAGAAAGTGAGGAAGTTCAAAGAGCAACAGAAAGAAAAGCAAAAGTATTACTATGACAGAGGAACACAAAACCTACCTGAACTCCACACTGGTGACCAAGTAAGGCTGAAAGACAAAACAAACACATGGACTCAGAAGGGAACTGTCCTGAGTGAAGTTCAACCAAGATCATACACCATTCAGACAGATGAGGGTGCTGTTCTGAGAAGAAATCATCGAGATCTTCTCATGGGACTAGCCACAGTAGGTCACGAGACTGATACTGTTGAACAACCTCATCACACAGCTGAGAACCAATCATCTGAGGCAACAACTCAGATTCAAGGACAATCAATCAGAAAATCCTCAAGACACGTGAAGCCTCCTGAGAGACTCATTGAGCAAATTTAAGGACTATTGTTATAGAAGGAAGTAATGTTATCTTATTCTTTCTTCAAGTTCTAGTGTATTGACATATTTCATGTGAACACACAAAGCAAGGTTAAAAAACCTTGATCATGATAATGATGATGTAAGTTCATTAAGTGTTACAGTTAAAATGCAGATTAATACAAAGAAAACATGTTGTTAGTTAAAAGTAAAATACTTTTGTTTTAAGAAAAGGAGATGTAATGATATCAGCAAATAGAGATGGTATTTGCCTGTTCGATTATGATGCCTTACCAGCAGGTTTGCATGTATTGATTGCTTGTGCCTGACCAGCAGAGGGCATGTGACTGAGACAAGCAAGGCAGTTTAGTTTAGTTTCAGTTTTGTTCTAGATGCATCACTAGCATGATGTCTCCTGTAAATGCTGTTAAAAGAGTTGAACAAGCTTTAGATTAAAAGACATTCTCTTTCATAAATGTCTCGTCATTGAACCCACAAAGAAATCAATACAACAGAGTCCTTCTTTACATATGTATGTTGCGCCCTGATGACATCATTGAGACCCAACTATAATTTTAACTCAGGCCTGAGCGGGGAATCCACCTGGAGTTAAAATTGGGCCTGAGTCTGAACCAGGAAGTGTCAGTTAGAATAGTGAATTTTATGTCAAATCATGTTCAGAAATTGAAATAAAGAGAGGGAAAGAAATATGGAATTAAGAGAGAGATAAAAGAGACAGAAAGAAAAAGTTAAAATTAAGTTGTTAAAAATCTCCAACTATAATTAAAATCTGAAGGAATGCGACTCCACACTTTTAAAAGTTAATTTTCAGTGCCAGAGAGGTTGTTTGGCTGTAATTAAGACTTATCACATCATTAAAAATTCATTACACCTGAATGGACAAGCACAAACTTTTTCTGGTGTGTTTATTGGGTATCTATCGCGTAAGCACTGCAATTTCACACCCTTCCATATGTTTCAATGCTGAGTCTCTTGGCGAGATACTGTTATTGCAAAGCCTTGCTGTTATCTCTACTGCAAAAATTCAGGCCATGAACAAACATGGGGGGGACATATGCAGTCACAATAACGAATACATGACCTGCACCAAGAGCTAAACAAACACCAAGCCTTATCGACTTGCCTTCTGATGCCCTCATCCCTACACAACGGGCTCGATTTTGCCAGTGTGGGCAGGCTGGGGCATGTCAGGTGTCATTCGTGTCAGGACCCCAACTCCAAAGTGAAGTGGGGAAAAAGTGCAATTTTCCCCTAATTGGGCAATTGATTTCCAGCGTGTGGGAACTCCTGGCCCAATGAGTCTTTTCATACAGAAAGTCACCTCCGATGATGTCATCAATGCTGCTGGATTTAAGGCCTGCAAGCATCCTTGCTTCTTCTGGAGACTGCAAACTTTATGGTGATTGTAGTAAGGAATTCATTGATCGACTATGTCCACCAGCAAGCAAAAGTGTGCTCCACGCTTCGATGAGCCCTCCCTCCAAGCTGTGGAGTAGGACTTCCAGTGCAGAAACAGGTCCTCATGGCCCCCCTGAAGTGCAGCAAGGTGCTGTCAAGCCACTTGCTGGCTCTGAAGTGGGGCTGACCCATGAGAGGGTTGTTGGTGGCAGACAACAAGGAAGTGGGGGCTCTCTCCAAGTGCTCACACGACCATGCCACTGCAAAGCCCTCGGTCAGAGCCCCACCAGAGTCCTCACCCAACTGAGATGGGCGTCTCAGCCCCTGCACAGCCGCAGGAGCAGCAGGAGCAGCAGACTGTTGCCGAGCCCTCACAGGTTCGCAACCCCAGAGGACGCCCGCCAAAGGCGTTGAGACAGGAGCAGCAAGAAAGTGAGCAAGGGGCCTCCACATCTACTGAAGCCACAAGGGAAGCACCATGTAGGAGCATGCGTAAGAGGAAGATAATGCACACGTAGTCACAAGGGTAGTCACTTGGGTGCTGTGATGTATTGTATTTGGATCAGCCATCCTTGTCATGCTATCATAAACAGATTTGATGGCAAACTGTTGAAGTTGTGGCCTGTGTCATTTCGCAAATGGGACTTTTACATTGAGGGCTTAGGGCGACATGCAATTGTCAGTATGGTGGTCAGAGTGATAGGAATCCGCAGGTTCTTGTCCATTGTCGATGCTCTGGTAAGAAGGTGCGAGACAAAAATGTTTGACTGTGCAGGCTAAGCAAATCTGGCCAACATGAGTGCGTTCCTTGCATCCTGGGCAGCAATGTGGTCGTGCTCTGGCGCCTTCTGGCCTGTGTAGTTTCAGTTGGGTGAGCAGCAGCTTGGTGCTCCTGTTGTTGCTCCTACTGTTGGTGGTGCTGTTGTTCAGGATTCTGCAGCTGCCGTGGGTGGTCTTCGCCCGAATCTGATGTTCAGGGGGAAAGGAAATAAATGGCTCCCATGCTATATACCTCAGTTGAGGAAGCGCTCAGTCAAGGTGGGGAGAGGGGTTTCCCAGGAAGTCACACTGGAGATGGGTCTCAGGCTCCAACCATCCACAACAAAATTCAAAGGCCTCTCAAAATTCGATTATAGAGGCAATTAAGTGGTTGTTAAGGGCCTTAAGGGCCTATCCCGCCTCTTGGAGGCGGGATGGAAACGGGGTTTGAAACTGTAGGAATTGATGAATTCTTAACCAATAACTGAGGTCGACTCAGGAGATCAATCAAACAGGTCTTTAATGTAAGACTAAACGAGTTCAAACAGTTTGCTGAGATCGATACAGGAGAACCACGAAAACAGGTCTTAACAAGATGGAGATTCCACGAGGACTGCCCGGACAGTCACGTGGTTTGCGACATGACGTCATCGCATTGGCCCGCGTTTTCCCGCGCTCTTAAAGGGGCCATGCCCCGTACATACAAACACTATATACAAAACACAGTAATGTCTAACACAATGGTACAGGCTTAGGCTGGTGTTAGAACATCGTTAA
The DNA here is from genome assembly GCF_052327205.1 of Somniosus microcephalus. Classification (NCBI taxonomy): domain Eukaryota; kingdom Metazoa; phylum Chordata; class Chondrichthyes; order Squaliformes; family Somniosidae; genus Somniosus; species Somniosus microcephalus. Next base: position 250,969,403 of record NC_140989.1, read on the forward strand.
AGGGAATTATATACAGTTGCCCAGAGTCATTCAGTGGCTCCGCCACAAAACCACAATTGTAGGAAAATTGATCAGAGGCGGGCTGGATGCGGGATCGGATCCGCCGGTTATTTTTGCGATTGTAATCACATCCTTTCAAGACAATGTTCTCATTTTTTGGCTTGGAATCTGAAAAGTGAAAATGGAGCAATCAACAACAACTTGCATTTATGTAGTGAAGAAAAATGAACCGAGGAGCATCACAGAGGTGTAAGGGAAATAGAATCAATGCTGAGATATAAGGAGGGGTAATCAAAAGCTTGATCAAAGAGTTAAGTTGTCAGGAGGGTCTTAAAGGAAGAGAGGGCGGTGGAGGGGCGGAGGAATTTAGTAAGGGTGTTCCAAAGCATGGAGCCTAGATGGCTGAAAGTGCAGCTGCCAATGGTGGGGCGAAGGGAAGAGGGATGCACAAGAGGCCAAAGTCAGAGGAACAGAGAGTTGGGGGGTTGGGGATTGTAATACTGGAGGACATTACAGATATAGAAAGGGGCAAGGCTCTGATGGGATTTAAACACAAGGTGAGAATTTTAAATTTATATTACAGTGCCACCCCACCCCCATCACCCAACATCCCCAAATGTAGCATTGGACCAAGGCATTTCTAAGTGAGGATGGTTCACCTTTATTTACTGTATTGAGGTCAAAGAGAAGAGAACAGTCAGTCGCAAAAATACAAAAACTTTTGTGAGTAATTATAATTTTTTTTTCATTTGTCCATTTGGCCCCTTTATAAGGGAGCTGATATCAAGCAGCGGCTGACATTTTGTTTGGTGTTTAAGGGCAGGCCTGAGGCCTGGGCCTCCAGGTGGGCCTTAGATCCGTCCCTTAAAGTGCCTGTGAGGCAGCTTCATCCTCACGTTTAGGGCTACTCAACGTTAGAGAGGTAGGGACTTAGGAAATTCCAGACATGGGAATTCCCTCCCACCCCTCCCCCCCCCCAGCACTCTTCCCAACATCAGAGGCCGTTTTGGGGGCAGATGGAGCTTCTAGCAGGCCCCTGCATAAATTGGTAGTCTAGGCCAGGTGCCAGCATATCTGGATCCTGGCCAATTTCCCACCCCTTACGCCACTGAGCGTCTGACAGTTCTAAGCCCTGGTTACTCGTCTATTTACTATTATGGGATGTTTGCTGTGTGCAGACTGACTGCTACAGTCACTTAGATTTCAAAAGGAAATCATTTTATATGAAACGCGTTGGGATGTGGTGAGGTGCGACATAAATGAAAGCATTTCTCCCTCCAGTGTCAGAGTTTATAACTGCAGCCAAAAGAGACTCTTGCCATGTCCCCAGATAGCAGTGCTATCCTCATTTTCTCAATAGCATTGCTGCTAAGGTTGGGACTGTCAAGCACTGAAATGTAAAAGAAGGTATTTGTAGAACCTCCATCAGCAGGGTTGCCAACCCTCCAGGAATGTCCTGGACTCTCCAGGAATTAAAGATTCATTTTCTAAACCCTGCTACAACCAGGGAGAAAAATCGTAGGGGTATTAAAGAAAATGTGTTTTATTTCATTTTCTGTGAACACTTTCATAGAGTCATAGTCATCGAGTCACAACGGCACAGAAGGAGGCCATTCGGCCCATCTAGTCCGTGCCGGCCATCTGTAGAGCGATCCAGTCAGTCCCACTCCCCCGCTCTACCATAGCCCTGCAAGTTTATTTCCCTCAAGTGCCTATCCAGTCTCCCCTTGAAAACATTGAGTGTCTCCGCTTCCACCACTTCCGTCAGCAGCGAGTTCCAGGTCCTCACCACTCGCTGCGTAAAAAAAGATTTCCTCACGTGCCCCCTGTATCTCTTGCCCAAAACCTTAAATCTGTGTCCCCTAGTCCTTGTACCATCAATTAGTGGGAACAGCCTTTCCCCGTCTAGCCTATCCAAACTCGTCATAATCTTGTACACCTCTATCAAATCCCCCCACAACCTCCTTTGCTCTAATGAAAACAAATTCAGCTTCTCCAACCTGTCCTTGTAACTAAGATCCCCCATCCCCGGAACCATTCTGGTAAATCTCCTCTGCACCCTCTCAAGTGCCGTCACATCCTTCCTAAAGTGTGGTGACCAGAACTGGACGCAATACTCCAGTTGTGGCCTAACCAGCACTTTATGAAGGTTCAGCATAGCTTCTCTACTTTTGTATTCAATACCTCTATTTATGAAGCCCAAGATCCCATATGCTTTGCTAACCACTCTCTGAATATAGCCCGCCACCTTCAGGGACATATGCACATTAACTCCCAGGACCCTCTGTCCCTGCACACTCTTTGAAATTGTGCCATTAAGTGTATATTGCCTCTCCCTGTTCCTTCTGCCAAAATGCATCACCTCACACTTCTCTGTATTAAATTCCATCTGCCACTTGTCTGCCCATTCTGCTAACCTTTCTATGTCCTGTTTCGTTTATTCGTTATAAAAACTATTGGAGATGGGAAATCAGGCTGTTTGACCGGGCGGGTCGGATGGAAGCGTGAAGTCATGTGATGAAACCTCCAGGAATACGCCCAACCAGAGTTGGCAACCCTATCTGTCAGAAGCAAGTCACATTGCTCCATTATTACTTTTCAGTGCAATAAGACAGTAACAGGACTTTAACCTGGCATGTTGATTTCCTTCTTCAAGGTGAAATATTTTGCCTTAAAATTATTTTCCCATAAAATCATTTCAGCGATTACTTTCAGTGGCTCATGATCAGACAGCCAGTGGTAAACACTTAAGCTTAGGAGAGCAAAAGAAGTAAAGGAAATCAGCGGGAGATGGAGAAAAAAGGCACAATCTGTGTGTAATTTTGATAATATTGTTTGAAATGTAAAAATAAAAGTCTAAGGGGGGTGAAATTCGAAAAGGCCCAAAAATGGACGGGGACACTGCGGGGCGAGGTTTGCTCACACCCATTTAGAAAGCGCAGGCAGCACGGTATTTTGGTGCTGCCTGCTAATTTTAATGATTTTAGCACACAGCCCAGCGACGATCACGTTGCTTCAGGCTGTGCGCTCAGCAGGAGGCCCAATGTCGTGTCGCTGTAACAATGCTGCATTTTCTTAAAGCAAGGCTATCAGTTTTGAAATCAGCCTCGAGCCCTCAAAGGTGAACTGCTTTCAGAAAAAAAAAAAAAATCATTCAAAAATAGGCAGTCCACAGCTCTTAAAGCTTCTGCACATAAAAAATGGTAAAAGTACTTCAGCACTGACACAAATAGCGCAATAGGCCAGGGAAAGGGCACCCAGTGTCTCAGACGCAGCACTCCAGCTTTGTGCAGGGGGTCAACACTGCAAGAGAGGTCCTTTACCCACAGGGGGCCAGGAGGCCCTCCAGATAGAAGGATGTGGGACCAGATCACTGAGGTGGTCACTGCCAGCAGTGTCGCCCCAGGACGTGGCTCCAGTGCCCAAAGAAGTTTCATGACCTCAGACCACTGGTCAAGGTCAGTCTTCATCTTCAAAAGCCATCTCCTACCAACTGCACCACTAGCCTCACACACTGCTCAATGCACGACCCCCCCCCCACCCAACCCATCACTCACCTACCAACAATCTCTACTAAACACAAGTCACACCTCTCATTACTAGCTTCACCTCACACCCTTGGAGGAGACAGCGCTGGTGATTCTTGGCAGGGGCATGGCTGAGCCCTTGGCCAGCAGCGGGGCTGAAAGGATACAAGATGCCAGTATCCTCATACATTATCCTCCTTCTCGCATCCCACTTCCCCCTCATCCCACAATCTCTTCTGATTTACAAGCTGCACGTGGTGTAATCATGCACCACTTGCTTTCCCGTCGTCCCCTCATCACAACCCTACCCTTGTGCCTTCCTCATTTCACACACACAAGAAATCCAGCCTGCCCAGCCAGTGGTTGACCAAGAAGAGGGAGAGGAGAGTGAAGAAGAAGAAGAAGAAACACCATCACTCGATTTCACACTCCCAACCACCAGCTCCTCGAAGTTGTCCTCCAAGGCCATTTGCAGTGTCCCCCACTAAAAGTCAGCAGCCTTCTACCAGCCATGCTGCAGCCACTGGGATAGCACTGCGTGATATCACTAGGATAGGCAAAGGTGACGCAAGACACACACTAAGGGAATGCACAAGGGTGATTAGTTGATTTTTTGATGTAATATTGGATAAAAAGTTGGGTTGGAAAGTTTGTCGTAAAAGCTCAACTGGTTCACTAATGTCCTTCAGGGAAGGGATCTTACATCCCTACCCAATTTGGTCTATATGTGACTCCAGTCCCACACTACGTGGTTGATTGTTAATGCCCTCTGATGTGGCCTAGTAAGCTACCCAGTTGTAAATAATCGCTCCAAAGTGCAAATGTAAGGAATAAATCTGATGGACCTATCAGCAACGACCACTGCATCATATCAGGACAAGCCAAGTCACACACCATCTTGACTTGGACATATATCGCTGTTCCTTCATTATTGTTGGGTCAATATCCTGCAATTCTCATCATAAAATGAAATGAATTGACGACAATTTTAGCGAACTATCCCTCCCAGTTAGTTTAAGGTTGTATTTACTTTATAACTGTAGAGTTGAAACATAGAAAAATAGGAACAGGAGAAGGCCATTCGGCCCTTCGAGCCTGCTCCGCCATTCAATATGATCATGGCTGATCCTCTATCTCAATACCATATTCCCGCTCTCGCCCCATACCCCTTGATGCCTTTTGTCTCTAGAAATCTATCTATCTCCTTCTTAAATATATTCAGTGACTTGGCCTCCACAGCCTTCTGTGGTAGAGAATTCCACAGGTTCACCACCCTCTGAGTGAAGAAATTTCTCCTCATCTCAGCCCTAAATGTCCTACCCTGTATCCTGAGACTGTGATCCCTTGTTCTAGATCCCCCAGCCAGGGGAAATATCCTCCCTGAATCCAGTCTGTCTAGCCCTGTCAGAATGTTATACATTTCAATTGCTCCAATGTAGTTTTCCATCACAATGATGCTAAGAAGTGTAAATACAGAGTCAATTGGATTCTGAAGTGACACTTCCTCTTTTAGAGAGTTTCGCTCTGCTCTCCTCTGGAGTCAGGATGACCGGTTCCAGTCACCAATCGATTACGATCGATTACGCTGCTTGATTGCACTGATTCAGGGGAGAGTCTACATTCAGGCTTATGCTGATGATTTTGCTCGGAAACCTGAGCTGGAACTTCACCTTGGCAAAACCGACACAGTGTCCAGCGCATTCTGGACGCATTTTGCCGATTGCGCCCCCCTAGCGGAAACTCCATGCCTATGTGCTCAAATCTCTGGAGAGGACTACCTCTGAGCCAAGGCTGACACCTGGAAAGGTCAGGAGCTGCAGGGAACTCTGTACTCCCTGGCTAGCCATAGATTACTTGCTCACGCATCACCATCCTGAAAATGCCCTAATATTACTGACCAGTCGGCAGCAATTTAGTGCTGTAATATTAAATACTAATAAAATACAGACTTAAAGAATATAAAAAAATTATTGTGCTGCCTCTTCTCTTTTTCTCTACTTTCTCTTCCTTCCATGTTCTTTGCTTCTTCACAATGGCTACTTTTATGTTTATATTACTTCATTTAAGAACATAAGAAATAGGAGCAGGAGTCGGCCATTCAGCCCCTCGAGCCTGCTCCGCCATTCAATAAGATCATGGCTGATCTGATCTTGGCCTCAACTCCACTTTCCTGCCCGCTCCCATAACCCTTGAATCCCCTGTCTTTCAAAAATCTGTCTATCTCACCTTGAATATATTCAATGGCTCAGCCTCCACAGCTCTCTGGGGTAGAGAATTCCAAAGATTCACGATCCTCTGAGAGAAGAAATTCCTCCTCATCTCCGTTTTAAATCTTACTCTTACTTTAAGAAAGAAAAAAGATCTCAACTGCTTTTCTCCTTTTCCACAGTCCTGCTGCATTTTCTTTGGCCGGGACCCAAATGTAGTTACTGGTTAGCTGGAAATTGAATTCAAAGGGTAAGTTCCAGTAAATCACGATACTGAACATTAAATTGTTAGCCCATACTTCTTAACCTCTGACCTAGTAAATCAGGACTATGGTAGACAAATTTAGGGTACACTTGCTGATTGCATCATTACCTCAAGCCTCTCTTCAGCCCTAATTTGTATATTATTGTGCAGCATCAATCAAACCCATTACTCCGGCAAGGGATTTGAATCCGCTATTAGACCACTTAAATTGTTTTTATTCTGCACTTCTGGTGTCAATATAGTGTCTTCTTGGGCATGGAGAGATCACCAAAATACTGGCAATAAATGGGCAAATGCCCATTAGTTCACTGTTACTGAAGCCAGCTGGCAAAGGTGACTTGGCACTGATGACAGTCAATATCAGCTCGAGCATAAAAAACAGCTGGTGTGAATCTCTGCCAAGAAAAAGCAAGCCTTTAAAGTTAAAGACAAGCATCCTCCAAGCACAATATACAAACAATCTTACTTAAGCAAACTTATTTACTTATGTTCAATGTCCATCTCTTCGCCCTCGCAAGGTGCTCTGAGGTGTTCTTTTATGGGAGGATGCTACAGTAATGTAAGTATAATAGCAAAATACTGCAGATGTTGGAAATCCGAAATAACAACAGAAAATGCTGGAAAAACTCAGCAGGTCAGGCAACATCCATGGAGAGAAATTTGAGTTGACGTTTCGGGTCGAACCCTTCTTCAAAACTGGAAAGAAAATAAAATAGATCGAAGGCAGGGCTGCGAACGGACAAAAGAAGTGAAAGAAACAAAAGAAGTAAAAGAGACAATAAAAGGTGTTCGAAGCTAGACGAGATGGTAATAGGCTGAGATTAGGTGTGAAGTTCAGCTTGCAACCCTCACACTATGGACCTAAACTTTGCTCTTGACTGTCAATCTCTAAAGGAATAATTCCTTGCCGTTTTACTACATGTTTTGATCGAATGTACCATTATCAGTTTGAAACTTATTAGTAGGTGCGGAAGGTTAAAAAAAACAGAATGCACTTCCACTCACTGTCTACAACTGCAGGCCCAGGCTTATTCAAAAAGGTGTCATGGAACCAGTAGCAGTACCATATAGTACTGACAGTCAGTTGATAGACAGTCAGTGGTCATTTAATACCAACATTTTTCCCATTTGACAAAGGAAGAAGAAAATGACTCCAGTCCAACTTTTACTCCCAAGGCTGTGCTAGGGTTGCCAACCCTCCAGGATTGTCCAGGAGTCTCCAGGAATTAAACACTAATCTCCAGAACACTGCTGCAAGCAACCCGAGAGATAAATCATAAATCAATTAAAAAATTGTATTAAAAAAAAATTATTTGAACACTTTTGTTTACTAACTAGTTATAAAAATATTGGACATGGGAAAAAGAGGGTGGGGTGGATGGGAGGGGTACATATTGATAGTGTTCTTTCAGCCATAGCTAATGGTGCTGAGGTGGGCATATACACCTGCTCATAGGAGAGGCAATTCTGCATTAAATTTCATCTGCCATGTGTCTGCACATTTCACCAGTCTGTCTATGTCCTCCTGAAGCCTGTTACCATCCTCACTGTTTACTACATTTCTGAGTTTCGCGTCATCTGCAAACTTTGAAATTATGCCCTGTATACCCAACTTCAGGTCATCAATATATATGAGAAAGAGCAGTGGTCCTAATACTGACACCTGGGAAACACCACTGTAAAAATCCCTCCAGTCTGAAAAACAACCGTTCACCACTACTCTCAGCTTTCTGTCCATTAGCCAATTTTGTATCGACTCTACTGCCCCTTTAATCCCATGGGCTTTAATTTTGCTATCAAGTCTATTATGTGGGACTTTGTCAAAAGTCTTTTGGAAAGTCCATATACACAACATCAACTGCACTACCCTCATCAACCCTCTCCATTGCTTTATCAAAGAACTTGAAGTTAGTCAAAGGTGATTTGCCTTTAACAAATCCATGCTGACGTTCATTTATAGCCCATACTTTTCCAAAAGCCAATTCATTTTGTCCCGGATTATTGGCCCCGATATTTACCAATCTCGGAGAGGGTAGGAGGAGTTATAGTTGGGAAACCCTGAAGTGGGGGTTTTCCCGAGCACCTTGGAGATTTACTTCCAGGACGTGTTTGAATTTTTTTTGCCCGATTTCCTGCCCGACAGCCAACCTGATTGACAGGCTGGCTACCTATCTGTCTGGTGGGAATGGCTGCAGGTAAGTTTAGTGATGGTGGGGGGGGGGAGATCGGTGGGGGGGGGGGAAGTGGAGACATTGTGGAATTGGGGAGAGCAGAGACATCATGGAATTGGGGGGAGCAGAGACATCATTGGCAGGGGTGGGGTGGTGATTAGGGGAAGGGTCGGGGGTTGGTGATTGCGGGAGGTCGGAGGAAATCATAGGAGTTGGGGGTGGGGTCGGACAGATTGCAGGTGCGGAGTGGGTTTACAGGGCTAGCTTGTTGGGATTGGAGGAAACACTCCTGCTCCTCCTGGCTCACGAGCCCCATCTCGCCTCCTTTTGCCAAAAGCAGTTAATAATAGAAACCTTGTTAAAATGGAAGCATGCAGTTTCCTTAAAAGGTTTGAAAAACCGACCCGCCTCCTGAGAGCGGATTGGTCGCTTACCCCTCGTCCCGCCTCTGTTAAAACCGGAAGTGGCCGCGTTGGGTTCGGATTTGAAACTTTTAACATTTTAACTTCCCATCTGACCCAAACTCACCCATTTTTGGGGGTTAAAATTACCCCCATTGTCTCTAAAGGTTTCCCCACCAATAATGTTTGGCTGAGTGGCCTGTAGTTGCCGGGTTTATCCCTCTTCCCTTTTTTCAACAGAGGTGTAACATTTGCAATTCTCCAGGCCTCTGACACCAGGAGGATTGGAAGATTGTAGCCAGAGCCTCCATAATTTTCACCTTTACTTCCTTCAGTTACCTAGGATGCATCCCATCTGAACTACTTTGAGGACTGACAGCCTTTTAAGTACTTCCTCTTTATCTATTTTTATCCTATCCAATTTCTCTACTACCTCCTCCTTTAACGTTACATTGACAGCATCCTCTTTATTACGTCCGTGAATGATTGAGACATGGACAGCAGGAGTTGAACAAAACAGGTCTTTGCTGATAGAAGTCAATAGTGAAACTGAAAACAACAGAGGCTCACTAGCGCCTTTTATACAGGGGTGGTCACTGCCGGTACTGCAGTCTGAGACCAGTTATTCTCTTAAAGGTACATACACAACAATTCCTCCCCTTTTAGATAAACAGTACATAACATTCATTTAACAACTAAATGATAACTAATTACAATCACAATTACGGTTGCTAGATACATTGGTTAAGTTTAAGCAATTATAAGTTCAGTCTTTGAGGAGGCTTCCTGATTCTGTCTGGATAACGCCTCTTTGGGGTATCAGGTTCTTCTGGCAATGTTGAGTCAGGATCAATGTCGTTGTTTGGTTCATCTGCTTCCAATATTACCGGTTCTGCGGTAGCTGCAATTGGAACGTCGATTTCATTACCAGGTGTATCAGATCGTGGTGTGGAGTTGACGTTTTCCAGTGACTCTAGAATCTGGTCAGCATGGCGTCTTACAATGTTCTCCCCAATGTCCACGGTATACATGAGAGGTCCTTGCCGTGTACAAATCGTTCCTGGCTGCCATTTCTCAGTGCGGTAGTCCCGGGCCAAAACTGGTTGACCTATCTTAAAACTCCTGGTCGGCCTTTCATTCATATTCTGAAACTGCCTGTTCTCCACATCTCTTCGGACGTTTGGCTTAACCAAATCCAAGCAGCATCGTAGTCTTCGATTGAAGAACATCATGGCTGGAGTTTGGTTGGTAACCGCATGTGTCGCATTCCGGTAGGCAAACAAGAAGTTGTCCGCCTTGTGTTGTAGGGGTATATCTTCATTACACATTGCCTTGATAGCCTTCTTGAATGTTTGGACAAACCTCTCAGCCAATCCATTAGTGGCTGGATGATATGGGGCAGATGTGTAATGCTTAACACCATTGTTCTTTAAGAACCTCCGGAACTCTTCAGACACAAACTGTGGTCCATTGTCAGAGCAAACCTGTTCAGGCAGCCCATTCCTGGCGAATATGGTTCGTAAAACTGTGATAGTTTTTTCCGTGGTGGTTGAGGACATTTTTCTTACCTCTGGCCACTTTGAATGTGCATCCAACGCAATTAAAAACATCGAGTCCATGAAGGGACCAGCAAAATCAATGTGCACCCTTTGCCATGGAGATGAGGGCCACTCGCATGGATGCAGAGGAGCTTGTGGTGGGGCGTTTTGGACCTTCTGGCATCCTGCACAGCTCTTGGTCAGCTCTTCGATTTCTCTATCGATTCCTGGCCACCACACAAACACTCTGGCTAAGTTCTTCATTTTTAACCCACCCAGATGGCCCTCATGAAGCTCATTGAGCACTCTATCCGTCAACTTAGGTGGAATTACTACTCTAGATCCACACATCAAGGTTCCTCTGCACACTGACAGCTGTTCTCTTCTCTGCGAGAATGCTGGCAGCAGTGGTTCGCCATGTGCTGGCCATCCCTTCACCGTTAAATCATAGACCCGTGATAGTATCGGGTCATTCCGTGTTTCCTTTTCTATGTTTGCATTCGTCACAGGGAGACACTCGACTATGGTCGAGTGGAATAACTCCATTGGATCCACTGCAAGGTCTTCTTCTTCCACCGTCGGCAACGGTAGGCGTGACAATCCATCAGCATTTCCATGCTGTTTAGTTCCTTTGTACTCGATGTCATACTGGTGTGCCCCTAGCAAAAGGGACCACCTCTGCAGCCATTGTGCTGTCATTATCGGTACGCCCTTCTGAGGGTTGAAAATGGAGACAAGAGGTTGATGATCGGTTAGTAGAGTAAATTTTTGACCGTGCAGGTAATGATTGAACTTCTTCACCCCCCACACTAGGCTGAGGGCCTCTCTGTCAATCTGGGCGTAGTTACGCTCGGCAGAAGTTAACGAGCGTGACACAAAAGCTATCGGCCTCTCTAAACCATCAAGGAATTTATGTGACAGTACCACCCCAATGCCGTAGGGAGACGCATCACACGCCAGTCTGATCGGCAGTGCTGGGTTGTAGTGAGCCAATACTTCCCTTGAAGTGATTAAGTCCTTACTCTTCTGAAAGGCCCTCTTACAATCATCGCCCCATTTCCATGCTACCCCCGTTCGTAGCAGGGCGTTCACTGGGTGCAGAATTGTCGACAAATTCGGCAAAAACTTATGGTAGTAATTCACCAATCCGAGGAATGACCTCAGTTGCGACACATTTTCAGGCGCTGGGGCCTTAACAACCGTTTCAATTTTGTCAGGGGACTTATGTAACCCCTCTTCATCAATCACGTGGCCACAATACGATATCTGTTTCTTAAAAAATTCGCACTTGGGGCGGTTGGCTCGCAGCCCATGTTCCCGTAGTCTAGTGAGCACCTGTTCTAGGTTGTTAAGGTGTTCACTGTCATCTTCGCCTGTCACAAGGATGTCGTCCAAGTAACACTGAGTCCCCGGAATCCCTTGCAGGACTTGTTCCATCATTCTTTGCCATATCGCCGGAGCCGATGCTACTCCGAATACCAATCGATGATACTGGTAAAGACCTTTGTGAGTGTTTATCGTGAGATACTTCCTAGAGGACTCTTCAACCTCCATCTGCAAATATGCTTGTGCTAGGTCAATTTTTGTAAAACGCTTCCCTCCAGACAGTGAGGCGAAGATGTCTTCTATCCTTGGAAGAGGATATTGTACTGTGTGAAGGACTGGGTTCACCGTACCTTGAAATCCCCACAGATGCGAATCTTCCTTGGCTCCCCGGACTTATTGCTTAACATTTTCTTCATGACAGGAAAGATGGGTGTCGCCCACTCGCTCCAGTCGACCTTAGACAACACGCCTGCCTTCTCCAGATTCTCCAGCTCTGCCTCGACGGCTGGGCGAATTGCATATGGTACCGGTCTTGCTTTGAAAAACTTGGGAACTGCATTCCCTTCTATTTTTATCGAGGTGGTTACGCCTTTAAGCGTGCCCAGTTCTTGTTGAAATACCTCTTTGGCGTTAGCTAAGATTGTTGACAATCGTCCAGGAGTGACGTCTTCATCTTTTTTACCATCCACCGTCATTGCATGAATGGAGTGCCAATCTAAGTTTTTCTTCCTGATCCATTCCCATCCCAATAACGGTGGTCCACCATTTGGCAGTATGTAGAGATACAATTTCCGTATTTTCTTGCCGTTGTATTCGACAGGCACCCTTATTTTTCCTCTGGGGTATACTTTTTGCCCCGTATACGTCGTCAAGACAATGGGCGTCTCTCTCAAGGGTATGTGTGAAAATAGCCGCTCGTAGTCTCGTCGATTCATGACGGTTAGCGCTGATCCTGTATCCAATTCCATTTTAACTTGGGACCCTGCTATCGTGAGGGTGACCCAAATGGTTCGGTGATCCTCTTTTGCGATTACATTGTGAAGTTTGAGACAGCTTAGTCTCCTGTTCCCGGATTCACTATCGCTCATCTGGTCTTCGGAACTACTGTCCGTCATCTTTTGTACTTTCTTGTACGGTTCCTTAGTAGCCTTTTTGTTGTCGCTGGTCTTCTTCCCAGACCTGCAAACTCATGCAATGTGTCCCATCTTCCCACATTGCCTGCATATTTTGTCTTTGGACCAGCAGTCCTTCTGGTCATGGTTAGTTCTGCCGCAGCGATAACATTTTGCAAATCCCCGTGTCATTTCGTGGGTGCCGTATTCCTGTGGTTTTTGTTGAATTTCTGCAGCTCCCCTGGCTGCTGCTTCATACGATACTGCCACGCTGAAAGCCTTATCTAGCGTCAGCTCTTTCTCTGAGAGTAACTTCTTCTGTGTTCCTTCACTCTGGAGTCCACAGACAAATTTGTCCCGTAGGGTATCTGCCTGTCCTGCTCCGAACTGGCAGTGCTTTGATAGCTTGCGTAGTTCCGTAAGGTACTCAGCATTGCTCTCATCTTTATGCTGAGTTCTCCTGTGGAATTTAAATCTTTCTGCTATCAACAGCGGTGCAGGGTTTAGGTGTTCCTGTCGGACAGCAACAATTTCGTTAAAACTCTTCGCCTTCGGTTTGGCTGGAGTAATCAGGTCCCGCAATAGGCTGTACGGTCTAGCGCCCATTAAGTTTAGCAATATCGATGCCTTTTTCTCCTCCGCTATTTCATTTGCCTCGAAATATACCTCGACTCTTTCCACATACGTGGTCCAGTCCTCGATTGTATTATCAAAAGCAGTGATACAGCCAGTCTTCGGCATCTTGCAAATCTAAAATGGCGCCTCCCGCACTTTGCCTTCTTCCCCGATTTAACAAAATGGCGCCTCCCGCGTTTTGCCTTCTTCCCCGCTGATTAAGATGGCGCCTCCCGCGCTTTGCCTTCTTCCCCGCTGTTGTTAACGCTGCTTTCCGCGGTTCCCGTTGCAACCTGCAGCTCCTCGCGGTTTCTTGCACGTTTAATATTTCTTTTTTAAATTATTTTCCCATCGTGGAACAACCCTGTGGGACTCTTGCCTCCCTCTTCACGGGTCTATACGCAGCCCGGCTTCGTAGCACCGGCCGCGCCCTGTGTGCTCCACCCTCTCTCTCTCTTCTTCCCGACAACGCTGCTCAGCCCCGTTGCAAACCACCCGCTCGAGTTCGCGACCGCCGCAGCCCAGGAAGGATCAGTGCACTACCTGCCACCAGCCCGATTAGCTGAAGCACCGTCGACAGGAACCAGGCCCCGCTTCCGACAGCCTCTCCAGCAATCTTCAACTCCGCAAACACAGGGGCGGATGCCCACGGTCGACGCCCGTTTCTACTGCCTCTTACTTTCTTTTCTTTCTGGCCTCGACCTCTGCTCACTTTGCTGTAGGAATGGATCCCAGGAGGTGGTGCAGACTGTAGGTAGGTTCGTATCTGCTCGTCGCCAGTATTACGTCTGTGAATGATTGAGACATGGACAGCAGGAGTTGAACAAAACAGGTCTTTACTGATGGAAGTCAATAGTGAAACTGAAAACAACAGAGGCTCACTAGCGCCTTTTATACAGGGGTGGTCACTGCCGGTACTGCAGTCTGAGAGCAGTTATTCTCTTAAAGGTACATACACAACACTCTTCTCCAGTGAAGACAGATGCAAAAGGCTGGATTTTGATACTGGAGGCATGTAGGAGGCGGGACTACAACTTTTGGGGTTGTAGTCCCACCTCCATCGAGTTGTGGCCATGCGATTTTCACTTGATTGACCTTGTTGAGCCCGCCCAGCGGGCTCAGCAGGCCAATTAAGGGCCACCCGGCAACAGGTGACATCACAGATTGACATTTCATCTGTCAAGAGCTTTTGACAGATTACATATCAGCGTTTGACAGCTCTTTGAAGCTGTCAAACACTGACAATCTGTACTCTAAAAGTTAATTCCTTCCTCTCAGGCTGATTTAGAGATCTCTCCAGAACAGAAAGCTGAATGCTGCAACTTTTGACAGCTCGCAGCCATTCTGCTTTCTGTGCCGAGACCTGAAGGAAGGAAGGCTGTAAAGGTAAGTAAAGGTTAGTAAAACTTATTTAAACACTTTACACACACAAAACACACTTACCTCTACACTCATGCACACATCACTCACCTGAACTCCGGACATCTCGAACCCTCCAAGTCCTTCAGCCCGACGGTCCACCTCGCTAACTTGGCGTGGTCTGGAGCTGTAAGGATTTCGGGGGCTTCATTTAAACTGGTTTAAGGTAACCTACCTGGCCAGCAGTCCTTTTTGCTGCTGCACTCTAAACCAATTTACAAACAGCGGTTTCTAATCGCTACCCCTCCTTTAGTTCTGAGTGGAGGAACTTATAATTAATGATATTAAAACGGAACACGTGGTTTGGATGAGAGAAAATTATCAAGCTTTATTAACTAAAAGAAACTACAATCACAATATCAAACTATCCCACACGAACACAGTAAAATTGTAAAACTATATATCAAGGGGGTACACACGGCAAAAACGAGGGGTACAGTGGCTACAATGTTATTTAAACAATCTTAGCAATTCCCTTAAATCACCATCCCCCCTTAACTCCTGCTAGGTTGCCTTGTTGAGAGTCAGAAAATCTCTGCTCACATGGTCCAGCGAAGAGAGAGAGAGAGAGAGAGAGAGAGAGCTCACCTTATCGTCCCAGGAAGTCAAGAGTCAAGAGCCAAAAGTCAAGAGAGCGAGCTGGCTGCTCAGCCCTTTTTTTTTATACCTGGTGAGCCCCTCACATCCTGCCTTGCCAGGGCTGTGTGCAAAATTTCCCTGTGATAGGCTAACTCAAAGTGGTTAGATTGAGTTAATGTGATTTTCAGAGCTCCCTTTGCTGAAACAAAAGGGAGATACATCTGCTCTATAGTCCAGTACTGGGTGATTGGAAACACATTTAAAGTTAACACTTCCCATTCAAGGTGCAAACGTCTCTTCTGCAGTTTCAGGTGTATCTAAACAAATGCTAATAGCATTCAGTTGCTTTGTAAACAAAGCATTGTCCTTGTCTTCGGCCATGTGGTGACAGCCATTTTATCCCTGGAAACTTAAAAAGCACATTGCCCAGGGATCCTTTAATCAAAAAAATGAATCTTCAGAACTGTAGATTATTGCGAATTCTTACAGTCCGCCCTTGGATACTTCCAGCTTGCTTGTAGTATCCTCTTGAAGAAATGAGCAATGATTTCTGACCCCCCACAAACAACCATCCCCTGTATTTACCTAATAGCTATCTGCCACTGATCCCCGTCCCATCTATTCCCCTTAAATTCAAGAAAAAAACCATGGTACGGTAGGCATCTTACAGATACTTCAGTTTTCACTAAGGGGTCTCATACCCCTACACGCTTGTAAAATTATACAGTGTAAACCAAATTTACAATCACCTTTTTTTTTACATCATAAGTTATTACAAAATGTTGCAATCTTAGTTACACAATGTACTCAAAAATTTATGGCAAGCACGGAGAGGGTCCTATGCCTCTGCTCAACTTGGAGTTGTCACAAACTGGTCCCAAGCACGGAGAGGACCTCACGCCTCTGCTCAACTTGGGGCTGCAACACAAAATACAAAAAATCACTAAACAACATGCTTAAATGAACCCCGATCATCACGTGCCGATGATGGGTCGCGAAATTCGAGTGGGCATTGCTCCTCCCACTCGGGCAGTAAAAGTACCTTCCACCCCCCTTTGATCGGCTTAAACTTTTAAAACAGGCAGAATGGATTTAGCGACCAGCCTGCTCCGACAGCCCCGAGCCGTTCCCTTGTCCTTTTGTGGAGGCGAGGTACCCCTCACGTTTAAAATTACCTTCCACAGACCGAGACCGGGGAGTATGGGATCTCATGACTCCCAGTCCCTCCCCCTCCCGTCTACCCTCGACTGGCTGCAGAAAATGATGGGTGCCTCTGTGGCGGCACTCTCTGGCCCCACACTGATCCAGCCACCCACTCATCCTTCCCAGCCACACTTATCCTCTTGCCCGTGGGCCCCCGGGTGAGTTCCTCCCTCCCCCGACCGCACCCACGCGACTCTTGGGTCTCCCCCTCCTCTATAAAATCATTCCCGGGCCATCACCACCCACCCCCGGGGAACGCGTCCCTATGACCAGGCGCCCGCGCTTCCCCATCATGACTCCTCAACAGCGAGGTCTCCCGCACGTGAACTTCGGTCAGGATAGTGCTGGGTTGGGGGCCGTGCCCCACCCAGCTGGGGCCATCTCCTCCCCGTAGGAGGAGTAGGCAAGTTCCTCCGGACTCTGTCCGGTTTTTCCCGAAGATCGCTGCGGGGTTTCCTGGATTCGTCCTGTGGCGAGGTGATCCCCAACATTCCGTATCTTCATTCGACATTCAGCTCGGGCTCGGCGAACATGGCTGCTTCATTTTCCCATCTCCTGCAAAAACTTAAAAGGGACATGCAGCCAGGTCTCACTGACCTGCTGCCTTAGGTGGAGACATGGTCGGGTCCCTCGACCTCGGACCAAAATACAAACATTTGGCACACATGTGAACTTAAACTCTTTGCTTAAACTTAAAACTAGTTAAATCAACAAAACTTAAAATACCTTAAAAGCACGCTATATACACACACATAGTTATAATACAAATGCCGCCCGTCTCCGGACGGCCAGTCTAATCTCTGGCACTGTCGCAGATTGCTGCTGGCTGCAGCGAAGCTGGACTGCCTCCTGTCTCTGGTCCCTCACAGCTTATGGCTGTTGAGTGGGGGCCTCTGTTCTCTGGCTTTTCCCTGGCTCGGGAGACCGCCCTACTCCACTGTAAAGTGGGTGACCATGCTTTCTTAGGCTGGGGCACCCGCTGAGACCTTCTGAGGGGCGTCTCTATGGGGGAAACTTTGGCTGGCGGACCCTGAGCTTGGGTCACAGCCCCAGCTGGCTGGGAGCCTTCTCCCCCATGTCCAAATAGCCCGCACTGTATAATGTACCTGGCAGCCTGCCGGTGCAAATCTCTCTCTGGGTTTGTCTGCTCTTCCCTGGAAACAAGTCACAGTGCCTGTTTTTGTAGGCTGTGAACTTGAACTTGCATGGACAGCAAACTCATGTTCCCTCACCCAGGTGGCTTTAACTGGGGAATTTTGGACCTGCCTTTTTCCTGGGGCCAAAACTATCCCCTGCGTGCCTCCCTTGTCCTGGATTTCTGCTACTGGGCCTGCTCTACAGGGGTCCCAGAACTCTCCTTTCCTGTTCCCTGGCTTGAACAGGTTATTCTGAATATGAATGGCTCCTCCCCCCACACAAGCCACAGTGCTTGCCTGTGAACTCGAACTTGCTGTGGGCTGAGGATTCCTATTCTCAGGCTCACTCCTCACGGGCGGACCGTACCTCCGTTGTTGGAGGGGGTACACTGGTCCTGGTCCCCGCCTGCCTAGCGGGACCTGCTGGTGTTCTCCTACCACCCCATTGTCCACCTCTCCTCGCTGCCAGAGCTCCTCAAGACCCGGAGCTGTGGGCTGCTGTCTTGGGATCTCTAATTCCCTAGCCAGCCTTTCCCTGGGTGTTGCCTGTGGGGCAGTTTGATTTGGGCTGCCAGTAAAGTCCGGCTGACCTGCCTTCAGGCTGATCATGCAAATCATCCCCTTAGATGCATTTAAAGCCATGTTAAGGCTTTCTATCTCTGCCATACAGGGGCCATGATCTGCTTCACCAAACCGGACATTCTCTTCCCGCAGTCTCATCTCGTTTTCCCTGGCCTCAGTGATTTGGTACTTTAGGAATTCTATCTCGTTTCTCTCATGGCTCTCTCTCTCGCTAGCTTTTTGGGTGAGGTGTGCAATTTCCTCCTGTAGCCTCATCTCACAGTCCCTTGCCTCTGCTACTTCCTGCACAAGGCGCTCTATAAATGCCTGGCATTTCGTGACCTCTAGTGTGAGGCGTGCATTCTCTTCCCGCACCCTCATACCACTAGCTCTGGCCTCATACACCTCTCTGAGGCGTTCTACCTCCGCCTGGCATTTTTCAAGCTGGGACTCCCGATTCTTGGCAGCTTTAACCTCCTCCTGCACCCTCTTCTCACCCTCCTTAACCCAGCCACCTATACCATGATAGGTCAGCCTACATGCTGCTGCTAACATCCGCAGGGCTACCCACATACTGAAAACAACGAGAGAAACAAGAGCTGATGCTTTCTCCAGATCCAGACCACTTATTAAATCAAAAACTGCCTCCACTCCTACCTGGCTCGCCATTGTAAGGATTTCGGGGGCTTCGTTTAAACTGGTTTAAGGTAACCTACCTGGCCAGCAGTCCTTTTTGCTGCTGCACTCTAAACCAATTTACAAACAGCGGTTTCTAATCGCTACCCCTCCTTTAGTTCTGAGTGGAGGAACTTATAATTAATGATATTAAAACGGAACACGTGGTTTGGATGAGAGAAAATTATCAAGCTTTATTAACTAAAAGAAACTACAATCACAATATCAAACTATCCCACACGAACACAGTAAAATTGTAAAACTATATATCAAGGGGGTACACACGGCAAAAACGAGGGGTACAGTGGCTACAATGTTATTTAAACAATCTTAGCAATTCCCTTAAATCACCATCCCCCCTTAACTCCTGCTAGGTTGCCTTGTTGAGAGTCAGAAAATCTCTGCTCACATGGTCGAGCGAAGAGAGAGAGAGAGAGAGAGAGAGAGCTCACCTTATCGTCCCAGGAAGTCAAGAGTCAAGAGCCAAATGTCAAGAGAGCGAGCTGGCTGCTCAGCCCTTTTTTTTTATACCTGGTGAGCCCCTCACATCCTGCCTTGCCAGGGCTGTGTGCAAAATTTCCCTGTGATAGGCTAACTCAAAGTGGTTAGATTGAGTTAATGTGATTTTCAGAGCTCCCTTTGCTGAAACAAAAGGGAGATACATCTGCTCTATAGTCCAGTACTGGGTGATTGGAAACACATTTAAAGTTAACACTTCCCATTCAAGGTGCAAACGTCTCTTCTGCAGTTTCAGGTGTATCTAAACAAATGCTAATAGCATTCAGTTGCTTTGTAAACAAAGCATTGTCCTTGTCTTCGGCCATGTGGTGACAGCCATTTTATCCCTGGAAACTTAAAAAGCACATTGCCCAGGGATCCTTTAATCAAAAAAATGAATCTTCAGAACTGTAGATTATTGCGAATTCTTACAGAGCCATCGGGAATCCCACACTTCAGGGATAAAAATAGGGATTAGGCTAAAAACTGCCTGTTAACTACCTGTTAACAGGCAGTTAATTGGCACTAATCCCCTTCCCGCCTCGGGGAGGCGGGTCCCAGTGCGGGGCGGGTACCCGCCTCCTTTGAAACTGGCATGGAGGCAGGTTGGGGGTGGGATGGGTTCGTGCCCTCCGATTTCACGACTTTAACCCCCCACATGCCTCCAATCCCACCTCAACGGCCCAATGAAAATCGAGCCCAAAGCATTCATTTAGTACCTCAGCCATGCCCTCTGCCTCCACAAGATCTCCTTTTTGGTCCTAATCGGCCCAACCTTCCTTTGACTGAAATAACAACAGAAAATGCTGGAAAAGCTCAGCAGGCCCGGCAACATCCGTGGAGAGAGAAACAGAGTCAACGTTTTGGGTCGAAACCCTTCTACAGAACTGAGAAAAAAGGTAGGAAATGAAACAGATTAAAAGGCAGTTTGGATACTGGGAAATGGGGGAGGGGATGAAAGAAGAGACATTAAGAGATATTCAAGGTGAGACGAGATAGTAATAGGACAGGTAAAGAAACAAACAATGGCTCTAGATGAAGTGTGAAATGCGCTGGCAGAGTGAAAGACAGCTGCCATGTGAGACAGAGAGAAAAAAAATGAAAAGGCACTAACCAAAAGTGTGGATAAAAAATATAAAAATATAATAGGGGCCGAGGTTATGATCTGAAATTGTTGAAATCGATATTGAGTCCGGAAGGCTGTAAAGTGCCTAATTGGAAGATGAGGTGCTGTTCCTCGAGTTTACGCTGAGCTTCCGTGGAACAATGCAAGAGGCCACAGACGGTGAGGTCTGAGTGGGAATCGAATGGTGAATTGAAATGACAGGTGACCGGAAGCTCGGGGTCACCCTTACGGATTGAATAGAGGTGTTCCACAAAGCGGTCACCCAATCTGCGTTTGGTCTCCCCAATGTAGAGGAGACCACATTGTGAGCAGCGAATACAGTATACTAAATTGCAAGAAGTACAAGTAAATCGCTGTTTCACCTGGAAGGGGTGTTTGGGGCCCTGGACAGTGGGAAGGGGGGAGGTATATGGGCAGGTGTTGCATCTCCTGCGTTGTACGGGAAGGTGCCGGGCGAAGGGGAAGGGGTGCTGGGATGATAGAGGAGTGGACTAGGGTGTCTCAGAGGGAGCGGTCTCTACGGAATGCTGAAAGGGGGGGGAGGGGAAGATGCGTTTGGTGGTGGGATCACGTTGGAGGTGGCGGAAATGGCGGAGGATGATCCGTTGAATGTGAAGGCTGGTGGGGTGAAAGGTGAGGACAAGGGGAACCCTATCATGGTTCCAGGAGGGAGGGGCAGGGGCGAGGGCAGAAGTGCGGGAGATAGAACGGACCCAGTCGAAGGCCGTGTCAACCACGGTAGAGGGGAATCCTCGGTTGAGGAAAAAGGAAGACATGTCGGAAGCACTGGTGTGGAAGGTGGCATCGTCGGAGCAGATGCGGCGGAGACGGGGAAACTAGGAGAATGGAATAGAGTCCTTACAGGAGGCGGGGTGCGAGGAAGTGTAGTCCAGGTAGCTGTGGGAGTCAGTGGGCTTGTAGTGAATGTTTGTCAATAACCTATCCCCAGAGATGGAGACGGAGAAGTCGAGGAAGGAAAGGGAAGAGTCGGAGATGGATCATGTGAAGGTGGGGGAAGAGTTGACTACCCTTTTACTATTTATATGTTTATAAAAAACATTTGAGTTCCCTTTTATATACTCTGTAGGAATGTCTAGTTCCTATCAAAAGACTGAGGTCCACTCAGGCGATCAAATAAACGAGGTTTAATGAAAACTAACAGAGTTTAACGGATAATTACAGGAGAACATCGAATATAGGTCTAGTCAGTTCGGAGGCTCCACGAGGACTGCTTGGGCGGTACCATGGCTGACGTCATGACGTCATCACATTTTTCCCGTCAGTGGGGGATCACGTGATGAACGGCGTGACATCATCGCGTTTACCCGCGCTATTAAAGTGATCACGCTCTGTACATGTAAACAGTGAAAACAAAGATACAGACTCAGGCTGTAGCTAACATATTATTAAAGGGAATTATATACAATTGATTGGAGTCCCTTAGTGGCTCCGCCACATGCGCCCCCCCAGAATTGTCTTTAACAGCAAAAGTAAAATGGCGAGGAGGCCTGACAAGCCTGTCAGATCGACTTCTGTATCCTTGAAGTGGAAGCTGATGGACGGCGGGCGAGCTGGCGGGCGGTTGCGTTTGATCTGGCACGGCGACTGTGGGCGGTCGGCCACGTTTCGGCGGTTGTGCGATCTCGACTGGGCGGTCAAGGTCCAAGTGAGCCGGCTTCAACCGGTCAACCGAAATGTGGTCCGGTTTACCTCCGATATCGACCGAAAACGTTTTGACTCCCGGCTCTAGCACGCGGAAAGGACCAGTGTAAGGGGTGTATTGATTTCTTTGTGGGTTCAATAACGACTCATTTCTGAAAGAGAATGTTGTTTAATCTAAAGTATATTCAACTCTTTTTAACAGCCTTTACAGAACACACCAAGCTGTGATGCATCTAGAATCAAACTGAAAGTAAAACCCTCAGCCTGCTTATCTGTGACACATGACCTCTGCTGCTCAGGCACAAGCAATCAAAAACACAGACAAATATGCTGTAAGGCATAAGTAATCAAACACAGACAAATATCATCACTATTTGCTGATATCATTACATCTCCCTTTCTTAAAACAAAAGTATTTTACTTTTAACTAACAACATTTAATGAACTTACATCATCATTATGATGATCAAGGTTTTTTACCCTTGCTTTGTGTGTTCACATGAAATATGTCAATACACTAGAACTTGAAGAAAGAATAAGATAACATTACTTCCTTCTATAACAATAGTCCTTAAATTTGCTCAATGAGTCTCTCAGGAGGCTTCACGTGTCTTGAGGATTTTCTGATTGATTGTCCTTGAATCTGAGTTGTTGCCTCAGATGATTGGTTCTCAGCTGTGTGATCAGGTTGTTCAACAGTATCAGTCTCTTGACCTGCTGTGGCTGGTCCCATGAGAAGATCTCGACGATTTCTTCTCAGAACAGCACCCTCATCTGTCTAAATGGTGTATGATCTTGGTTGAACTTCACTCAGGAGAGTTCCCTTCTGAGTCCATGTGTTTGTTTTGTCTTTCAACCTTACTTAGTCACCAGTGTGGAGTTCAGGTAGGTTTTGTGTTCCTCTGTCATAGTAATACTTTTGCTTTTCTTTCTGTTGCTCTTTGAACTTCCTCACTTTCTCCCCCTCTTTTGTTTTCAGGAGGTTCTCCGGGATGGGTAGGTTTGACCTTAGCAGACGTCCCATCAGGAGTTGGGCTGGTGACGTACCACACTCGAGCGGTGTTGTGCGGTATACAAGCATGCTTTGGTAGAAGTCAGTTCCACTGTCTTTTGCCTTGTACATCAGTCTTTTCACTGTCTGGACCGATTTTTCCACTACTCCATTGGGCTGTGGATAGTGAGGACTTGACGTTGTGTGGACAAAGTCCCACTCTTTGGCAAAGTGTCAGAAATTTGCATTGTTAAACTGGGGTCCGTTGTCTGTGAAGACCTCGCTTGCCACGCCATGTCTGGAGAATATGGCTTTCATACTTCTTATCACAGCTTCTGCAGTGGTGGTGTACAGTCTACAAACCTCTGGATACAGGGAGTAATAGTCTGTGATGACAAGATAGTCCTTCCCTTGACATACGAATAGGTCAGCGCCTACCTTCTGGTAAGGTCTGTCTGGTGCTGGGTGTGGCTTTAGTGGTTCTACCGGATTGCTTGCTCGATATTTCAGGCATATTGTGCAGTTTGACACCTCATTTGTCACATCTTGGTTGATTCGTGGCCAGTACATCACCTCTCGTGCTCTTTTCTTACACTTTTCGATTCCCAGATGTCCTCCATGGATCTTTTTTAGCATCTCTCTTCTCAGACTCTTTGGGATAACTATTTTACTTCCTTTGTAGATGATGTCTTCAACCACTGATAGTTCCGCCCTGCAGTTCCAGTACTCTGCTATATCAGGTGAGCAGTCTTGCTTCATGTTGGGACATCCATCCAAGATGCTTTTTCTCAGTCGTCTCATTGTTTCATCTTTGTTTGTTTCAGTCTTTATGAGCTCCATTTTTGCATCTGCTATGGGCAGTGCACTTGTGATCATGTCCACGTAGGCGTTCACTTTTTCATCCATTGTGGTGTTTGCGGGCTCACTTGGGTCAACAGCTCTGGACAACGTGTCTGCTGTATACATCAGCTTACCCGGTGTGTACGCAACATTTAGTGTATAGCGTTGCAGCCTGATCATCATTCTTTGTATTCTAAGCGGACAGCTATTTAGTGGCTTTTGGAACAATGCAATCAAGGGCTTATGGTCAGTCTCTACACTGATTGCTTGTCCTGCCACAAACTGGTGAAATCTTTCACAGGCGTATGTGATGCTGAGCAGCTCCTTTTCTATTTGAGCATATCGCGTCTCCGCGTCTGTCATTGAGCACGATGCATATGTAATAGGTTGCCAGTAGTCATATTGTTGCAGAAGAACGGCACCGAGCCCACTCTGTGATGCATCTGATGATATCTTGATGGGTCTCGCTGGGTCATAAAACCTCAGAATGGGAATGGAATCATGAGCATGAGAAGTCATGGAGCGATCTAAAGAAACTGCTCACAGAGGAACCAGTTCTATGTTCTTTTCAGTTAGTCTTCTCAGTGGCGCTATTTTTTCTGAGAGGTTGGATATGAATTTACCCATGTAGTTGATCATTCCATTAAACCTCTGCACGTCCTTTTTGCATTGTGGCCTTGGCATATTCTCAATGGCGGACACCTTTCTGGGATCTGGTTTGATGCCCTCACTGCTAAGGATATCTCCCACGAATGTCAGTTCTGTCACCCCGAGCTGGCATTTCTCTCTATTCAGCTTCAGGTTTGTTTTCCTTGTTGCTTCCAGCACTTTTTTCAGTCTCTCGTCATGCTCAGTTCTCGTGGTTCCCCATACTATGATGTCATCCATTGATGTATCAACTCCCTCCAGGTGCTCATAGATCATATGGATAGTCTTGTGATACACTTCAGGAGCTGAGGTAATGCCAAATGGTAACCTTAGGAATCTGTATCTGCCAAATAGAGTGTTGAACGTGCACAGTCTTGAACTTGCTTCGTCCAGCTTCATCTGCCAAAATCCTGAGGATGCATCTAACTTGCTGAAATATTTTGCATTTGCAAACTGTGCCATGATTTCCTCACGTGTAGGAAGCTTGAAGTGCTCTCTCTTTATTGCTCTGTTTAGATCTCTTGGATCCAGGCAAATTCTGAGCTTTCCATTCTTTTTGTCCACTACGACGAGGGAACTCACCCACTCAGTTGGCTCATCTATCTTCTGGATCATGTTCAGGCTTTCCATCCTGTCCAACTCTGCTTTCAGTTGCTTTTGAAGAGCAAACGGAACTTTTCTGCATGGATGTATGACCGGTGTCATACTTTTATCTACTCTGATCGTGTGTTCTCCTGGAATGCAGCCTAGACCCTTAAATAGGTCTTTGTACTCTTTCATGAGTTCATCATAGACTGTCTCTCCTTCGCTTTCCACAACGAGGACTCTCTTTACCAGGTTCAGTCTCTCACAGGCTTTTAAACCTAGTATGGCTTGCACATCCTTAGGCACCACGATTAATGCTAGCGTGTGCTCTCTGTCCTTGTGTGTTACTTTGACAATGCATTTTCCTTTCACTGGTATATCAGTACCTGAGTATCCGGTCACTTTCACTTGTATTCCATGTAACTTTGGTCTGGGTCTAATTCTCTTAAAATCGGTCTCTGATATCATATTAACTTGTGCTCCAGTATCCAATTTAAATGGAATGTGTATGTCATTCACTTTTAGTGTCAATATCCAGTCTCTCTCTTCTTTTTGTTTTCAGACACAACATCTACATTGAATTCCTCTATCTCGCTTTCATCTACTGTATGGACCTTGCTTTGTTGCGCTTGGTTCTTACAGCAACGGGCATAATGGTTGTTTTTGTTGCATCTATTGCAAGTTTTACCATATGCTGGACACTTTCTTGGTGGATGCTGTGTACCGCATCGACTACATGACTTCCGATTGTCCCTTTCATTTTCGTTTGCTGGCCACGTCTCTTTTTTCACATTGGCGCTCTCTTTGTTAAACGGTTTGTATCCGTTCTTTCTCACTGCATCCACGTTGCAGCTACTGTCACTGAGCAGCTCCTTTGCCTGCAACTTCACAGTCTCTGTAGCCCTACACAGTGCTATGGCTTTTCCCAGGTCTAGATCTTGCTCTCGTAGCAGTCTTTCCCTTAGACCATTATCTGGAATACCACACACCAGTCTGTCTTTTATCAGCGAGTCTGTGAGTCCCCCAAATTCACACGATTTGCTCCGGTTTCTCAGTTCAGTCACATACTGATCAATAGTCTCGCCGATTTTCTGTACACATGTGAAAAATTTGTGCCTCTCAAAGGTCACATTGCGTTTAGGTATGCAGTAGGCCTCAAACTGTTCCATTATTTTATCTAGCTTCATTTTGTCTCCATCAACATCAAATGTGAAGTTATTATACACCTTGAGCGCTTCATCACCCACGACATGTAAAAACAGTGACGATTTCTTTTTATTACTTTTATCATCAGCTCTGATTGCTGATAAATACAACCCTACACGTTGTTTGAATCTCCTCCAATTTTCAGCCACATTACCTGACAACTGAAGCGTCGCCGGTGGGAGTAAACCTTCCATTTTTCACTTCGTTAGCTATTCTCTAATGGTAAGCAACGATGTTCTCTTCTGGCTTGCTAATATGTGGAGAGCTGATTTCGCTTACTTGCCACAACTCCTTTCACTGTCCCATCGAGTTGCTACCTTCAGATTTTTTCTCTGTCAGCCACTTCTGACATCATGTATTGATTTCTTTGTGGGTTCAATAACGACTCATTTCTGAAAGAGAATGTTGTTTAATCTAAAGTATATTCAACTCTTTTTAACAGCCTTTACAGAACACACCAAGCTGTGATGCATCTAGAATCAAACTGAAAGTAAAACCCTCAGCCTGCTTGTCTGTGACACATGACCTCTGCTGCTCAGGCACAAGCAATCAAAAACACAGACAAATATGCTGTAAGGCATAAGTAATCAAACACAGACAAATATCATCACTATTTGCTGATATCATTACAAGGGGGTTTGAGCGGATCCCGATGAGCGTCGTGGCGGATAAACACATAGTCGGCGTTCTTCAGCGTAGCTGGGACGTGGGAGCACTGCAAGCCGTGATGCGACGTAGGCACTGGAGCGAAACTTCTGGCTGCCTCCTGGTGGCTGATGAGCTGCTGGGATGCGGACCATGGCTCTGTTGGAGTCGAAAGTAAATCCCCTGGTATGCGTAGCGGCTGGCCATATACGAGCTCCGCCGAGGACGATTGAAGAACTTCTTTAGGTGCCGTACGAAGACCCAAAAGGACCCATGGAAGCCTGTCCACCCAGCCTGCGCCTTGAAGGCTGGCTCGCAGTGCGGCTTTGAGCGACCTGTGGAATCGTTCGCATAGGCCGTTCGCCTGTGGATGGTAGGCAGTGGTGCATTGTAGCTTGACGCCGAGCCCCTGAGCCACAGCGTTCCAGAGCTCAGAAGAAAACTGCAGCCCACGATCGGGCGACCCAAGCGGAGATGAATGCCCTGGCGACGTCTGCGGAAGTGGTGGATGCCAAAGGAACTGCCTCAGGCCATCTAGTGGTGCGGTCCACCATAGTAAGAAGATGAGTAAACCCGTGCGAAGGCGGAAGTGGCCCCACCAGGTCCACATGCACATGATCAAACCTACGTTCCGGAACAGCGAAAGTGGCCAATGGAGCCTTGACGTGACGCTGCACCTTAGCCTTTTGGTAGACCACGCAGGTGTAGGCCCAGTCGCGGACATCCATGTGCATGCCCCGCCACACAAATTTGGACGACATCAGCCGTTGCGAAGCCTTCATGCCCGGATGCGACAACCCGTG
Organism: Somniosus microcephalus; assembly: GCF_052327205.1. Lineage (NCBI taxonomy): Eukaryota > Metazoa > Chordata > Chondrichthyes > Squaliformes > Somniosidae > Somniosus > Somniosus microcephalus. The sequence goes on from NC_140989.1 coordinate 250,997,142, forward strand.
TATGGCGTCAAAAACTATTCAGCGCCAGGCGACCGGCACGATAGGGCGAGGATCTCCTACGGAGACGTCGCAGAGTAGCGTAGTGCCCGCGGCGTGGAATTTGATGTCGGCCGCTTGGAGGCTAGAGGGGTTGGTTCTGTAAGATTGGACTTCTGGATCCGAGGCTTGATCCGCAGCCATGAGGGCATAGTCGATGCCGAGCTGGACTGCATGAACGGTCGCGCGGGAGAGGCAATCCGCCACCAGGTTGTCCTTACCGGACACATGCTGAATGTCCATAGATAGCCATCTATTCTCTATAGAGTCCAAGTGCTCTTGTGGATGGCACATTAGCTGTTCCATGCAGGTGGACAGTCTATCCATGGAAGAGCCTACAGTCGCCATCGTCTGCGACACGGTGGTGCTCATGTTGGAGATGGACTCCTCCATTCTCTGCACATTTACAGATATCACAGCTGCAAAACCTGTCAGAGCCTCCTGCACTTCTTGCTGCACCCCCAGGATTGCCCTCTTTCAGGATGGCTCCCGAGGCTCAGTGTCTGCATGCAGCTGAGCAGTGCTGGGAGTGTCCTGCTCCCTCCAGCGAGGAGTCTCCACTGCTGTCCCTGTCTCCACCATCTGCTCTAGCTCACTTGTGACTTGTGAGACACCAGGTGACAACATTACTCTATCTCACGTGGGACCCACCAGGAGTACGTATCTGCGCTGGTGCTGGGTGCGCTTATGTCTGGTGACAGTGAACCCTCAGAGGCTGGAGGCTCCTCTGAGGAGTCGTCCACTTCCTCCTGGACAGTGGTTGGGGTGGGGGAGCTCTTGATGGTCCTGTGGAACAGTAAAAAGATAAGCTAGATATACCATATCAAGAATGGGTACAGATACCAATATGCACATGATGAACATTCATTGCCTGCTGACATCAGTCCCCATATGAGTGACTGCTGTATGCCATGTGGCTGTATGAGATGTAATTCTGTCACCAGGTTGATGACATGTCCCCCTCTCACCGTCTCCCACCTCCAGCTACTCTACGACTCCTGACATTTCCAGGGTGACCTCTGCTGCTGTTAAGGTGGCCAATGATGGAGTGACATCTCCAGTTCTCTCCCTCTCCCTCTTATTTTGGGTTTTCTTCTCCTGCAAGGAGGGAAAGAAGATAAGTTTGAGTGAGAGTGATGGAATGAGTGTAAGGAATGGATGGGTTACATCTTTAGAGGGTGACCATGATGGAGTGGGGTGGCAATGCCAAGTGGCTTCCTTGTGTGTTGTTACTTGCTATGATTGTATTAGGATGAGGGTGAGTGTGGGGTGGCTAGTCAGATGGGGATGTGATAATGTAGATAGAGAGAGAGGGATGGGTGGATGTGCAAGATATGTTGGTGTGAGTAATGATGCACAGGAGTAGGGTTGGAAAGGCAGAGTGATGGGGATGCGATAAGAGGCACAGCAGGATGAAGTTGAGTGTGGCTTTGCACTCACCTTTCCTGATCTAATGAGATAATTGAAGCGTTTGCGGCACTGCACCTTGGTTCACCTGACAACATCCCTGCTGTTGACCTCCTCTGCTATTTGGAGCCAGGCTCCTTTGGTCTGCTGGGGACATCTCTTCTGCCCATCGGAAGGGAAGAGGCCCTCCCTGCATGCTCTCACTCCCTCCACAAGCATAAGAAGGGAGTCATCTGAGAACCTGGCTGCAGCCCTCTGCATCTGTGCAGTCATGTTTGCTAGTCTTTCCAACACTCCAATGGTCCAGTGCAGTGCCTGCACACTCCTAGATGAACCTTCAAATGCAATGTGGCCATGGCTCCTTTAAATATCCCAGCTGAAAACACGTCATCGATGATGTCATCAAACACACACCATTTAATAGGGTCAGGTAATGCGCAGGACTGCCTTAATAGGCGCCATTGAGGGAAAGTCTATCTCAGGAGCGGGATGAAATGAAGAACGGGGTCACGACCCTCCACGGCGACCGTCCGCACCTGACCTGCCCAGGTACAGAAATTCTGGCCTATATCTTTAATCATCCAAGGAGCGCTAGCTTTGGATGCGCTTCCTTTCCCCCTCATGGGAATGTGTCAATTCTGTACCCGACCCATCTCGTCTTTGAAGGCCTCCCATTGTTCAATTACTGTTTTGCCTACCAATTTTTGAATCCAATCTACCTAGGCCAGATCCCTTTTCAACTCACTGAAGTTAGCCCTCTTCCAGTTAAGCATTTTCACGCTTGATTGTTCCTTGTCCTTTTCCATAACTATTCTAAGCCTGATGATATTATGATCACTGTTCCCCAAATGCTCCCCCGCTGAAACATGCCCCACTTCATTCCTCAGAACTAGATCCAGCAGTGGTTCCTGCCTCATTGGGCTGGAAACACACTCGCTTTAATTGTAAGAGTATGCCTTCATGTTCTGAATTCTCCCACCAGAGGAAATTGTTTCTCTGAGTTTCAAAGCCCAAAGCTGAATGCACTATTCCATATGGGGCCTGACAAGGCTCTGTACAAATTAAACATCACTGCCACACTTTTGTATTCCAGCCCCCTTGAGATAAAGGCCAATATTCCGTTACACTTTTTGATTATTTTTTGTACCTTTTTACCAGTTTTTAGTCACGGACATGTAAATTCCATTGCTCCTTATTAGCTCCTAATTTCTCACCATTAAAAAATATTACGATTTGTCTTTCTCAGATCCAAAGTAGATGATCTCTCACTTTCGCACATTGAACTCCATCGCCACTGAATACGCAGCCCAGTAGCCTACGAGTATCAGTACTTACTGCTCTTGGTCATAGGTTAAAGTCCGAAGTCTTACTTCCACAGTTTCCCAATATCAGTGTCTTGACTGAGCAGGGGCCTGTCAAACATTGCGTTATAACTTAGTCGTCACTATGACTGATGGTTATTCTAACTGTGCGTGTTGGCGGAGACCTTTAATGGGACAAAACATGTGCAACAAACGTTGCTCCAATTTTTACACGCCATTTCACTGGGGGAGGGGAGAATTCATAAACCAATGAAGTGAAAACCTGTGTGTCCTCATTATGATGAAGATATGACTTGACACATGACCTAGATTGAACATGAACCGGAATACAGTGCACAGCCTTTGATAAAAATCAAGGTTAGCTCCAGTCCTTGCCAGATAAACCTACAGAAGCAGAAACATGTCTTGTGCGTTTCAGATGTAAGGTGTCCTTCCTGGCATGTAGAAATAGTCATTCAGAAGACTGACTGGCAAGGCTGCCACACGGGAGACTGCTACACCATCAGCATAACTTTCACTCCATAACTCCCGTGACTGCAGCAATATGCAGAACGAATGTCCAGTCATTGGTCCTTGACTTTGTAAAGCACCTTTGCTTTATTTGTCTTTATTCTGTCTGGGTGCCAAGGTCTGTTTTGAGCGGTTGCAAGGATACAAACCAACAGATCAAATAAAAACACTTTTTTTTTTACTGTGTATATTTCACTAAGAGGTTGTGATCCTTCTTTTCTCCCCGCTTTTTGATTTTCTCTCTTTGCTTGACACCCTTCCTCCCTCCCCCAGGGGTGATATGCCTCCTACGGCCCAGAGGGTGGATGGCTGGCCTGTTCCCAGACTCCAACATTGCTTTTGTCCGGCCTATGAATGGCACACAACAGCAGCCTGCTGGAGGCCCCTTGTGCAATTGCTCCACGCTCCAGCAGAATGGGAGAATCACACACTCTGTGGCATCAACCGCTTCTGGGTCTTTCTAAACGGGCTTTACGGGAGGAGCAGTTTACATTAAAAATGTCCTCTCCCACCCTCCCTGCCCCAGTCCTACAGTAATACTTGTTTTTAATGCTTAGTTGACAGGCCAAGACAAGAAACATTGTTAATTAGGAACGAGTTCAATGCCACAAATAGATCAGTGAATTGTCAGCACAAGCAGAAAATCCCTCAAGCCTCACATGATTTATTGCCTCTGACCTGTTCTTCTGGCTAATCTGCCCAGACTAGACGCTAACACTGGAAATTTCCTAATGTTAAACAAGTTTCCACCAAAGGTACGATCGGGAGAACCCCCCCACCCCCCACCGCCCACCCCCACCCCATGTTACTGACTGGAGCCGCTCCAGATGCAGCCTCTACCTTAAGTCACATTGACCTAAAACAGCCGGAGACAAAATGGACGACTTGAACAAAAATACCTATTACAATAGACTCCAAAAATCAATAAAGGTAAGGCACCTTAAATTACTCCTGCTGTCAACTACACTGCTAAGTATAAACAACTCGAGGAGAACCAGCGCAATCGTAGACCCACGAAAACCTCGCCAGAGCGTCTCCTTCTCCGCCACTGTAACCTTATTCACGCATAAACGGGGTTTCCGCAAAACTTCCGCCAAAGTTACCCCGATGGAGCACGGAAGAAATTCGCGGCATACGACTATTAATTGGCCATCAGATTAAGGCCTCCTACTCCAGCAAACTAAACTCAGGAAGCCCCTTCTATATCATTGCACTCTAACAATCAGAATTCAAAACCAATTATGAGCTCACAAGCCGATATATATGAAGGTTTTTGCAGCTTCTTTCCTGGATTTATGTGCTCCTTGAGGAGACGGATGATGGTGCTGGGAAATGGAACTGCTTTTGAATTTCTGTTACACAGTTTTATCATCAGGCATTTCTAGCTCAGGTTAGCTCAGGCATGATGAAGAGTGAAGCTCCTTCTAATCTGGCCCAACAATGTGCATAAACCTCAGCATCAGAAAATCTCCCCCTCCAACTGCCCCAGCATCAGATCACCCTCCCCAAATCCCCCCAGTATAAGATCACATTCTGCAACTCCCCCCAGTATCAGATCACCCTCCCCAACTCCCCCCAGTATCAGATCACCCTCCCCAACTCCCCCCAGTATCAGATCACCCTCCCCAACTCCCCCCAGTATCAGATCACCCTCCCCAACTCCCCCCAGTATCAGATCACCCTCCCCAACACCCCCCAGTATCAGATCACCCTCCCCAACTCCCCCCAGTATCAGATCACCCTCCCCAACTCCCCCCAGTATCAGATCACCCTCCCCAACTCCCTCCAGTATCAGATCACCCACCCCAACTCCCCCCAGTATCAGATCACCCTCCCCAACTCCCCCCCAGTATCAGATCACCCTCCCCAACTCCCCCCATTATCAGATCACCCTCCCCAACTCCCTCCAGTATCAGATCACCCTCCCCAACTCCCCCCAGTATCAGATCACCCACCCCAACTCCCCCCATTATCAGATCACCCTCCCCAACTCCCCCCAGTATCAGGTCACCCTCCCCAACTCCCCCCAGTATCAGATCACCCTCTCCAACTCCCCCCAGTATCAGATCACCCTCCCCAACTCCCCCCATTATCAGATCACCCTCCCCAACTCCCTCCAGTATCAGATCACCCTCCCCAACTCCCCCCAGTATCAGATCACCCACCCCAACTCCCCCCATTATCAGATCACCCTCCCCAACTCCCCCCAGTATCAGGTCACCCTCCCCAACTCCCCCCAGTATCAGATCACCCTCTCCAACTCCCCCCAGTATCAGATCACCCTCCCCAACTCCCCCCAGTATCAGGTCACCACCCCCCCCAACTCCCCCCAGTATCAGATCACCTTCTCCAACTCCCCCAGCATCAGATCACCCTCCCCAACTCCCCCCAGTATCAGATCACCCTCCCCAACTCCCCCCAGTATCAGATCACCCTCCCCAACTCCCCCCAGTATCAGATCACCCTCCCCAACTCCCTCCAGTATCAGATCACCCACCCCAACTCCCCCCAGTATCAGATCACCCTCCCCAACTCCCCCCCAGTATCAGATCACCCTCCCCAACTCCCCCCATTATCAGATCACCCTCCCCAACTCCCTCCAGTATCAGATCACCCTCCCCAACTCCCCCCAGTATCAGATCACCCACCCCAACTCCCCCCATTATCAGATCACCCTCCCCAACTCCCCCCAGTATCAGGTCACCCTCCCCAACTCCCCCCAGTATCAGATCACCCTCTCCAACTCCCCCCAGTATCAGATCACCCTCCCCAACTCCCCCCAGTATCAGGTCACCACCCCCCCCAACTCCCCCCAGTATCAGATCACCTTCTCCAACTCCCCCAGCATCAGATCACCCTCCCCAACTCCCCCCAGTATCAGATCACCCTCCCCAACTCCCCCCAGTATCAGATCACCCTCCCCAACTCCCCCCAGTATCAGATCACCCTCCCCAACTCCCCCCCATAACAGATCACCCTCCCCAACTCCCCCCAGTATCAGATCACCCTCCCCAACTCCCCCCAGTATCAGATCACCCTCCCCAACTCCCCCCAGTATCAGATCACCCTCCCCAACACCCCCCAGTATCAGATCACCCTCCCCAACACCCCCCAGTATCAGATCACCCTCCCCAACTCCCCCCAGTATCGGATCAAACTCCCCAACTCCCCCAGTATCAGATCACCTTCTCCAACACCCCCCAGTATCAGATCACCCTCCCCAACTCCCCCCAGTATCAGATCACCCTCACCAACTCCCCCCAGTATCAGATCAAACTCCCCAACTCCCCCCAGTATCAGATCACCCTCCCCAACTCCCCCGGTAGCAGCTCACCTTCTCCAACTCCCCCCAGTATCAGATCAGCTTCTCCAACTCCACCCGTATCAGATCAGCTTCTCCAACTCCCCCCAGTATCAGATCAGCTTCTCCAACTCCCCCCAGTATCAGATCACCCTCCCCAACTCCCCCCAGTATCTGATCAACCTCCCCAACTCCCCCCAGTATCTGATCAACCTCCCCAACTCCCCCAGTATCAGGTCACCCTCCCCAACTCCCCCCAGTATCAGATCACTCTCCCCAACTCCCCCCCAATATCAGATCACTCCCCCCCAATATCAGATCACTCTCCCCAACTCCCCCCCAATATCAGATAACCCTCCCCAACACCCCCCAGTATCCGATCAGCTTCTCTAACTCCCCCCTGTATCGGATCACCCTCCCCAACTCCCCCCAGTATCAGATCAACCTCCCCAACTCCCCCCAGTATAAGATCACCCTCCCCAACTCCCCCCAGCATCAGATCACCCTCCCCAACTCCCCCGGTATCAGATCACCCTCGGCAACACTCCCCAATATCAGGTCACCCTCCACAAATCCCCCAGTATCAGATCAACTTCCCCAACTCCCCCAGTATCAGATTGTGGTAAACCACTGTTATTGCATATTGTTACCTCTGGTTGGCGCTGTGTACCAATGCATGCCTCGGCTGGCTCCGCCCACATGACCAGGTATAAAGGTGGGCGTTTCGGCTACCCACTTCCTTCTTGGAACCAGTCGTCCACGAGAGGCATGCTCTGTTCTTTAGTTAATAAAAGCCTTTTCATTACCTTCCTAATTCATCGCCTTTTATGGAGTAATTGATAAGCGTATCAATTTTATTAACTAAAAGTAAAATGGCGACACCTGAACAGCAACAACAGCAGGCGTTGCTGCGAGCCCTCAGACCAGCATGCCTGGACCTCGACCCTCAAGCAGCGGGTTCATCGACCAATTTCGAACACTGGCTGAGCTGCTTTGAATCCTTCCTAGAAGCCTCCGCCGTGACATCGGAGGAGAACAAACTAAAAGTTTTGACCGCCCAGGTGAGCCCTCAAGTATATACACTCATCCGGGATGCTACTACGTACACGGCGGCCCTCGAACTACTAAAAGGGCAATACACGCGCCCAGTGAACACGATTTACACCAGACACCTCTTGGGATCCCGCAGGCAGCAACCGGGGGAATCGGTAGAGGCATTTTTACGGGCGTTACAGACACTCTGCAGGGACTGCGACTGTAAGGAGGTAACGGCTGCGGGGCACACGGAGGGACTTACCTGTGATGCCTTCGTTAGGGGCCTCCAGTCCGACTACTCCCGGCAGAGACTGCTCGAAAGCAAGGAGCTCGACCTGAAGACGGCCGTAGCCCTTGCGCTCTCGTTAGATGCGGCCCACCGAAACCTCGAAGCATACTCACGTAACGGCGCCGCGCCATGGCCATCGCGACCTTGGGACATGGGACCGCCGCCCCCAGTACCAACTGCTGCAGCGATGTCCCGAAATCAACTGGGACCGCCGCCCCCGGTACCAACTGCAGCCATGCCCCGTAACCAGGCCCAAAAATGCTATTTCTGTGGCCAGTTAAAACACCCTAGAGCGCACTGCCCGGCTAAGACCGCTACCTGCTCGGGCTGCAGGAAGAAAGGCCATTACGCCAATGCCTGCAGGGGGAAACCCGCGAACGCCAGCAGCGCCGCGTGTGAACCGTGGGGGCAGCCATCTTATCCGCCATTTTGTGCACCTCCGGCCGCATGGCCGCCGCCATTTTGTCCGCCGCACTCAACCGCCACTTTGTCTCCGGACTCGACCACCGTCTCGTCGGACGACCATATCGACTCACTAAGCCATACACTGGCCTCCGTTACGCTGGATCAAGCCCTCCCTCATCATCTGTCCAGCTCCATGATGGACATCACGGTAAACGGCCGCGCCACCACTTGCCTATTTGACAGCGGGAGCACAGGGAGTTTTATTCACCCCGACACGGTACGTAGCCACTCCCTCACGGTCCTGCCAACGCGCCATTGGATTTCTATGGCGTCTAAGTCCCATTCAATGGACGTCGGCGGCTACTGTGTGGTGACCCTTTCGGTTGGGGGCACAGAATATAAAAATTTTAAACTTCTAGTCCTGCCCCATCTTTGCGCTGCCATGCTGCTAGGGTTGGATTTTCAGTGCCACCTTAAAAGTGTCACATTAGCATACGGTGGACCCCTCCCCCCGCTCACAGTCTGCAACCAACACCTTTTAAATCGCCCGCCGCACACCACTTGCAGCCTTTCCACACTCAAAGTCCCCCCCCTCCCTTGTTCGCTAACCTCACCCACGACTGTAAACCCATCGCTACCAAGAGCAGGCGGTACAGCGCCGGGGACAGAGCTTTTATTAGCTCTGAGGTGGAGCGGCTCTTGAAGGAGGGCATTATCGAAGGGAGCACCAGCCCCTGGCGAGCCCAGGTTGTAGTCGTTAAAATCACCGATAAAACGCCGCCTGGTCATTGACTACAGCCAAACCATAAACCGGTACACTCAGCTGGACGCATACCCCCTTCCTCGCATATCTGATATGGTCAATCAGATTGCGCAATACAAAGTATTCTCCACCATTGGCCTCAAGTCAGCATACCACCAACTCCCCATCCGCCATGAGGACCGCCAGTATACCGCCTTCGAGGCGAACGGCCACCTCTACCACTTCCTTAGGGTTCCCTTCAGCGTCACCAACGGGGTTTCGGTCTTCCAAAGGGAGATGGACCGGATGGTTGACCAGAACGCGCTGCAGGCCACCTTTCCCTATCTGGATAACGTCACCATCTGTGGCCACGACCAGCAGGACCATGACGTTAATCTAGAAAAATTCCTCCGTACGGCCCAACGGCTGAACCTAACGTACAATAAGGAGAAATGTATGTTTCGCACCAAGCGCCTTGCCATTCTCGGCTGCGTAGTGGAGAACGGAGTCATCGGGCCCGACCCCGACAGAATGCGCCCCCTTATGGAGCTCCCCCTCCCCCACTGCCAAAAAGCACTGAAGAGATGCCTGGGGTTTTTCTCTTACTATGCCCAGTGGGTGCCCCACTATGCGGACAAAGCCAGACCCCTCATCAAATCCACCTCCTTCCCCCTGACACCAGAGGCGTGTGCAGCCTTCACTCTTATCAAGAGCGATATTGCGAAGGCCACAATGCACGCAGTGGATGAGTCCATCCCCTTCCAAGTGGAGAGCGATGCATCCGACTTCGCCCTAGCTGCGACCCTTAACCAGGCGGGGAGACCCGTGGCCTTTTTCTCAAGGACCCTCCAGGGCCCCGAGACTCGACACTCCTCTGTCGAAAAGGAGGCCCAGGCTATTGTGGAAGCGGTGCATCACTGGAGGCATTACCTGGCCGGAAAACGGTTTACCCTTCTCACTGACCAGCGTTCAGTTGCTTTTATGTTTAATAATAAGCAGAGGGGCAAAATCAAGAACGACAAAATCTTGAGGTGGAGAATCGAACTCTCCACCTACAATTACGATATCTTGTTCCGGCCCGGGAAACTCAATGAGCCCCCAGATGCCCTATCACGTGGTACATGCGCCAACGCACAGGTCAATAGACTGCAGTCCCTCCACAATGACCTCTGCCACCCGGGGGTCACCAGGTTCTTCCATTTCATCAAATCCCGTAACCTGCCCTACTCCATCGAGGAGGTCAGGACCATGACCAGGAACTGCCAAATCTGTGCCGAGTGCAAACCGCATTTTTATAGGCCAGACAGAGCAAGCCTGATCAAGGCCACTCGCCCCTTCGATCGCCTGAGCGTCGATTTTAAAGGGCCCCTCCCCTCCTCTGACCGCAACGTGTACTTCCTCAACATAATTGATGAGTACTCCCGTTTCCCGTTTGCCATCCCTTGCCCAGACATGACCAGTACCACGGTCATCAAATGTCTGAATGACCTCTTCGCCTTGTTCGGGTTCCCTAGCTATATACATAGCGACAGGGGCTCATCTATCATGAGCGACGAACTTCGGCAGTACCTGCTCGCGAGAGGTATTGCTATGAGTAGGACCACCAGCTACAACCCCCGGGGGAACGGCCAGGTGGAAAGAGAGAACGCGACGGTTTGGAAGGCCGTCCTCTTAGCCTTAAAATCTAAGGGCCTTCCGACCTCTCGCTGGCAGGAGGTCCTCCCTGCGGCGCTCCACTCCATCCAGTCACTGCTTTGTACTGCCACTAATGCCACCCCTCATGAGCAAATGTTCGTTTTCCCCAGGAAGTCCACATCGGGAACCTCGCTACCGACATGGCTGACTTCTCCTGGGCCAGTCCTACTGCGGAGGCACGTGAGGACCCATAAAACGGACCCCCTGGTCGAGAGGGTGAACCTCCTACACGCCAACCCCCAGTATGCCTACGTGGCATACCTAGACGGGCGGGAGGACACGGTCTCCATACGAGACCTCGCACCCTCGGGTGCCCCTGAACTACCACCGTTATCCCCCACCACTCCTCCCAACCCAACCCTTGTAGACAGCATGCCGGAGCCCCAGGGCCCTTCGTTGACCACCAGACACCAGATTCGACGTTGGATACTGCACCACCGCCGCCGCCACCACGACGATCAGGACGTCAGACAAGGCCTCCTGATAGACTTACCTACACAAACTTGTAGTACACTTCACCCCGCCGGACTCAATTTTAAACAAGGGGTGAATGTGGTAAACCACTGTTATTGCATATTGTTACCTCTACCTCTGGTTGGCGCTGTGTACCAATGCATGCCTCGGCTGGCTCCGCCCACATGACCAGGTATAAAGGTGGGTGTTTCGGCTACCCACTTCCTTCTTGGAACCAGTCGTCCACGAGAGGCATGCTCTGTTCTTTAGTTAATAAAAGCCTTTTCATTACCTTCCTAATTCATCGCCTTTTATGGAGTAATTGATAAGCGTATCACAGATCACGCTCCCCAACTCCCCCCAGTATCAGATCACCCTCCCCAACTCCCCCGAGTATCAGATCACCCTCCCCAACTCCCCCCAGTATCAGATCACCCTCCCCAACTCCCCCCAGTATCAGATCACCCTCCCCAACTCCCCCCAGTATCAGATCACCCTCCCCAACTCCCCCCAGTATCAGGTCACCCTCCTCAACTCCCCCCAGTATCAGATCACCCTCCCCAACTCCCCCCAGTATCAGATCACCCTCCCCAACTCCCCCCAGTATCAGGTCACCCTCCCCAACTCCCCCTTGTATCAGATCACCCTCCCCAACTCCCCCCAGTTTCAGATCACCCTCCCCAACAGCCCCCAGTATCAGATCACCCTCCCCAAATCCCCCCAGCATCAGATCACCCTCCCCAACTCCCCCCAGTATCAGATCACCCTCCCCAACTCCCCCCAGTATCAGATCACCCTTCCCAACTCCCCCCAGTATCAGATCACCCTCCCCAACTCCCCCCAGTATCAGATCACCCTCCCCAACTCACCCCAGTATCAGATCACCCTCCCCAACTCCCCCCCAGTATCAGATCACCCTCCCCAACTCCCCCTAGTATCAGATCACCCTCCCCAACTCTCCCCAGTATCAGATCACCCTCCCCAACTCCCCCCAGTATCGGATCACCCTCCCCAACTCCCCCCAGTTTCAGATCACCCTCCCCAACTCACCCCAGTATCAGATCACCCTCCCCAACTCCCCCCAGTATCAGATCACCCTCCCCAACTCCCCCTAGTATCAGATCACCCTCCCCAACTCCCCCCAGTTTCAGATCACCCTCCCCAACAGCCCCCAGTATCGGATCACCCTCCCCAACTCCCCCCCAGTATCAGATCACCCTCCCCAACTCCCCCTAGTATCAGATCACCCTCCCCAACTCCCCCCAGTTTCAGATCACCCTCCCCAACAGCCCCCAGTATCGGATCACCCTCCCCAGCTCCCCCCCCAGATCAGATCACCCTCCCCAACTCCCCCCAGTATCGGATCACCCTCCCCAATGTAGGGGGTTTCTCTTGCTTGCTCTGGTCTCCTGTCAGGCTTCTTGCAATAATTACCCGTGAGTGGTTCGACCCACTCGCCCCTACGGTTCTAGACCTTGGACTTAGGTGCAGGGAGCTGTAGTGCAGAGAAAACTCAATGGACCAGGTCGAAGAGCACGAAATGGATGCCTTTATTGAACAGTTTGCAGCATTATAAAATACATGTCATATGCACAGATTAAAACAACTACAAGCATGCACACATCTATAAACCTAACTCTATAGAAATGGGGAACACACGGCACATCGTGAAAGGGGTAACACATTACAATTACCCTTAACCCCCTCCCCTAAACCTAACTAAGTTTCGATTTGAGGGACTCGGGATCATGCTCACCACTTTAAGAATTGTGAAAAAGGCTTTGCAGCCTTTCGACACAGCTATCCGTCGTCACGTGGGTTTGGAAGCTTCTGGCGCAGCTTGTTTTCCTCTTGGTTCACCTGCGATGGAGGCAGCCGATACAACCTTGGTGAGCGCTCGCCACGGATGGATCCGTTACCGATGTGATGTTGAAAGATGCACACTCCGGGACCTGAGTGTCTTCTTCTCCGGCCTGGGTCGTCGATGATCTCCCGACAAAAGTACCCGGTTACCAATGTGATTTTTAAGAACTGGATGCACACTCCGGGACCTGAGTGTCTTCTTCTCCGGCCTGGGTCGTCGATGATCTCCCGACAAAAGTACCCGGGCCTCCCTCGTCGTCTTCCCGTCGTGGCCGGGCCTTGCCTGGCCGAGCTGGCTTCCAAGCCGAATTCTTCTCGTCGTCTTCTCGTCGTGGCCGGGCCTTGCCTGGCCGAACACCGAACACGTTCCGAACCGATGTAGAAGAAGTACCGATGGACTTTACTCAATCCACTTTTTTGGAACATTCTTATCTCCCGCCAAATCATAGTCCTGTCTTTGTAATAATTTTGGCGGGCAGAACTCTCTGCAGGGGTGCTTTGTCTTCATAACGGGAGTCGGTGATAGCTGAACTGGCCTTCCTGGGCCGATAATGTCTTTGCTTTGTTACTGTAACTTGGTTTGTATATTGATCGGTCTGGAGATTGCCCTGGATGGCTGTTAAACGGCTTCTCTTTGTACAGTGTAATGGGTTAAAGCGTTCGTTCAATTGTCCGCCCATTTCTTGATGGGTCTCATCCTGCCACCCAAATCTGTCCTGTACTTATAATCTAATCAATATGTATGCTCAGTTCCATGAGTTTCGGCTTCCCGAAACTGGCTTTCGCGGGCTTTTAATGCCCTCAATCCACAAGCCTGTCTGGCTTGCAGTAACAGAAATTCAAATGGTCCCAGAAGCTGGTCACGAGGTCTGGTGGCCATTTTGTGTGCCCTTTTATCAAAGGATTCTCTGTATAAGCTTCTTTTGGTCAATAAAGCTGTTTTATTAACCTTATTTTCCTACGTGATTATTTAATGAAAATTTCGCGAAACTTACACCAACTCCCCCAGCATCAGATCACCCTTCCCAACACCCCCCAGTATCGGATCACCCTCCCCATCTCCCCCCAGTATCAGATCACCCTCACCAACTCCCCCCAGTATCAGATCACCCTCACCAACTCCCCCCAGTATCAGATCACCCTCTCCAACTCCCCCCAGTATCAGATCACCCTCCCCAACTCCCCCCAGTATCAGATCACCCTCACCAACTCCCCCCAGTATCAGATCACCCTTCCCAACACCCCCCAGTATCGGATCACCCTCCCCAACTCCCCCCAGTATCAGATCACCCTCCCCAAATCCCCCCAGTATCAGATCACTCTCCCCAACTCCCCCCAGTATCAGATCACCCTCCCCAACTCCCCCCAGTATCAGATCACCCTCCCCAACTTCCCCAGTATCAGATCACCGTCCCCAACTCCCCCCAGTATCAGATCACCTTCTCCAACTCCCCCCAGTATCAGATCACCCTCCCCATCTCCCCCCAGTATCAGATCACCCTCCCCAACTCCCCCCAGTATCAGATCACCCTCCCCAACTCCCCCCAGTATCAGATCACCCTCCCCAACTCCCCCCAGTATCAGATCACACTCCCCAACTCCCCCCAGTATCAGATCACCCTCCCCAAATCCCCCCAGTATCAGATCACTCTCCCCAACTCCCCCCAGTATCAGATCACCCTCCCCAACTCCCCCCAGTATCAGATCACCCTCCCCAACTTCCCCAGTATCAGATCACCGTCCCCAACTCCCCCCAGTATCAGATCACCTTCTCCAACTCCCCCCAGTATCAGATCACCCTCCCCAACTCCCCCCAGTATCAGATCACCCTCCCCAACTTCCCCAGTATCAGATCACCCACCGCAACACCCCCCAATATCAGATCACCCTCCCCAACTCCCCCCAATATCAGATCACCCACCCCAACTCCCCCCAGTAACAGATCACCTTCTTCAATTCCCTCAGTATCGGATCACCCTCCCCAACTCCCCCCAGTATCAGATCACCCTCCCCAACTCCCCCCAGTATCAGATCAACCTCCCCAACTCAGCCCAGTATCGGATCACACCCCCCAACTTCTCCAGTATCACATCAAGCTCCCCAACTCCCCCCGAGTATCAGATCACCCTTCCCTTCTCCCCCCAGTATCAGATCACCCTCCACAACTCACCCCAGTATCAGATCACACTCCCCAACTTCCCCCCAGTACCAGATCACGCTCCCCTACTCCCTCCAGTATCAGATCACCCACCCCAACTCCCCCCAGTATCAGATCTCCCGCTCAAACTCCCCCCAGTATCAGATCACCCTCCCCAACTACTCCCGTATCAGATCAGCTTCTCCAACTCCCCCCATTATCAGATCAGCTTCTCCATCTCCCCCCAGTATCAGATCACCCTCCCCAACTCCCCCCTGAAGTGCCTTCAATAACTCAAGGCAAAGGCCTAGAAATTCAGTTGCCTTAGCGCCGCTTTTGAGGCGCTAGAGGGACTAGCGCCAGAGTTATGGCCAGTTTAAAAATTCCCTGGGGCCCTAAATCGGCGTTGCACCGGTAGCGCTGCGCCGGCACCGATGACATCATCGGTGTGCGCAGCGTCCCGGTTGCCGTGGTAACCCGCCCGAACTCCGAAATTGAGCTGCGGCCGCCTCGCCCGTGGCAGCCGCAAGCAACGTTCTGTCAGAGGTGCCTTACTGCAGTTTGCGCCGGCGCATTAAAGGCCCCGCGGCGGCCGGCCACTTTCCCGCCGGCCGCCTGCCCACAGCTCCCTCCCCGGACTTCTCCCCCCGCCCCCCCGGAACAGATGCAAGCCCGGCACTTGTCCGAGGTGCCGGGCTCATTTTTAAGCTGATTTGCGCGGGCCGCGGCCGGGTGCAGGCAGCTCCTCCTTAACGGGAGGAGGAGGCCTGCACGTCCCCAGCCTGCCGCACCGCATCGGGTGCCGCAGCGCCGGAATTGCGGCGCGAAACGGCAGTTAGCGCCGATGTACTGCCGCAAACACCCTTCAGTAGCGCCGGCAGCCGTTTGGGCGCGGCACTACTGAATTTTTGGCGCGCGCAGGGGGACTTAGCGCCGGCACTAACTTCCGGCGCTAAAGCCCTGGCTACGCCAGAACCCAATTTCTAGGCCAAAGAGTTTAAAGGATTCAACTAAAGGCTTTTAATCACTAAGAACATTGCAGCATTGCAGGTCTTTCCACATCGGGTTCGTCTGGTAGAAATGACTCATACAGCTCTTGAGACCTTTATATGGCAAAAGACAGGGGCGTAGCCAATACACACAATAGGAACAAAAGGGGGCGGTTCACACAATACAAAGCAGGTAAAACACAGGGGCTGATGAAGGCATATATTTCATCACATTCACCCCTTCTACAGATTTAGTCTGTCCGGGGGTGTGATAGTCCTTCCTGAGCGTCGCAACAGTACCTCGGGTTCCGACCGGGAGTCCGTGGTGCCCTCCTGGGCATACCCATGTGCTGGGGGTGTTGCAGGTACTTCTGGGGGTGGTGAGGATACCTCTGGGGATGGTGGAGGTTCTTCTGGGGGTGGTGGTGATGGGTCGTCGTCGCTTCCTGCCGAGGCGAGGTCCTTTATGGACACGGTGTCCTCACGCCCGTCGGCGTGCTTGACGTACGCGTACTGTGGGTTTGCGTGGAGTAGGTGTACTGCCTCCATGAGTGGATCCATTTTCTGGCCCCTCACATGCTTTCGTAATTGGACTGTCCCTGGGGTGGAGAGCCACGAAGGTAGGGACACTCCTGAGGTTGCTTTGCGGGGAAAAACAAACATCTTCTCGTGAGGAGTGGCGTTAGTAGCAGTACACAGTAGCGACCTTATCGAGTGGAGTACGTCTGGGAGGACCTCTTGCCAGCGGGAGGTGGGGAGGCCTTTCGACCTTAGTGCTAAGGTGACCGCCTTCCACACTGTCGCGTTCTCCCTCTCCACTTACCCATTACCCCGGGGGTTATAACTAGTGGTCCGACTCGTGGCTATCCCCTTCGACAGTAGGTATTGGCGCAGTTCGTCGCTCATGAACGACGCCCCCCTGTCAGTGTGGATGTAGTTAGGCATGCCGAACGCGCAAAACAGATTGCAGAGGCACTTGATGACCGTGGCACTGGTCATGTCTGGGCAGGGGTAGGCGAATGGGAAGCGGGAGTACTCGTCCACAATGTTGAGAAAGTACACATTGCGGTCGGTGGAGGGGAGTGGTCCCTTGACATCTAAGCTCAGGTGCTCGAAAGGCCGTGTAGCTTTGATCAGGTGGGCTCGGTTGGGCCTGAAAAAACGGGGCTTGCATTCCGCACAGGTGCGGCAGTCCCTGGTCATAGACCGGACTTCCTCGATGGAATAGGGCAGGTTACGGGATTTTATAAAGTCGAATAGCCAGGTGACCCCCGGGTGGCAGAGGCCATTGTGGAGGCCCTGTAGCCTGTCCCCCTGGATGGTGGCACACATCCCTCGTGATAGGGCGTCGGGGGATTCGTTGAGGGCCCCCGGCCTATATATTATGTCGTACTCAAACGTGGAGAGTTCGATCCGCCACCTGAGAATTTTGTCGTTCTTGATCTTCCCCCTCTGTTTGTTGTTAAACATGAAGGCTACCGACCGCTGGTCGGTAAGCAGTGTGAAGCGTATGCCGGCTAGGTAGTGCCTCCAGTGCCGCACTGCCTCCACTATGGCCTGGGCCTCCTTCTCTACCGAGGAGTGCCTGATCTCGGGTCCTTGGAGGGTTCTTGAGAAAAAGGCTACGGGCCGCCCATCCTGGTTGAGGGTGGCTGCTAAAGCGAAGTCGGACGCATCGCTTTCGACCTGGAAAGGGATGTTATCGTCCACTGCCCGCAGCGCGGCCTTCTCAATGTCGTGTTTAATGCTGTTGAAGGCGGCGTGGGCCTCGGCCGTGAACGGGAAGGACGTTGATTTCAGGAGGGGACGGGCCTTGTCGGAATAATTGGGGACCCATTGGGCGTAATAGGAGAAGAACCCCAGGCACCTTTTCAGGGCCTTGGGAGTGTTTGGTAGGGGTAGCTCCCGTAGGGGGCGCAATCGGTCGGGGTCCGGACCGATTTCCCCGTTTTCCACCACGCAGCCCAGGATACAGAGGCGCGTGGTGCTAAAGACACACTTATCCTCGTTGTAGGTGAGATTGAGTCTGAGGGCGGTTTTCAGAAATCTCGCGAGGTTCGAGTCGTGGTCTTGCTGGTCGTGGCCGCAGATGGTGACGTTGTCTAGGTATGGGTAGGTGGCTGTTAATTGGTTCTCATCGACCATGCGGTCCATCTCCCGCTGGAAGACCGAGACCCCATTCGTTACCCCAAAGGGGACTCTGAGGAAGTGGTAGAGGCGTCCGTTCGCCTCGAAGGCGGTGTATGAACGGTCCTCCGGCCTAATGGGGAGCTGGTGGTATGCCGATTTTAGGTCGATGGTGGAAAACACCCGGTATTGCGCGATTTGGTTAACCATATCCGCTATGCGGGGCAGAGGGTAGGCGTCTAGCTGGGTGTATAGATTAACCGTCTGGCTATAATCTATCACCATCCGCTTCTTTTCGCTACCCTTAACTACTACTACCTGGGCGCGCCACGGGCTGGTACTGCATTCGATGATACCCTCCCGCTTGAGTCTTTCTACTTCCGACGCAATGAACCGTCTATCCTCCAAGCTGTACCGCCTACTCTTGGTCGCTATGGGTCGACAGTTGGGTGCGAGGTTGGCGAACAGAGAGGGCGGCTTGACCTTC
The DNA here is from genome assembly GCF_052327205.1 of Somniosus microcephalus. Lineage (NCBI taxonomy): Eukaryota > Metazoa > Chordata > Chondrichthyes > Squaliformes > Somniosidae > Somniosus > Somniosus microcephalus. Next base: position 251,015,940 of record NC_140989.1, read on the forward strand.
AGGGTAGCCAGAACGCACACTGTGAGGGGCGGCTGGGACCCACCGTAGGTAAGCGTGATACTTTGGTGGTGGCACTGGAAGTCCAGACCCAAGATCACGCTCACACAGAGATCTGGCATTATCAATAGTTTAAAATCTCTGTAATCAGTGCCTTTTACCGACAACATAACCGCGCAGAAACCTGTAATTTTTGAGGTGTGAGTCTTATCAGCCATGGCGATTTTGCCCTGTGTGGGGACTATCGTTAGTGAAAGTCGTTTTACCAGGCTAGGATGAATAAAGCTTTCGGTGCTCCTGCAGTCAATCAAGCATTTAACCTTGTTCCCGTTTACCTCTATGTCCATCATCGATTTAGACAACGGATGCGGCCTGGATTAATCCACTGTGATCGAGGCCACCAGTGGGTCCTGGAGGTCCATGTAGTCGGGGCAAGATGGTGGGCTCCATGAGGGTGGACAAGATGGCGTCCAAGATGGCCGCCCCCACGGCGCGCATGCGGCGGTGGTGGAGTTGGAGGCGGGGTTCCCGCTGCAGACTTTGCTGAAATGTCCTTTCTTCCCGCATTTAAAACAGGTGGTGCCCTTCACTGGGCACAGATGCCTGGAGTGTTTGTCCTGGCCGCAGAAGTAGCATTTCGGGCCCCGATGCATTGCGGCAGTAGTGGGGCTCCTGGGTGGAGGCTGGGGCTCCGATGGTGCTGGGCTGGCCTGAGACCTGGGAGGTGAAGATGGCTTCCAAGATGGCGGCCCACACGACGCGCACGAGGCGGAGTGGGCCGCGTGGCCTGAGGAACAAGATTCAGAGTTCCTCTGGGCCATATCCAGCGATCGCCCTATACCCATAGCCTGTTTTAAGTCCAGTCCCTCCTTTTCAAACAGTTTCTGCCGAATGTAATTAGAACTGAGGCCCGCAATAAAGGAGTCTCGGATCAGCTCCTCCGTGTACACGATGGCAGACACGGCCTTACAGTTACAGTCTCTGCCCAGTACTTTTAGGCTTAGCATAAAGTCCTCTAGTGACTCACCATGCCGCTGCGTGCAAGTAGTCAGAAGATGCCTGGCGTACACCTCGTTTATTGGCCGCACGTAGTGGGCCTTCAGAATGGTGCAGGCATCCCCGTAGCTGGTGGCATCTTGGATGAGAGGGGAGACCCGATGGCTCACCCAGTTTCGCAAGATTCCCAGTTTCACGTCTCCGGTGGCGGTTGCGGCTGCTATGGTGGTGGATGAGTTTGCGATGAAAAATTCGAAGCATTGGAACCACTGTCCGAACTGTGTGGCTGCGTCTGAGGCATGGGGGTCCAGATCCAAGCGCTCTGGTTTCAGGAGTCGATCCATCTTGGTGTTTTAGTGATTAAAATTGAAGTGCCTTCAATAACTCAAAGACAAGGGCCTAGAAATTCATTGTAGCCACATTTGGGGCGTTAAAGTCGGGCGGCCGCTAAAGTTTGCGCCCGCCGCCAAATCGAGGCCACTTCTGCGATATTCATTAGCTTCGCCCTAAGAGTTTGCTCGAGCGCTAAAACAGGTGCTGGACGCCTCTCTTTAGGCGGTAAGCCGGAGGTGCTGAGCGAGAGCGCCCAGGCCGGGCGCAGCGCAGGTGCGGCCATCTCGTGATTGACAGCAGACACCCTGGCGCCGGCCAGCTCTTAAGGGGGAAGGGTCGGCTTTGTCTGCTGCCACGCCCTGGATAGTGGAGCCCTCCAGCTAGGCCTGAACACTGCTGCTGGACCCAAATAGCGCCTGAAGTCATGCAGAGGGCCCGTGAACGAGCGCAGCGCTTCTCAGAGCGTGATCTGAGTGTGCTGGTTGGTGGTGTGGAGAAGAGGCGCCATATTTTGTACCCGGACAATGGCAGGAAGGTGCCGGTCCGCGCCTACCGGAGAGCCTGGAGGCATGTCGCCAGCAAGGTGTCAGCCAACAGTGAGGTCCCCAGGACCGGTGTCCAATGCCGCAAAAAGTTTAATGACCTCACGCGGATTGTCAGGGTGAGTACCCTTTCTAGTGACCTCCTCATCCTTGCATGTGCACCTCACATTATGGGCAAAGGGACCTGAAAGCCCTAATGGCCAGCCCTCATCCAGCAGCTATGAGACAGGCATGAACATCAATTGCACATTCTGCACTTAACACACTGGCCAAGCTATTCCACCATGGGAGGCAGTGCACACAAGATCAGGGCTACACACTGGCCAGGCTATTCCACCATGGGAGGCAGTGCACACAAGATCAGGGCGACACACTGGCCAGGCTATTCCTCCATGGGAGGCAGTGCACACAAGATCAGGGCGACACACTGTACTTAGAGGCTGTCCTTTCTCTTGCAGGCCAAGCTAGCTAATAATAGGAAGAGCCAGACTGTGACCGGGGGAGGCCGACCCCAGATCCAGCCGCTCACCGAGCTTCAACATCGCGTGGAGCGCATCATGGGTGCCCGGGTGATTGGCCCCGTTGCATGTGGAGAGGCCGACCCTGTTCTAGGCACCAATGGTAAGGACATCAACGTTTGGACCTCTCTCATCCCACTTGCGCATCAGAGCTACATCCTTTGCCACTGTCCGACCAATGCGCTGAATGCCACCACTCATGCATCCCTCGCTGATGCCCTCTCCTCACTCTAAAGCTACTCTTGTGCCTTCCTGCTTTCAGATGGTGAGGAGGAGGTCCCTGAACTTGCCAGTGACAGCCCCTCAGAGGAGGAGGAGGAGGAGGAGCAAGAGGAAGGCGGCCCATCAGGGGAACCCTCAGCCGTGGCAACCCATGCCAATGTAGGGGACACGTCTTCCCTGGAGGGGAGCGTCGCGGAAGTGTCGGAGGGGAGGGGAGCTCATGGGACCTGCGGCCTGCAGAAACGCGGGAGGGGGGTGCCAGCTCGGCGGCCTTCTCCCCAGAGTGGGGAAGGGTCGGAGGGGAGTCCAATTGCTGGGCCCAGCGGCGTCCAGCAACGCAGGAAGGGTCGGCCAGCTCGGCGGCCTGACCTCGACTAGGCCGACCCCAAGGGCATCTGCCGTCACGACATGTGCCCCTCTGGAGCCTGCCCCCAGCCTTGCAGCAGCCAATGGCCTTACTTTGAGGAGGAGCAGCAGGGCGGGCAGGGGCCACACAAAGATGGCCAAGGCATCGCCCTAGCGGGCCAAAAAGTCGAATGTGTGGCCAGTTGTGTTTGTTTTTTGAGGCCGAGAATTGGATGTTTGTTTTTTGAAGGCCGAGGATGTGATGTTTGTTTTTTACGAAGGCCGAGGATGACGGCCATTTTAGTTGCACTGTTTTGTTAATCCTCTCCAGGTTGTGGGAGCGAGTAATGTGTTTGAGTGTTTTTTGGGGGTTCCGTCTGTTTTTGGTTTTCATGTGGGAAGGGCCCTGAGTTTGTACAATAAAGCATTTTATTTATTAACATTGTCCATGTTTGATCTTTGAAGTGTTTGTTGCCTTAACCGGCTGAGGGCTTGCGGAGCGGCTGCAATCATGTTCTTTCATTGGCACAAGCCATTCCCTGACAGGGGGCCTAGAAGTGACGTTCAATAAGCCGCCAACGGGCGGCCCTTGGACCTTGTGCCTCCCTCCTGGGCTGGTACTCCTCGTCCTCCTCCTCCTCCTGCTCCTCCTCCTGAGGTGGGGGTCCAACGCGAGGTGGCAGTGCCTGAGTCCTGTGGATAGCCAGGTTGTGCAGCATGCAGCAAACGACGACGAATTGGGAGACTCGGTCCTGCGAATACTGGAGGGCTCCCCCGGAGCGATCGAGACAGCGGAACCGTTGCTTGAGGACGCCGATTGTTTGTTCTATGATGTTCCTAGTCGCTTGATGGCTCTCATTGTATGCCTCTTCAGCAGGGGTCGTGGGCGCGCGGAGCGGGGTCATGAGCCAGGTACACAAAGGATAGCCTTTGTCCCCGATAAGCCATCCTCTTGGGGGAGGCTGTGCCTGGAACATGTCAGCCACAGTTGTCTGTCGCAGGATAAAGGCATCGTGGCTGCTGCCTGGAAAGCGGGCATTGACAGCTAGGATGCGCTGCCTGTGGTCACACACCAGCTGTACGTTGAGGGAATGGTAGCCCTTCCGGTTGCAGTAATCCTCGGCATGCTCCAGAGGTGCCCGCAAAGCCACATGCATGCAGTCAATGGCGCCCTGCACCATGGGGAAGCCCGCTATTCTTGCAAATCCCACTGCACGCTGCTGCTGCTTGTCCAGGGTCATGGGGAAGGAGATGAATTGATGTCTCCTTCTGAAAAGGGCTTCGGTCACCTGGCGGATGCAGCAATGCACGGCGAACTGGGAGATGTTAGCGATGTCCCCAGCAGCGGATTGGAAGGAGCCGGTGGCATAGAAGTTGAGAGCCACCGTCACCTTCACTGCCACCGACAGAGATGTCCTGCGCATCAGCTGCGGCTGCAGATCTCTCTGAAGCAGCTGGCAGATGTCTGCAACCACCTCCCTTCTGAATCGCAGCCTCCTTACACACATCGCGGCAGACATGGTCAGATAGGAGGATTGCTGGCGGTATACCCTGGGTGGGTAAGGCCTCAGTTGGCGATGCCTGTTGCCCCCTCTGCGTCTAGCCAGGGCTGCCACTCTCTCACGGCGTCTGTAAGCCCTTCTGGCAGAAGGCTGAAAGTCAGCGTTGGCACCCAATGCAGCTCCCATTATATGCTGGCAAACAATGAGCTCTCAATGAAGGCAAAGATAATTGCTAAGCTCTGGCCTGAGCCAAAAAGACCTGTCCTAGTGTTGGTCCAAACCAGTAAGCTCTCCTCCTTGGTCTCTCTCCAAAAAACCGTTGCACAAGAATGAATGCTGCAAAATGGCTGGCCTCTATAGTGCAGGGTAAGTGCCCTTTAATTAGCGCTCCCCGCGGCCTGCCTCGGCTGTGTACCGTTCCACTTCACAGTCGTTAGGGCTGCCCAGCGCACAATGGGCCGGCGCGAGTGAAGTTCCGGTTCGGGGCGCACAAAGGGCGTTGCACTAGTAAATGACGTCATGATCTGCGCGCGCAGCAGGGCGCGCGCTAAGACTTGGCGCCGGCGCTAAATGTGTACTGAATTGGGGCGAGGTGCAGATCGCGCTGCGCCCGGGCGCTAAGCGCCTAGCGCTCGAGATCTACTCCTCCTAAGGCGCTAACGGCTGGCGCGCCCAACTGAATTTCTAGGCCAAGGAGTTTAAAGGATTCAACTAAAGGCGTTTAATCACCAGGAACATTGCAGCATTGCAGGTCTTTCCACATCGGGTTCGTCTGGTAGAAATGACTCATACAGCTCTTGAGACCTTTATATGGCAAAAGACAGGGGCGTAGCCAATACACACAATAGGAACAAAAGGGGGCGGTTCACACAATACAAAGCAGGTAAAACACAGGGGCTGATGAAGGCATATATTTCATCACACCCCCAGTATCAGATCACTCTCCCCAACTCCCCCCAGTATCACGTCACCCTCCCCAACTCACCCAAGTATCACGTCACCCTCCCCAACTTACCCCACTATCAGATCATCCTCCCCAACTCCCCCCAATAACAGATCACCCGCCCCAACTCCCCCCAGTATCGGATCACCCTCCCCAACTCCCCCCAGTATCAGATCACTCTCCCCAACTCCCCCGAGTATCACGTCACCCTCCCCAACTCCCCCCAGTATCAGATCACCCTCCCCAACTCCCCCCAGTATCAGATCACCCTCCCCAACTCCCCCCAGTATCAGATCACCCTCCCCAACTCCCCCCCAATAACAGATCACCCTCCCCAACTCCCCCCAGTATCAGATCACCCTCCGCAACTCCCCCCAGTATCAGATCACCCTCCCCAACTCCCCCCCAATAAAAGATCACTCTCCCCAACTCCCCCCAGTATCAGATCACCCTCCCCAACTCCCCCCCAATAACAGATCACCCTCCCCAACTCCCCCCAGCATCAGATCACCCTCCCCAACTCCCCCCCAATAACAGATCACCCTCCCCAACTCCCCCCAGCATCAGATCACCCTCCCCAACTCCCCCCCAATAACAGATCACCCTCCCCAACTCCCCCCAGTATCAGATCACCCTCCCCAACTCCCCCCCAATAACAGATCACCCTCCCCAACTCCCCCCCGTATCGGATCACCCTCCCCAACTCCCCCCAGTATCAGATCACCCTCCCCAACTCCCCCCAGTATCAGATCACCCTCCCCAACTCCCCCCAGTATCAGATCACCCTCCCCAACTCCCCCCAGTACCGGATCACCCTCCCCAACTCCCCCCAATATCAGAACACCCTCCCCAACTCCCCCCAGTAACAGATCACCTTCTTCAATTCCCTCAGTATCAGATCACCCTCCCCAACTCCCCCGGTATCAGCTCACCTTCTCCAAATCCCCCCAGTATCAGATCAGCTTCTCCAACTCCCCCCAGAATCAGAACACCCTCCCCAACTCCCCCCCAGTATCAGATCACCCTCCCCAACTCCCCCCCAGTATCAGATCACCCTCCCCAACTCCCCCGAGTATCAGATCACACTCCCCAACTCCCCCAGTATCAGATCACCCTCCCCAACTCCCCCCAGTATCACTTCACCCTCCCCAACTCACCCCAGTATCACGTCACCCGCCGCAACTCCCCCCAGTATCAGATCACTCTCCCCAACTCCCCCCAGTATCACGTCACCCTCCCCAACTCCCCCCAGTATCAGATCACCCTCCCCAACTCCCCCCAGTATCAGATCACCCTCCCCAACTCCCCCCAGTATCAGATCACCCTCCCCAACTCCCCCCCATAACAGATCACCCTCCCCAACTCCCCCCCAATAACAGATCACCCTCCCCAACTCCCCCCAGCATCAGATCACCCTCCCCAACTCCCCCCCAATAACAGATCACCCTCCCCAACTCCCCCCAGTATCAGATCACCCTCCCCAACTCCCCCCCAATAACAGATCACCCTCCCCAACTCCCCCCAGCATCAGATCACCCTCCCCAACTCCCCCCAGTATCGGGTCACCCTCCCCAACTCCCCCCAGCATCAGATCACCCTCCCCAACTCCCCCCAGTATCGGGTCACCCTCCCCAACTTCTCCAGTGCCAGATCAACCTCCCCAACTCCCCCCAGTATCAGATCACCCTCCCCAACTACCCCCCCGTATCGGATCACCCTCCCCAACTCCCCCCAGTAACAGATCACCTTCTTCAATTCCCTCAGTATTGGATCACCCTCCCCAACTCCCCCCAGTATCAGATCACCCTCCCCAACTCCCCCGGTATCAGCTCACCTTCTCCAAATCCCCCCAGTATCAGATCAGCTTCTCCAACTCCCCCCAGAATCAGAACATCCTCCCCAACTCCCCCAGTATCAGATCAACCTCCCCAACTCCCCCCAGTATCAGATCACCCTCCCCAACTCCCCCGGTATCAGCTCACCTTCTCCAAATCCCCCCAGTATCAGATCACCCTCCCCAACATCCCCAGTATCAGATCACCCTCCCCAACTCCCCCAGTGTCAGATCAACCTCCCCAACTCCCCCCAGTATCAGATCACCCTCCCCAACTCCCCCCATTATCAGGTTGCCTTCTCCAACTCCACCCAGTATCAGATCAGCTTATCAAACTCCCCCCTGTATCGGATCACCCTCCGCAACTTCCTCAGTATCAGATCACACACCCCAACTCCACCCAGTATCAGATCACCCTCCCCAACTCCCCCCAATATCAGATCACCCTCCCCAACTCCCCCCAGTATCATCTCTCCTTCTCCAACTCCCCCCAGTATCAGTGTAGTGGCACTTCTTAGTTTCCAAACAGGCAGCCACTGAGCTGTGGGGCTGTTAACAACGAGTAGACGCGTGTCGAAATAAAACGTTCCCAAACGTAGCTTTGTCTTTTAAACTGTTTACTATAACACTTCACAAACGGAATTACAAATCAAACACATATAAACGAACACGGTCAAAAACTGTATTGCTCCAAACCTCACAACTTCTGCCTCCTTCAGCCACGTGGCGTTTAAACTGTAAAATGGCTGCATACCATGTGTGGCTTAGGGACTGTACCATTGTGGCAAGAATGAAGGGGGTGTCTCGGACTATACCACTGGAGCAAGAAAATAGGGGGTTTCTTAATACAATAATTTAGTCAGGTAAATTAACTGTATTATGCTATTTAACCAATATTTTAAAGTATTTTCTTAAGCTTTTATGGCTGTTACATTCCGGCCCCTAATTGACTAGGCACATGAAGCATATCAATTACTCAAACATTAAGAGTCATAAACTAATGAGTTCAACATATTTACAATATAAGTGTCCATTTTTTTCGTTCAGGAACTTTTCACGCTGCTTCTTGTAGCAGGCAGAGCTTTGTGATCGGTCTTTCCAGGGTACTGGTCTTGGTTTGCAAACAAACGCGACGAACGACGCCTCTGGAGTCTGGCATGGTCTTAATTATTTTTCCCATCAACCAAGAGTTTCTAGGGGCTGAATCATCCACGATTAAGACAATGTCTCCGTCAATGAAGTTCCTCTTTATTTTGGACCATTTTTGACGCTCCTGTAGCAGAGGTAAGTATTCTCTTGTCCATCTGGTCCAGAAAAGGTCTGACATATACTGAACCTGCCTCCACTTCCGACGGGCATACAGATCTTCCTTTTTGAAGACTCCCGGGGGCATGGCTGGCTGTGTTTTCAACAACAACAGGTGGTTCGGAGTCAGGGCTTCGAGGTCATTGGGATCATCTGATGTCTTAGTTATCGGTCGGTCATTAATGATGGCTTCGACCTCACACAGAACGGTTTGGAGTCCCTCGTCGTCGAGCGCTTGCTGCTTCAGTACAGAACTGAGTAGTTTTCTTACGGTGCGTATCTGTCTTTCCCAGACACCTCCATGGTGGGATGCAGCCGGAGGATTGAAGATCCACTTAATTCCTGTTTGCATCATGGCTTCCTGTATTTTAAGCCGATTCCAACCTTCAATAGCTTCCCGTAGTTCTCTCTCCGCTCCGACGAAATTAGTGCCATTATCAGAACGCATAATGGACACCTGACCTCTTCTACAGACAAAGCGCCGCAAGGCGTTAATACAGGAATCAGTGTCAAGCGTGTGTGCCACCTCAATATGAACTGCTCTGATGGTCAAACAAGTGAAAAGCACACCATATCTCTTGACAAGGCTCCGTCCTCGCTTTACCTCGAAAGGCCCGAAATAGTCCACCCCTACGTTTGTAAATGGGGGCTTGTCTGGTAACAAACGGTCTTCAGGCAGGTCTGCCATTTTCTGCTCCCCAGCTCTAGCGTGTAACCGTCTGCAAACAATGCATTCAGAGAGTATTTTTCTTATTACAGAATTAGCTCCTGGAATCCAGTATCTTTGTCTTAGCTTCGCAAGCACGTGATTCCTCCCACTGTGTCCAATACTCTGGTGTATATGCTGAAGAATGAGAGTAGCAACCCGGAGGTCCTTAGAAAGGATAGCAGGATGCTTGGCCTCCTCTGGCATAGCAGATTTGTTTAGTCTCCCTCCCACCCTCAGTACTCCATCTTGCAGTGTAGGGTCCAGCTTGTAGATATGACTACCTTTCTTGATTGGAGTATTTCGCTGTAAAGCTTCGATTTCTTCCGGGTATCTTTGTCTTTGACTGAAGCAAACTATCTCCCTCTCAGCCTTGGCCAAATCCTCCACGGTCAATGAATTCTTACCCAATGTGGTCTTGTGCTGATGCATATACTGCTGTAGAAGCATTCTCTGCTTATTAGGGTTACTTTCAGACTGACTGATAGAGGCTCGGTACTCTTTTCTCTTACCGCTCAGGTGTAGCAGCAACTCTTTCAACCTTAGAAACCATGCAACTGCTTTCCTCAACTGGTGCCATCCTGAGAAATGGTTAACAAGCTTGTTCACTGTGTCAAAGTTCTCTTTCGTAGTTATGAGATTTACTGTGACTGATCTCTTGACTTCGACGTCGTCTTCAGCAATCTGACTTGGCATATCTGGTCTTTCTGGCCATGACCTCTCTGTTTCCAGCAGATAACTTGGGCCTTGTATCCAAGTTTCGCTCCTCGTGAAGTTTTCAGCCTTCAATCCCCGTGAGGCTTGATCTGCTGGGTTTAATGAGGTGTTTACATACCTCCATTGAGATGGTTGTGTAGCTTCTCTAATGGACGAGATTCTGTTTGCTACGAAGGTCTTGAAGCGTATCTTCTCATTCTCTATGTACTTCAGCACCGTCGTGCTATCCGTCCAGAAGACAGATTCTTCTAGTGGGAGCTGTAACTCTTTCCGCATCGCCTGGTCAGCTTTAACTGCAACAACCGCTGCCGTCAACTCCAGTCTCAGGATGGTGACCTGCTTCAGCGGAGCCACCCTGGATTTCCCCATGAGGAAGGCACAATGTTTCTGGCCCTGTTGATTTGTCAGCAAGAGGTAAGTAGCCGTGCCATAGCCGTCCTCACTGGCGTCCGAGAAATGATGTAGTTGAGCCGTCTTTGTAACTCCAAAGCTCACGGGCTTGATGCATCTACTGACGTTGAAGCTAGAAAGTTGTTGCAAATCTGTCAACCATCTGAGCCATCTCTGAGCTTGACCTTCTGGGACATCTTCATCCCATCCTCTCTTGTCTCTACACAGCTCTCGTAGCATCAGCTTCACCGGCAGAATGAGTGGTGCCAGGAATCCAAGAGGGTCGTAGATGGAACTGACCACGGAGAGAATCCCTCGTCTTGTGGATGGTCTTTTGTTCACCATTATCCTGAAGTTGAACGTGTCTGACTCAATGCACCATGGTACACCAAGAGCTCTCTCGATAGGAAGGACATCGTGGCTCAGGTCCAGATCTTTGACTTCAGTGGCTCTTTCCTTTTCTGGGATAGAAGCTAGAACTGCTCTGCTGTTGCTTATCCACTTAGTCAGATGGAATCCTCCATTCGAACACAGAGTTCTAAGGTCTCTTGACAGTGCGATGGCATCGTCTTCTGTTGACACGGACTTCAGACAGTCATCGACATAAAAGTTTCTGAAGATTGTCTCCACAGCCTCTGATGGTGCTTTGCCTTTGCCATCTTCTGCAGTTTTTCTGAGAGCGTAGCTTGCACAGCTGGGAGATGATGTTCCGAACAAGTGTACAGCCATTCTACATTCCACCATCGCTTGACTAACGTCGCCATCTGGCCACCAAAGGAAACGCAGAAGATCAGCATCTTCATCAGGGATTCTGACTTGGTAGAACATTGATTCTATGTCTGCCATCATGGCAACGAGCTCTTGTCTAAACCTAGTCAAGACGCCAATGAGGGTATTAGTAAGATCAGGACCTTGAAGCAGCTGGTCATTCAGTGAAGTTCCTCTGAATGAGGCGGCGCAGTCAAACACTACACGGATCTTTTTCTTCTTTGGGTGATACACACCGTGATGAGGAATGTACCAGACCCTTCCATCGTCTCTGTTCAACTGTTCCTCGGGCACTTTTACAGCATAGCCTTTCGCTATGATGTTTCTCATGAAGCCTTTGTAGTCTTCGTGAAAGTCGGGGTTCTTGTTCAGCTTTCTCTTTAGACTGATGGCGCGTTGCTCTGCTATGCAGCGATTGTTCGGCATCTTCGCGGTCTGTCTTCTCAGTGGCAAACCAATGTGATAGTGGCCATCAATGAACTGTGTAGACCTTGTCATCAAATCCATGAACTGATGGTCTTCTTGTGACATCTCTGTCTTTTCCTCACAGCTGCGTTCTGAAAAGTCTGCGTTGAACTGTTGTATCAACAGCTCTTCAATGCTTGCGATAGAGATGCGATTAACTGTGACATTTTGTCGTTCCTCCTTGTTCGACTTGTTGCCATCATCTCTCCTTACCGGTCCATTGACTACCCATCCAAGGGCTGTCCTGACGGCGTAGGGTCCGTCATCCTTGCTGTTTATCACCTGCCATGGCTCCATAGTTTTGTAGGCATTGGTTCCAATTAATAGGCCAATTTCTGCTTCAATGTATGGGAGACGCACATTTTCTAGGTAAGGCCATCTATCCACAGCCTTCTGCAGGGCTAAGTTCCCTATTCTAACAGGAATCTCCCTCTGTGTGAAAACATTAGGCAGGTCTATGAAGTCCTTCTCTTCAAGTCCACACACTTCTAAGTCTGACAGGATATAACTTTGCATTGACTTCTCATGACCCATGGTGCGTAATAGGATTTCTGTTCTTCTGCCTCTAACGTTCAGCTGTCGCATGAGTGATTCTGTGCAGAACGTTGCTGAACTACCTGGATCCATGAAGGCGTAAGTCTCCACAAGCTTCTCACTCCTCTTAGACTTGATCTTTACTGGTACGATGGCAAGAATACAATCACTGTCACCAGCCCCAGTGAATCCACAAGTCTCTGGTTCTAGCGACACCAGAGCACTTGAAACAACCTTCTCGTCGGTATTGTTTTCTTCACTCTTCTTAGAGACTTGTTCTTCTTTATGGATATGCAGCAGACTGGGATGTTTCCGAGTGCACTCTCTGCATGTTGTTCTTTGCTTACAGTTTCTACTCAGGTGCCCCTGAGAGAGACATCCAAAACATAGGCCATTGTACTTCAGGAATTCGATTCTGTCCTTATGTGGCTGTGCTTTGATGTCGCTGCAGAAATCCAATGTATGATTCTTCTGGCAGAATAAGCATGGCTTCTGAAAGGCATTAGCAGGCGTCACTGTGCTGCTCTTTTTGGGAGATGAGTTCTGGGGCCTTTCTTCCTCGGCCTGAGTGACGATAGTTGCAAAGCTGCTTCCCCTGGAACCACCTTTCCTGAGAGTCTTTGATTCAACAGGCTTGGCTTTCACTCTTCCATCGGTGGTCAGGCTGACATCCTGGATGTTTCCAAACAATGGGTCCCTAGCAATTTTAGCCTGTTTGTCTATGAAATTCACTAAGTCTGCAAACCTGGCTCTACTTTTCCGTCTCTCCATTATCTCAAAGGCTGTTCTTCTCCATTGTTCTCTCATCCTGTAAGGAAGCTTAGAGATGATGATTCTCATAGTCGTAGGATTGTCCATCTCTTCCATGAATTCAACATCCTCCATGGTGTTGCGACATCCTATGAGGAAAAGAACATATGCGTTCAATGCCTCTCCGTCCTCCGATCTGATCTGTGGCCACTTGGTAGCCTTTTCAATATATGCAGTGGCTATCTTCAGCTCGTTACCATAGTGCTCCTGCAGCAACTTCCTGGCTTCTATGTATCCCCGGTCCGGTCTCATGTGTTCACAGCTTCTGACCAGGTCTTGTGGTTTACCACTGGTGTACTGTCCCAGGTAGTACAACTTATCACTGCTGCTCTCTGTTTTGGAATCAATGGCTTGTTCGAAGGATCTGATGAAGGGCTTATACTTGAGTGGGTCACCTTGGAACACTGGTATGTCTCTTTGAGGGAGTCGAAACAGATTCTGTTGTTTTACAAGCATCTCTGTAATTTTGTTCTGACGTTGCATCACTCGGTATAGGCTTCTCCCTGTGGCTTCAGGCCTCTGGTGGTCATCAGCAGGGTCTAGTCTAGACCATCTGACGTCTGGGGTAGCATCACGTGCTCCTGTTAGTGGAGAGGCCACTCTTCCACGCTGTAATGCCAGGGGATGGCCTTCGGACTCTCTTGTAACTCTTGAAGGTGCCCTGGATCCGACTCTATGTGAAAACATTGACTGGCAGTATTCGCTCCCGCCGTCCCGTGAGCCTTCATAATCTTCATACGCACTCAACCTGGCATCTGAGACCGCGATAGCTGTTTTTATCTCCAGCTGTTCTTTCTTTGCCTGCACCTGGGCCTGTTGGGCCTGCAGTTGGGCCTGTTGGGCCTGCACTTGGGCCTGCAGTTGGGCCTGTTGGGCCTGTTGGGCCTGCAGTTGGGCCTCTTGGACCTGCAGTTGGGCCTCTTCCCGTTCAAGAGCTTGCTTCTCTGCTAAAGATGCTGCGCGCGCCATCAACGCCGCCGTTCAACCTCCTCTCTCATGCGTCGCGACGAGCTTGTGGTAGAAGCGACTGACCTGCGTCCAGAAACAGAGCTACCTTCTTTTCGATTTTTGCTCAGTCTGGCTGAAGTCTCTGAAATGCTATCGTCTGGTCCGACTTCATCGTCAACTTTATCTTTCTCTGCTGTATCAGCATCTTGACGAATCTTTAACATCCACTGTTCTATGGCCTTGATATAGTCCTTAATGCTGGTTGATTTAAGATCAAACCAGTTGTGCTGATCAGCGTTTCCCTCTTCTTCAGACAGAAGTGCTAATACATCTTCATTGAGTACATTAAATTCTTCATGCAGCTTGGAGAAATCGTAATGCATTATGTCTTCAGCTTTCTTAATATTAGCATTATCTTCCATGAGACGATCAATTATCTTCATTTTTCCAGTTATCTGAGCTAATTTAGCCTTCCTTGCACCTATGCTTCTATGTAACTTCTCTTCCATTGCCTTTGGGGTGAGCTTTATTTCCCTCTTTTGGCCAGCAATCCTTCTGGCTGGGGGAAGCTCCTGGCTCCGTAAGGCCTCGGCCATTTTACCCGCAGCTCTTATTTAGCTTCTCAATAGAATGAACAAAGCAAGTAACAGTCACTGTACCTTCGCTTTCTTATATTGTCATCTGGCTCCATGACCATTCATGTATACGTTCGCCGACGATTTCGTCCTTTCCTTCTTAGGGAGCTAGTTTTTGACTAATGCAGTGGCGCTTCTTAGTTTCCAAACAGGCAGCCACTGAGCTGTGGGGCTGTTAACAACGAGTAGACGCGTGTCAAAATAAAACGTTCCCAAACGTAGCTTTGTCTTTTAAACTGTTTACTATAACACTTCACAAACGGAATTACAAAGCAAACACGTATAAACGAACACGGTCAAAAACTGTATTGCTCCAAACCTCACAACTTCTGCCTCCTTCAACCACGTGGAGTTTAAAATCAGATTACCTTCTCCAACACCCCCCAGTATCAGATCACCCTCCCCAACTCCCCCCAGTATCAGATCACCCTCCCCAACTCCCCCCAGTATCAGATCACCCTCCCCAACTCCCCCCAGTATCAGATCACTCTCCCCAACTCCCCCCAGTATCAGATCACCCTCCCCAACTCCCCCCAGTATCAGATCACCCTCCCCAACTCCCCCCAGTATCAGATCACCCTCCCCAACTCCCCCCAGTATCAGATCACCCTCCCCAACTCCCCCCAGAATCAGATCACCCTCCCTAACTTCCCCCAGTATCAGATCACCCTCCCCAACTCCCCCCAGTATCAGATCACCCTCCCCAACTCCCCCCAGTATCAGATCACCCTCCCCAACTCCCCCCAGTATCAGATCACCTTCTCCAACTCCCCCAGCATCAGATCACCCTCTTCTCTTTTTTACATTTCCTACACCAGCCAATCTCACCACATCACCAGCTTTGCAACCTCAATGTGCTACTTTGTGTGCAGTTTTGTGGTTTTCTCCCAGTTTTATTAGGAACTGGTTTGAGTTTTCCCTGACCTGTTTCACATAGGACCCTTGTAGTCAGTAGTAAAAAAGTGATTTTCATTCTATTGATGTGGGCTGGATTTGTAACCCAGGCCCCAGAGAGATAAAAGAAACACCTGACAGAAGGTGCCAGTGTTGAGTGACACGTTGGGTTGGCACTCTGTTATTATCACCTCATTTTAGCACCTAACTTTGCCACAATACAAAAGAGTGATTGACTGGTAACATTTTCGCCTTGCACCCCTATTATTCCTGGAATCCGACCTTTATTGTTGCTGCATCAAGCACTGTTTAGAATGGTAAGGATTTCATTTACAAAAAAGACATAACCCAAATTTATAATCATTTTGAATTTTTCCAAATTTCAAACTTCCATAAATGACTAGGTACTACTGAAACATTTATGAGCTAATTCTAATGCCTTACAAAACACAAATTGAACACTCCACGGTAGGCTATAGCACAAGTCTTTTGAACACCATAAACTGCTTGCCTTTACATTCAGTAGGACTGCCAATTTTGATTTGACTGACATTTTCTAAACTGCAATAAAACTGGTACAGTTTTGACCCAATTGGATTCCAAATCCTTCTTCCACTTCATCACCTATAAAAAAGTAAAAATGTCACTGACAAAATTCAGTAAACTGCTGCCTCATAACAAAGTGGGGAGTGCTCAACATTTATACAATGTGGTATGGCACTGCCAGCTACTGTTATTACAGATGGCCAGTAGATGTGGGCGTCAGCTTCCTGTTGTGAATGAAATGGGCATTCACGACACTTGAATTCACTTCAACTGGGCATGTTGCCATACCCAGAGAGGTATATACGGGAACCCCCACAATCGCCCCACAGTTTCTGTAATTGGATCCTCGATGATTAATTCCCAGAAAAGTCAGAGGGTTTGAAAAAAAAATGTGAGAATGTGCAGACTGTTTGGATGGTGCTCGGGCCTTTAAGTGGCAAGTCTTCTGATGTGGTTCCTTTAAACTTCACCTTAGATTTTTTTTTTCCCTAAGCTGAAATCTGAAGCAGCATTATTTTCTGCTGAAATAGTGCTTCTTCGTGGTGCAATATTTTGTCAAATTTTCATTTTAGTCCCTCCGCTTCTTTTGCGTTTTGTGGTATTGCTTCTTTCGGCCCTGGCCTATTTCTTTGGGTTGTCTAGACAAAGTCACATTAAGGGAAGGTGAATTTTAAATACTCTAAACCTGCTTTTTAAATTAAGGTCAGGCCAATGAGCCCCTTCCCCAGTTTTCCAGGGATTTAATTTTGTTTTTATTCGTTCCTGGGATGTGGGCGTCGCTGGCAAGGCCAGCATTTATTGCCCATCCCTAATTGCCCTTGAGAAGGTGGTGGTGAGTCGCCTTCTTGAACCGCTGCAGTCAGTGTGGTGAAGGTACTCCCACAGTGCTGTTAGGGAGGGAGTTCCAGGATTTTGACCGAGCGAAGATGAAGGAACAGCGATATATTTCCATATCAGGATGGTGCGTGACTTGGAGGTGGTGGTGTTCCCATGTGCCTGCCACCCTTGTCCTTCTAGGTGGTAGAGGTCGTGGGTTTGGGAGGTGCTGTCGAAGAAGCCTTGGCAAGTTGCTGCAGTGCATCTTGTAGATGGTACACACTGCAGCCTCGGTACGCCGGTGGTGGAGGGAGTGAATGTTTAAGGTGATGGATGGGATGCCAATCAAGTGGGCTGCTTTATCCTGGATGGTGTCGAGCTTCTTGAGTGTTGTTGGAGCTGCACTCATCCAGGTAAGTGGAGGGTATTCCATCACACTCCTGACTTGTGCCTTGTAGATGGTGGAAATGCATTGGGGAGTCAGGACGTGAGACACCCTCTGCAGAATACCCAGCCTCTGACCTGCTCTTGTAGCCACAGTATTTATGTGGCTGGTCCAGTTAAGTTTCTAGTCAATGGTGATCCCCAGGATGTTGATGTTAGGATATTCAGCGATGGTAATGCCGTTGAATGTCAAGGGGCGGTGGTTAGTCTCTCTCTTGTTGGAGATAGTCATTGCCTGGCACTTGTGTGGCGCGAATGTTACTTGCCACTTATCAGCCCAAGCCTGAATGTCATCCAGGTCTTGCTGCATGCGAGCATGGACTGCTTCATTATCTGAGGTGTTGCGAATGGCACTGAACACTATGCAATCATCAGCGAACATCCCCACTTCTGACCTTATGATGGAGGGAAGGTCATTGATGAAGCAACTGAAGATGGTTGTGCCTAGGACACTGCCTTGAGGAACTCCTGCAGTGATGTCCTGGGGCTGTGATAATTGGCCTCCAACAATCACAACCACAACCACCTTCCTTTGTGCTAGGTATGATTCCAGCCAGTGGAAAGTTTTTCCCCTGATTCCCATTGACTTCAATTTTACCAGGACACCTTGATGCCACACTCGGTCAAATGCTGCCCTGATGTCAAGGGTGGCCACTCTCACCTCACATCTGGAATTCAGCTCTTTTGTCCATGCTTGGACCAAGGCTGTAATGAAGTCTGGAGCCAAGTGGTCCTGATGGAACCCAAAGTGAGCATCGGTGAGGTGAGCAGATTTTTGGTGAGTAAGTGCCGCTTGATAGCACTGTTGACAACGCCTTCCATTACTTTGCTGATGATTGAGAGTAGATTGATGGGGCAGTAATTGGACAGATTGGATTTGTCCTGCTTTTTGTGGATAGGACATACATGGGCAGTTTTCCACATTGTCGGGTAGATGCCAGTGTTGTAGCTGTACTGGAACAGCATGGCTAGAGATGCGGCTAGTTCTGGAGCACAAGTCTTCAGCATGATAACCGGGATGTTGTCGGGACCCATAGCCTTTGCTGTATCCAGTGCGCTCAGCCATTTCTTGGTATCACGTGGAGTGAATCGAATTGGCTGAAGACTGTCCTCTGTGATGGTGGGGACCTCAGGAGGAGGCCGAGATGGATCACCCACTTGGCACTTTTGGCTGAAGATGGTTGCAAACGCTTCAGCCTTGTCTTTTGCATTCATGTGCTGGGCTTCACCATCATTGATGATGGGGATGTACATGGAGCCTCCTCCTCCCATTAGTTGTTTAATTGTCCACCACCATTCACGACTGGATATTGCAGGGCTGCAGAGCTTTGATCTGATCCGTTGATTGTGGGATCGCTTAGCCCTGACTATAGCATGCTGCTTCCGTTTTTTAGCATGCATGTAGTCCTGTATTGCAGCAGGTTGGCAGCTCATTTTTAGGTATGCCTGGTGCTGCCCTGGCATGCTCTTCTACACTCATCATTGAACCAGGGTTGATTGCCTGGCTTGATGGTAATGGTAGAGTGAGGGATATGCTGGGCCATGAGATTACAGATTGTGGTGGAATACAATTCTGCTGCTGCTGATGGCCCACAGCGCCTCATGGATGCCCAGTTTTGAGCTGCTAGATCTGTTCTGAATCTATCCCATTTAGCACGGTGGTAGTGCCACACAACACGATGGAGGGTGTCCTCACTGTGAAGGTGGGACTTCGGCTCCACAATAACTGTGTGGTGGTCACTGCTACCAATATTGTCATGGACAGGTGCATCTGCGACAGATAGATTGGTGAGGATGAGGTCAAGTAGTTTTTTCCCTCGTGTTGGTTCTCTCACCACCTGTCGCAGGCCCAGACTGGCAGTTATGTCCTTCAGGACTCAGCCAGCTCGGTCAGTAGCGGTGATACCGAGCCACTCTTGGTGATGGACATTGAAGTCCCCCACCCAGAGTACATTCTGTGCGCTTGCTACTCTCAGTGCTTCTTCCAAGTGGTGTTCAACATGGAGGAGCACTGATTCATCAGCTGAGGGAGGGCGGTAGGTGGTAATCAGCAGGATGTTTCCTTGCCCATGCTTGACCTGCAGCCATGAGACTTCATGGGGTCTGGAGTCAATGTTGAGGGCTCCCAGGGCCACTCCTTCCCGACTGTATACCACTGTGACACCACGTCTGGTGGGTCTATCCTGCCGGTGGGACAGGACATACCCAGGGATGGTGATGGAGTAATCTGGGACATTGGCTGAAAGGTATGATTCTGTGAGCATGACTATGTCAGGCTATTGCTTGTCTAGTCTGTGCGACAGCTCTCCCAATTTTAACACAAGTCCCCAGATGTTAGTGGGGAGGACTTTGCAGGGTTGACTGGGCTGGGTGTGCCATTGCCATATCTGAAGCTGAGGTCATAAGAACATAAGAAGTAGGAGCAGGAGTAGGCCATACAGCCCCTCGGGCCTGCTCCGCCATTCAATAGGATCATGGCTGATCCAAACCTAGACTCACGTCCACTTCCCTGCCCGCTCCCCATAACCCTTAATTCCCTTATCAGCTAGGAAACTGTCTATCTCCGTTTTAAATTTATTTAATGTCGCAGCTTCCACAGCTCTCTGAGGTAGCAAATTCCATAGATTTACTACCCTCTGAGTGAAGAAGTTTCTCCTCATCTCGGTTTTGAAACGGCAGCCCCTTATTCTAAGATTATGCCCCCTAGTTCTAGTCTCCCCCATCAGTAAGACGACCTAACAAGTTGGAGTGGGAGAGTTCAATGCGTGTTTTTTATTTTGTGTCATTATGCAAAAGTTAGTTGCATGGATTGATTCTATCCATATCTATTACTCTGTATCTTTCACCCATTTGTGAAAGAAAGCAGTTTGTCAATCAAACCAAACTTCACCTCATCTAATGTCAACTCATTCTGCTGTCAGAGGGTATTCGTCTGTAAGACATAGACATCCGGCCCAGATCATAATGGAATTTCATTGTTACATTCCCAGATCCCCATACGTACAAGTAGAACGAGGGCAGCGAGAGTCCACTCTTGTAAAAGTAAGACGCATAGACCGCTAATGGGAACATATGACACCAGTGAACCAGAGAAGGCATCTACAGCAGACCTGAATGCGTAGCACCCACTTTTGAATTTGGCTCTATTCCCTAATGCTCGCTTTTTCCATTGGGCAAGAAGAATACACCTGATCCTTGAAAGTGTCCATGCCCACTATCAATGCTGCTCTATAATTGGCTGGCAAGTGTTTTGGTTCTGATGAATAGGCCTCACTTCATGGTTTAGGTCATGGACTTCCCCACGGCTACAGTCTATATTACTCCATGAAGTGCTAAGAGGAAATGTTCTTGAGTTGGGCAAGACTTCCAAACCACTTCCTGAAATGTTATCTATTCAACAGTTAAATAAGTACCAGGAAAACCGGAACAACAATCCAATTTGGAACTTGGGCCTCAGACATCTGAATGGGAGTCTAGAATGTAAGTGGACCAGGTGTAAGGGAGCAGTGGTACTGTTGCAGTGTCCCACAGTGCAACATCACCACCCAGTGGAAGAAACACAACTATGCCCTTGAAGGTAGAGAAAATACAACTTAAATTCAGCTTTTCAGTAACACATTGAAAAGTAATAATACTTACACTCCTGGATCCTATAGTCCCAATAACAAACACTTGAACACTTTTGCATAACCTTTGTTATATTCCCTGTTCTTTCTACAAATTGGCAGCATTTTAAAGAGACTGATAGGATGTACATATTTGCAAGTGAGATATCGTCACATTACAACAGCAACAACTTGCATTTATATAGCACCTTTAATGTTGTAAATTGTCCCAAAGCCTTCACAGGAGCTTTATCCTGACATCAGTAGTAGGGAAAATCCATTATTAAGGATGTGGAAACAGGGCACTTAGAAAGTAATAATAGGATTGGGACAAGTCAACACGGATTTATGAAAGGGAAATAGTGTTTGACAAATCTGTTAGAGTTTTTTGAGGTTGTAACTGGCAGTATAGATAAGGGGGAACCAGTGGATGTAGTTTATTTGGATTTTCAGAAGGCATTCGATAAGGTGTCACACAAGAGATTATTAAACAAAATTAGGGCTCATGGGATTGGGGGTAATATACTAACATGGATTGAGGATTGGTTAATGGACAGAAAACAGAGAGTAGGAATAAACAGGTCATTTTCGGGTTGCCAGGCTGTAACTGGTGAGGTACCGCAAGGATCAGTGCTTGGGCTTCAGCTATTTACAATCTAAGCAATGATTTGGATGAGGGGACCAAATGAAATATATCCAAGTTTGCTGATGATACAAAGCTAGGTGGGAATGTAAGTTGTGAGGAGGATGCAAAGAGGCTGCAAGGGGATATAGACAGGTTAAGCAAGTGGACAAGAACATGGCAAATGGAATATAATGTGGAGAAATGTGAAGTTATCCACTTTGGTAGAAAAATAGAAAATCAGAGTGTAATGATATCAGCAAATAGAGATGGTATTTGCCTGTTTGATTATGATGCCTTACCAGCATGTTTGCATGTATTGATTGCTTGTGCCTGACCAGCAGAGGGCATGTGACCGAGACAAGCAAGGCAGTTTAGTTTAGTTTCAGTTTCATTCTAGATGCATCACTAGCATGATGTCTCCTGTAAATGCTGTATAAAGAGTTGAACAGACTTTAGATTAAAAGACATTCTCTTTCATAAATGTCTCGTCATTGAACCCACAAAGAAATCAATACACAGAGTACTTTTTAAAAGGTGAGAGATTGGGAAATGTTGGTGTTCTGAGAGACCTGGGTGTCCTTGTACACGAATCACTGAAAGTTAATATGCAGTTACAGCAAGCAATTAGGAAAGCAAATGGTATGTTGGCTTTTATTGCAAAAGGATTTGAGTATAAGAGTAAAGACGTCTTACTACAATTATGTAGGGCCCTGGTGAGACCACACCTGGAGTATTGTGTACAGTTTTGGTCTCTTTACCTAAAGAATGATATACTTGCCATAGAGGGAGTGCAACAAAGGTTCACCAGACTGATTCCTGGGATGGGGGGATTGTCCTATGAGGAGAGATTGAGTAGACTAGGCCTATATTCTCTAGAGGTGATCTCATTGAAACATACAAAATTCTTACAGGGCTTGACAGGGTAGATGCAGGGAGGATATTTCCCCTGGCTGGGGAGTCTAGAACCGGAGGTCATTCTCAGAATAAGGGGTCGGCCATTTAGAACTGAGATGAGGAGAAATTTCTTCACTCAGAGGGTGGTGAATCTTTGGAATTCTCTACCCCAGAGGGATGTGGAGGCTCAGTCGTTGAGTATATTCAAGGCAGAGATCGATAGGTTTTGGATATTAAGGAAATCAAGGGACATGGGGATAGTGCAGGAAAGTGGAGTTGAGGTAGAAGATCAGCCATGATCCTATTGAATGGTGGAGCAGGCTCGAAGGGCCGAATGGCCTACTCCTGCTCCTATTTCTTATGTTCTTTATCAGACAAAATTTGACACCAAGCCAAAGAAGGTGATATTTGGATAGATGTCCAAAGCTTGGTCAAAGAGGCAGGTTTTAAGGAGCATCTTAAAGGATGAGAGAGTGGTGGAGAGGCAGAGAGGTTTAGGGAGGGAATTCCAGAGATTAGGGCCTAGACAGCTGAAGGCATGGCACCAATGGTGGGGTGAAGTAAATCAAGGATGCTCAAGAGAAAAGAGCTGGAGGAACGCAGAGATCTCAGAGGATTGTAGGGCTGGAGGAGGTTACAGGGATAGCGGAGAAAGCCAACTGAAGTGAAAAGTCATATTACTAAGAGTGTTTGCCAATAATGCTTCAGTTTAATGATTTGCACAACGTATTAATATAATGTACAGGTGTGGCCTGACGCTTCCAATGGTAGGCTCGAGAGGATATACAGAGAATCCAGACATGGATCTGAAAAGTGTTTTAAGTTACAGTATGTAAATTAATACCTAAACTGTGCTGTATTATAGCTTTGGATTTGGCGTATAAACCACTCTCAAGGTTTAAAAATGTCAATGGAGTTCCTTAACTGTGATAAAGCTTTATCAGACAGTCCAAAGCTAACCTTTGTTTTACACAGAAATTCTGGTATTCAGAGAGCACAAACCCTTCTCTGTTACACCTTTTATGTTGAAATTCGGTGATTGATGGCTGGTGCCATCACCAATAAGACAGTAAGCAAGTGCCCCCTTTTAACAGGGCACAACCAATAAAATGCAAATTAAACCAAATTTAAATGAAACTTGACAAATCAAATAAAAATTTTGTTTCTGGGGGAGATAAAGCACTCCAATCCATGCGGTGCCCACCAGTCACGGAAGACCTCGAGCATGCCGGCGGACACTGCGTGCTCCATCTCCAGGGACACCCGGGCGCGAACATAACCACAGAAGAGAGGCAGGCAGTCGAGTCGAACGACCCCCTCGACCGCTTGCTGCCTGGGCCTGTTAATGGCTACCTTGGCCTGGCCCAGGAGCAGTCCAACAAGGAGGTCCCATTACTTGCCCGCTCCCCTCCGCACTGGGTGCCCAAGGATCAGGAACGGGGACTGAAGTGCAACCAAAAGAGGGGCTGCAACCTCTCACACTCTGTGTATACATGGAACACGGACTCCTCCAGGCCGCAGAAATTGCAAGCAGCCTGGGAATCTGTGAACCTACTTTAAAAAATTGTTGCACGGGACTGCTGTATGCAACACCACCCACCCCCCGCCCCCCGCCACCCCCCCACCCCCACCCCCTGCACCCCCTTTCCCTGTTCCAAGATGTGGCAAATTACTCCACCCTCTGTTTCATGTTTGTATTCATTCTGGACCACTTCGCTTTTACTTAGTTTAGCATCACTGACACGCAGCTAATTTTGGAGGGAAGAGGAAATGCTTTGTTACTTTGCACAGGGCTGTTGAACAGGTACAGTCATTCTCTACAGTTGTTAGTGGCAGTCAGTTTATTTTATAGACATCAGCTGCCTGTTACGTAGGAAGCATTATTTAAACCATTGTACCACATTCCTTTGTGTACTTTCACTTGACATTTGTGAGGTAAATGAACCTTTCAATGATTCTCTTACCTGTGGGGTTGGGGGTGGGGGGAGTGGCTTGCAGGTCATGGCTCATGGGCATAGTTTTGATTTTGTACGATAGTGTAAAACTGATGATAGCAAGCCAGCAGCCTGTTTTATATCTCTCCATATTTTTATTTCCATTGAGTTGATGGGTGGTGAGGTCCCTTGTTCCAGTGTTGGGTAGAGTTTGAGATCACAGCTTCATGGCCCTGCTTGTTTCTTATGGTTCTGGCATCTGATTGGTCACACTAAACAAATGATACCTGGTCGTATAGTTATCGGAAAGCCAGGAGGAATGCTCCCGTCATTCATATAGATATAAAACTTTTATTAGTACAATGAAGAGGTCAAATCACCCTTTCCCTGAATGGATGAATGGCAAATGGCATTCAATGTGGACAAAGGCATGTTAATGAGTCAAGGGAAGGGAAATACAGTAGATAAAAACCAAATGGCTCTAGGCTACAGGGCGTAACATAGGAGGGGGATCGTGGTGTATTTGTGGGTAGCACACTGGCACCAACAGCACAGTTTGCAGCGGTAAGGAATGTTAACCAGATCTTTGGATGTATAGCCAGAGGGTGCACCACAAATCCCAGGAGTTGATAATAGTCTGTCCAAGGTACTAATACACCACAACCTGGAGTATGGTGTACAATTCTGGTCGCTGTACTGCAGCAAGGATATCCAAGCATTTGGAGCAGTGCAGAAAAGGACAACCAAACTGATACCTAGCTTAAGGCGTCAGAGTTGTGACAAGAGATTGAAAGGCCTAGGAATGCTTACTCTGGCAAAGAGAAAGCTCAAGGGAAGTATACTTCAAGTGATTGATTTCATTCTGTTTACACAGCAGAACAAGACTTTTACAGAATCCATATAATGGAACTTATATTTTCAGACTGAGATAGATTTTCAAGATGAGATCGATAGATTTTTGTTGGGTGAGGGATGTGGAGCAATATGTTGAGGTACAGATCAGCCATGATCTAACAGAATGATGCAACAGGTTCGAGGGACCGAATGGCCTACTCTTGTTCCTATATTTAAGATTCTTAAGGGAAAAGATAAATTGAACATGTTTGAGATTGGCACAAACTCTAGAAGCAAAGGGCATGGGCATGAGCTGATGAAACGGAAGGTGCACAGAGAGTTCAAGTTTAACTGGTTTTAGTGTCAACTGTGGCTCAGTCGGTAGCACTAGTGCCTCTGAGTTAGAAGGTTGTGGATTCAAGTCCCACTCCAGTGACTTGAGCACAAAATTCTAGGCTGACACTCCAGTGCAGTACTGATGGAGTGCTGCACTGTCGGAGGTGCTGTCTTTTGGATGAGACGTTAAACCGAGACCTCGTCTGCTCTCTCAGGTAAAAGATTCCATGCACTATTTTGAAAAAGAGCAGGGGCGTTAGCCCTGGTGTCCTGGCCAATATTTACCCTTCAATCAACATAATAAAAACAGATTACCTGGTCATGATCGCATTGCTGTTTGTAGGAGCTTGCTGTGTGCAAATTGGCTGCCGTGTTTCCTGTATTACAACAGTGACTACACTTCAAAAAGTACTTCATTGCTGTAAAGCACTTTGGGACATCCGGTGGTCATGAAAGCCGATATATAAATGCAAGTCTTTCTTTTAACTACTTGACACAGAAGGTGGTGAATGTGTGGAATGGGAGGGACTGGAGAGAAATAGTGTCACAAAATTTAAGGGATGCTTGGAGATAGAGCTTTAAGGGAGAATTGAATAAATATTTGAGGGAACAGGTAATTGAGAAGTATTACTTTTCAGACCAGCCAGGTGGATGGTAGAGCCTTTCCCAGTGACGTACTTCCCTGTTTCTATAATGTGCCAGCTTTTGCCAATTCCAAAGCACAACAGATTGTAGGTTGTGGGTAGAGAAAGAGCTTCAGATCCAAAGAATTGCTTTTGCAGTGTAATCACTGTTGTTATGTAGGCACATGCAACCAATTTACGCACAGCAAGGTCCCACAAGCAGCAATTTAGATGAGTGACCAGTTAACTTGTTTTGGGCGATGTTGGTTGAGGAGGAATATTGGTCAGGAAATCTGGAGAACTCCCTGTTCCTCTTCAAATAGTGCCATGGAATCGTCTATAGCCACTTGAATACGACCTTGGTTTAATGCCTCATCTGAAAGCTCATGTTAATTATACCCAAAATGACCACCCCCTTTAACCTATCTAGATCCGATTATGAAGGGCCAGAAACATGCTCACCAATCCAACTAGGAATTGCAAGGTTTTGAAACAGGTCTGCATTTTGATCCTTTCAGGCGTCCTGTCTCCTCGTGGTCGTTGGGCGGTGGGAGCAGCGGCTGCTCCCGCTGATGGCTCCTCTACTTCAGCAAGACGAGCGGACCCTCATCTTGTTCACAGCTCATTTTTTTCTGTGCTCCGGCCCACGATGTGGTGGGGCGTTTCGCCCTCTCTTCTCCTCCGTGACTTTCTCCTCGTTTTGCAGCGGCCCCGGGGTTTTTGGTCGATGATCTCCTGACGAATACCCCGGAGGCCGAACGCAAACTTGAACCACCTTCTTGACTCAGGAATGGCCGAGGCATTCCCGCTACCGACTTCTCTCTCTGGCTACGAGGTTTTAGCGTGCTCGTCTTCCAGAAGCATCTACAAGCTTCCTCCTAGATTTTCGATGGATCCCCAATGTCATCGGCTATCTGGGCACTCAATTCTTCAACCAGCCGTCCTGTCTTTTCCCGGGATCCCCAATTATACTTCTCAATCGAGGCCTTATCTCCCGCCTAATCAAGGTTGGTCTTTGTTAAACTTTTGGCGGGCTTATGGCACAGCGGGATAGTTATTATACTTAAACTGCTTTCGGGATGGCCAGTGATGGCCATCCCTGGTCTGGAATGACCTGGTAATGTTTTAATGTTTTCTTGATGTCCATAACGGGTCCTTGATGCGTTCTTTATGAATATGGAACTGTTCCCCTTTGTCTGGGTAAACATCTAGATGGCCTTTATCTACAGGCCGATCTGACTGGATCTGCATCCAATCTATATGTATGTGTATGTGTCTGGTTTCGTTCTCTCAGGAACGGCTTCCAGAACTTACTGTGGGTTGAATCCACAAAGGCTGTCTGGGGACTGCAGGAACCATTTTAAAGTGTTCAATAAGTCAGTCACGGGGTCTGGTGGCCATTTTGTGTGTCCCTTTTCTGGGCTTCTTTTAAAACAGTCTTTTTAAAACCAAGGCCTCTTCTGCCAGAGGACCCTTATTGTACAATATTAATTTTGCAAATTCTACAGTCCTCCCTGATGATACTATAACTTGCTTGAAGTATCATAATTCTGGGTAAGCAACATTTTCTGACTTTCCATAATTAAACCATCCCCTGTAATTACCTATCTATGACCCCACGCCACATGTATTTCCCATTTCAGAAAACCTACAGTGTACATTGAGCATCTATAGATGGCAATACATTGGATTTAAAATCTGACACACTCATTTCCAGGCATGGAGGGGGGCCTAATACCCCTACACCACCTGGTCCATACATATTCTCTTTATTAATACCAACTCGCTTAATAAACTTCAATAATAAAAATAAAGTACACACAAAGAATACTCATGAACAAATATAAACATAGAGGAGGGAGGGAAACTTTAACATTATACATAGCAGCAAAAATCTAAACGGGTGTCTCTTCTTCTACCCGCACATAATGCTCTCTCCGTTCTCCTCTGTTCTCATACTTCTGCAAATGTCTGACCTTTTTACAGTGTACAAACAGTAAATAAACCACAATAAAAACCTGACACACTACAAGGATGTGAGAGGCTATCCTAATCCAAGAAGGGACTTCTATATTAGTGAACAGGTCCCACCACGGTGGGGTCACTATATCCAGTATGCTTGCCCCTATCTCTAAAGTCTTCTGCTCCAGTGTGTAAAAATGTTTCTGTGAAACAACAACAGCTTTTAATATCTTGGTGAGGTGTTCAGGGAGAGGGGGAATGATATATCCAAAATGTGTAACGAATCGTTGCAGATCGGTGAAATTCTCTTTAACAGTGATGTGAACAGTGGAAGGTTCAGGAATGGGGACAATTCGCTCTTGGGCCGCTTGAACTTCTGCCTTAGGCTTGAAGCAGAAACTGCTGTCACTCACCGGACACCAGCCGTGCTGTCCATGTTGGTAGTGGGGCGCTGCAGTGGTGACACATTATGTCCCACCTCCTATATATGCCACCTGCGAGGGCACATGGCCTTGTGCCATTGCCTCCATGGTACAATTTATAGGCTTTGCGCCAGCAGTTCTGAACCCGCACTGTGGTTTCGAATAGGCATTCAAGTGCTGGGGACACAGGATGATGTGTGCTCCCCGGCTTCGGCACCCCGAGAGGTCAGTACCCGTCATTGCATGCTCCCATCGAATGACGTACGGTGGGACCGCTGTGTAGCGAATGTGTGCACCCCCTTGAATGACTCCAATGATCTCCACCCTGTATACCGGGGTGGGTTTAGCTGTTTTTCCCATCACCGGCATTCTTACCACTATACCCATAATGGTGTGATTAGACCGTCCACAGTCCACTGGGACTGGGTAGGCTTCTGAAGCTAGTCTGAGCTGGCACGGACTTAATGCATTCTCAAAAGGGTGAAGGGCTGCAAGGTGCTTGTTGCTGATCCAGGAGGGGACTAAACCTTGTTTTAGATCCTCCAGATTACTGCGGCCCTCGCCCAGTAACCACGCCCCGTACAGCACGCAAGCTTCGTTCTGCGCAGCCTGATCGGATGCATTCCGATCCTCCCTGATGAGAGCATTTACCGTTTTGGCGTGTTTCTCCAGCTCAGCAATAATTTCTTTTAAGTGTAGTGTCATGGCCTGGTCCTCATGTAGCTCAGAACCCACTACCTTATTCTTGTCAGTTAGTATCTTTCTTAACTGTGTTTTCAAACCATTGATCTGGGTCTGCAGTTCCACGTCATCCAGAGTGTTGATGACGGAAGTCCCTGTGTTAAAAGCTGTAAAAATATCATTTACTGTACCCCTTCTTTGTCTCCCTACCCTGTCCAAGACCTCATGTGGTGTGGTGTACACTTCGGCTCTGTCTACATCAGCAAAGTCGAATTCATAAAACTGCCTGAACATGTTTGTTAACAGGACCTGGTACAATTGCTCCGTTTCCTTGGGGCACCACTCTGGCAGTCGTACCTCGGTGAGGTTTAAAATCACCGAGGCCACCGCGTAGTGCACCCCTTGGTACAGCACCTGACTTGTGGGCACTAATACCATCCGTTCCCGGGTCCCTTGGTAGTGGTGGGGCACCCTTCCTTGCGGGCTTTGGCTACCGGAATCGTGGGCAGGGGCTTGCGGGGGCGGGTGATGAGCTCAGTGGCGTTTACTGGGATCTGGGAGTATGGGACTCCGCACGCCCGTGTGCTGATGTCCCACCTCAATCCTTTCCCAGCATCCTGTCACTGCCTTTGGAAAAAGATGGAGACGCCTGTGGGGCAGGCGCGTTCTGAACCCCACATACAGATGTAGATCCCTTCATCTGGTTCCCACTGTAGTGTATGTGCTTTAAGTCAGAACTACTTTTTACAGCTCCTGTATACTGTAGTACCGGCAGTAACCACACCGGTATATAAGCTGTGCGCATGCCTCTGTACTCCAGTCTAGAGATTGCCCTTCTCCAGTAAAGACCTGTTATTTGTTATGTACAGCATCCGTGTAATTATTTATCCACTAAACCACGGATCTAACAGTGGCGACGAGTGTTGATGCGAATCTACCTGCAACATTAAACAAAAAAAACAAAAAAAAAATAGTCGAGTCCAGGAACACGCCGTCGACCGCGAGCAACCGCCCAGCAGTCAGGCAGAGATCCAACTTCACTGGGGAGGCTGTGGAGAGCAGAGCTTGGTTCCCCAGCCACAACAAACAGTAAGAGACCGACGACAGGTCCAGAGCAGACCCTTCCCGAGCAGCGACGGCTGGAGCCGACCGACGGCAGAGAGAGAGAGCCGGGCAGCGTCGACGGGGTAAGAAAAAGGGTGAAGAGAGCAGGGCGCAGCTGGGGGTTGATCGCCGAGCGGTGTCAAGGAAAAATACTGCAAAACCGGAGAGAGAGAGGGTAAGAAACAGTCGGGTTCTAGACTGAGCGGCATCGACAAATATCAAGAGAAGAACGCGCAGAGCACAGCCAGGGATCACGGGCTGATCAGGGTCCGTGTGGTGAAGCAAGGGGAGACGCCATTGAGCCGCGGAGAAGCAGGGAGAGCACGGGAGATGCCATTGAGCCACGGAGAAGCAGGGAGAGCGCGGGAGGCACCATTGAGCCGCGGAGAAGAAGGAAGAGCGCGGGAGATGCCATTTTGCGAAGCTGTAGCGGAGAAGACGGGCGAGCGCGGGAAGGAAGGAAAGCGTGGGAGACGCCACTTTGTGCCAGCGGAGAAGAAGGGGAAGCGCGGGAGGCGCCATTGGTAATAGTTAACGCACAACCAAGGATGCCGAAGAGTGGCAGTACCTCTACTTTCGACAATGAAGTCGAAGATTGGGCGACATATGTGAAACGTATTGAGGGGTACTGCAGGGCGAATGAAGTGCCAGATGCTAATAAAGCACTGGTTCTGTTAAATTCCATGGGTGCAAAAATTTATGGGTTACTGCAAAATCTAATAACCCCAGAGAAGCCGGTAAACAAGAATTTTGAAAGCATAGTAGAAATCCTACAGGACCACTTAAACCCCACACCGCTTTTGATAGCAGAATGATTTAAGTTCCATAAAAGGAACCAACACAAAGACGAAAGCAATGCTGAGTACCTAACGGAACTGCGCAAGCTATCGAAATACTGCCAGTTTGGAGCAGGACTAGCAGACACGTTAAGGGACAAGTTTGTGTGTGGGCTACAAAGTGAAGGAACCCAGAAACGGCTTCTATCAGAAAAGGACCTTACGCTGGACAAAGCTTTCAGTATGGCAGTATCACACGAAGCAGCCGCAAGGGGCGCTGCAGAGATACAACGGAGACCGCAAGAATATGGCACCAACGAAAGGACCTATGGAACAGGGAAGTGCTATCGCTGCGGCAGAACAACACATGACCAGAAAGATTGTTGGTTCAAGGACCAAGTGTGCAGACAGTGTGGGAAAGCAGGACGCATAGCAAGAGTCTGCAGGTCTGGGAAGAAAACCAACAGTAAGAAATCTCCACAGGAGAAGTACAAAAAGGTACACCAGGTGATGGACAGTGGTTCAGACGAACAGAAAAGTGACACAGACTCCGAAAGCAAGGAGTTGGGTTGTCTGAAACTACATAATGTAACCGAAATGGAGGATCACCAGACTATCTGGGTTACACTCAAGATAGACGGAGTCCAAGTGGAAATGGAATTGGACACAGGGTCAGCTCTAACAGTCATAAATCAAAGAGACTACAAGCGGCTATTTTCACACATACCCTTGAAAGCTACAGAGATTGTCTTGAAGACGTATACGGGGCAAAAAGTTTACCCCAAAGGAAAAATAAGGGTGAAAGTGACATATCAAGGTCAGGAAATACCTAAAATGGATATATATGTATTGCCAAAAGGAGGACCACCACTGCTAGGATGTGAATGGATCCGGAAGATACATTTAGATTGGCATTCCATACAGGCACTGAAGGTGGAGGCCAAAAAGGATGACGACGTCACACCTGGATGACTGTCAAAAATGCTAACTGACGCAAAAGAAGTGTTCCAGGAGGGACTAGGAACACTAAAAGGAATAACAGCAACAATTAAAATAGAGAATAATGCAAGCCCAAAGTTTCTGAAGGCCAGACCAGTGCCTTATGCGATCAGACCAGCGGTTGAAGCAGAGCTGGAAGGGTTGGAACGTTCAGGAGTACTGTCCAAAGTGGACTGGAGCGAGTGGGCTACACCCATTGTTCCTGTAATGAAGAGGTCGTTGAGTAATACGCCTGGGGAACCAAAGAAGGTCCGCATCTGTGGGGATTTTAAGGTGACAGTGAACCCAGTCCTTCACACGGTGCAATATCCGCTTCCACGAATTGAGGATACTTTCGCCTCGCTATCTGGTGGTAAACGCTTCACAAAAATTGATCTAGCCCAGGCGTGCTTGCAAATGGAGGTAGAAGAAGCTTCGAAACATTACCTTACGATCAACACCCATAAAGGTCTCTATCAATACAACCGGCTGGTGTTTGGAGTAGCCTCGACTCCGGCTATCTGGCAAAGGGTGATGGATCAGGTCCTGCAAGGGATTACAGGGACCCAGTGTTATTTGGACGAAATCTTGG
This sequence comes from Somniosus microcephalus, assembly GCF_052327205.1. NCBI lineage: Eukaryota > Metazoa > Chordata > Chondrichthyes > Squaliformes > Somniosidae > Somniosus > Somniosus microcephalus. The sequence continues at coordinate 251,048,516 of NC_140989.1, forward strand.
TCACGGGCAAAAATGACGGTGATCACCTCGCTAACTTGGAGAAGGTGCTCGCCAGATTAAAGGAATATGGGCTACGAGCTAATCGCCACAAGTGCGAGTTTTTCCAGAAACAGATCTCGTATTGCGGCCACGTCATTGATGAAGAGGGGTTTCATAATTCCCCTGACAAGATAGAGGCAGTAGTCAAGGCTCCAGCACCGGAAAATGTGTCGCAACTGAGGTCGTTCCTCGGGCTGGTAAACTATTACCACAAGTTCTTACCAAATTTGTCTACAGTATTACACCCGCTTGAACACCCTACTGCAAACAGGGGTACCATGGAAGTGGGATGACGAACGTAGACGAGCTTTCTAGAAGTGTAAAGAATTGATCACATCAAAAGAGGTGTTGGCCCATTTCAACCCAGCACTACCAATTCGTTTGGCATGTGATGCATCACCCTACGGCATTGGAGCGGTGCGGTCGCACAAATTCCCGGACGGTTTGGAGAGGCCAGTAGCCTTTGCGTCTCGGTCACTAACCTCAGCCGAGCGCAACTACGCCCAGATTGACAGGGAGGCCCTCAGCCTAGTATGGGGAGTAAAAAAATTCAACCACTATCTGCATGGACAGAAGTTCACCTTGCTGACTGACCACCAACCACTTGTCTCCATCTTTAATCCTAAGAAGGGCGTGCCAGAAAAGACTGCACAGCGGTTACAAAGATGGTCCCTGTTTCTAGGGGCGAATCAATATGAAATAGAATATAAAGGCACGAGACAGCATGAGAACGCTAATGGGCTATTGCGCCTGCCGCTGCCTACTGTGGAGGAAGCACCAGCAGTGGACCCTATCGAGATATTTTATTCATCGATAATTGAACGATTGCCAGTAACAAATGCGGATATAGAGAAGGAGACCCGCAATGATCCAACGCTGTCACGGGTATATGAATTGACGGTGAGGGGATGGCCAACACATGGCGACTCACTGTTGCCAGTATTCTCATCCAGAAGAGAACAGCTGTCAGTATGCCAGGGGACAGTGAAGTGTGGATCCAGAGTGGTGATTCCACCCAAGTTAAGGGAGAGAGTGCTAAATGAGCTACATGAAGGTCATCTGGGGGGAGTGAAAATGAAAAGCCTAGCTAGGGCTTATGTGTGGTGGCCGGGAATCGATCAACAAATCGAAGACCTAACTAAGAGCTGCTTAGGATGCCAGAAGGTCCAAAATGCACCACCACATGCCCCTCTACACCCATGGGAGTGGCCCTCCTCTCCATGGCAACGGGTGCACATTGATTTCGCTGGTCCATTCATGGACTCAATGTTCTCAATAGCAGTGGATGCTCATTCAAAGTGGCCTGAGGTGATAAAGATGTCTTCAACCATTACAGAGAAAACGATTGCAGTCCTACGGACAATATTTGCCAGAAACGGTTTGCCAGAGCAGATTTGCTCTGATAATGGACCACAGTTTGTGTCCGATGAGTTCCAAAAATTCATGAAAAGGAATGGGATAAGGCATTACACATCCGCCCCGTATCATCCAGCCACCAATGGATTGGCTGAGAGGTTCGTACAAACCTTTAAGAAGGCGATAAAGGCCATGTGCGACGAGGAAATTCCACTACAGCATAAGATGGACAATTTCTTATTAGCCTACCGAAACACGACACATGCAGTTACCAACCAGACCCCGGCCATGATGTTCTTTAACCGAAGGTTGAGATCTCGTCTGGACTTGCTCAGACCAAATGTGTGAAGAAATGTTGAGGACAATCAATTCCAGCACATCAACGAGAAGCCGACAAGGAGCTTCAATGTAGGGCAACCAGTCTTGGACCGGGACTATCGAACAGAGAAGTGGCAACCCGGAACAATATGTACAAGGCAGGGGCCATTAATGTACACAGTGGATGTCGGGGAGAACATTGTGAGACGCCACGTCGATCAGATCTTAGCATCACAGGAATGCGTCAACCCCATGTCTCGAGTACCTGGGGATGAACCCGACATACCGGTAGTATCTACTTCAGACCCAGTAGCAGTGGAACCCGATGAACTACCCGATGAAAGGGGTTCAGAATCGCCTCTGCACCAAGAACAAGAACCTCCGGAAAGGCGCTATTCCGAAAGGGTCAGGAAGCCGCCCCAAAGACTGAATCTATAAATGGACTTTTGTTATTGAATGTACATGTAAAAATGTAATTGTTATTTGAATATTAAGGGGGTATTATTAATCTAAAAAGGGAGGAATTGTAGTGTATGTGCTTTAAGTCAGAACTACTTTTTACAGCTCCTGTATACTGTAGTACCGGCAGTAACCACACCGGTATATAAGCTGTGCGCATGCCTCTGTACTCCAGTCTAGAGATTGCCCTCCTCCAGTAAAGACCTGTCATTTGTTATGTACAGCATCCGTGTAATTATTTATCCACTAAACCACGGATCTAACACCCACCATTAGTCCCAACAGACACTCAACCCCCCCTGAGTCCCCATAATAGTCCGATGGGTATTGTTACCCAGGCTCTCCCACTCAACCGTAGAGTTCTTCATGGTTTTACTCAGCTTCCGAAGCCACCACCAGCGATCCAAAGGAACATGTCCCACACAGTTCAAGCAAATCCTTTTCCCAATGGTGACGCTGACTCTGGGTGCGATGACCCTCATTCGGGGGCACATTAAAGAAGTCTCTCGGTACGCAAACCCGGACTGGCTGGAGTATTCCGTAGAGTTCGACCCCAGCCATCCTGGCCGCCTCCCTTCGTGGAAATAGGTGGCTGTCTCCTCAACGCCGCACGCGCCCGACCCATCGGTCGCAATGGGGGCTGTGTTCCCTGAGCACCCGTAGATCGTGGAGTCCTTGGTGCGGCCCCGATAGGCCCAGCTACACCCGATCACCGTGAACGCGACGAGAATTCCTCTCATCATCTTTTTTGGCTCCTGTAACAAAATTAAACGATATAGCCAGGCTCCCGAGAGATTCTGGCTTAGGTGAAGGCATGATCGGATCTTTCGACCTCGATCCAAAACAACACACATACTGGGCAGATTCCAAAACTACTTATAACGCTAATCACTTTAATATTTACACACCTTAAACTTGATTAAATTTCACTAACTTATGTACAGCGCCGCCAGTCCCCGGGCAGCTTACCTAATCCCTGGTCGTCCTGCAGCTCGCCGCTCCTTGTGGCGGGGCTGCACTGACCTGTGGCTTGGGTTCCCCACAGCCTTTTGCTGTTACTCGGGGACTGCGTTTTGCCAGGGATTTCACAAGTCGGCGTTTACTGAAATCGGGGGAATCGGGCCAAGGTTTTACCGGCTGAGGCATTCGAGCCGACCTGCGAAGAGGTACTTTGGGCGTGGCTCCCTTAGTGAGCGGACCTTCGGTTGGGACTTTAGCCCTCACAGCCCGTGGCACCTCCATGGCTGCCGGCCTCGGCTCCCTTCCCTCAGGCTCCGCCCCTTTGGGATTTGGGTCTGTGGCAGATGACTCCTCCTCACCTGTCTCTACAGGTGGAGGATCTCCGCCCCCAATTTCTACCTCCCCTAAGCTTGAGTCGAGGGCGGGATCTCCGTCCTCCAACTCCACCTCCTCCAGAATCGTGTCGAGGGCGGGGCCTTGCTGTTCGGGCTCCCCCTCGTCCGAGTCCCAGGCCAGTGGGGAAACCTCCCAGGTGGGTGGGATAGCTTCTCCCTCCAGGCAGGCTGCGGTTCCAGCCTGTGTGGTCTGTGACTTATTGCACGCCTCAAGCTGAGGATTTTCACCTTCAGACCTGGCCTCGGTTGTTGGCTCTTTTGCACCCGGTTTAAACAGTTTGCACTGATTGATGTGAAACCATTTAGTGCGCCGGGGCAACTTCACTGCTTAAACCATGGGGCTGGCTTTGTCTACAAGGCTGTAGGGCCCCATGTACAGTGGTTCTAAACTCCCTACTCGGGCATAGTTTCTCACCATGACCTGATCTCCAATTTCCCATTCCTGTGCCTTACGGGGTTCGAGCAGCAGTCGGTTGCCCTGATGCTGTTTTCCCATGTTCCCAGCCGCTTGCCCATAAACCTGTTTTAGGCGCTCCAAAAGGGTCCGGGCAAACTTGTCCCGATTCACCTCTCGGAGCTGACCCTCAGTGAGCACCGGGGCTAGTACATGGGTGGGGGTTCGCATGACTATCCCAGTCATTAATTCGTGCGGAGAATACCCCGTACTTTTAGACTGGCTAGCCCGGATCCCCATAAGGACTAGAGGCAAGGCTTCCGCCCATTTCTGGGGCGAGCCCATTGTCTCTTTCCTCAACTTTTCTTTTAAGGTGCGGTTCATGCATTCCACAATCCCAGATGACTGAGGATTGTGGGCCATGTGCCACTTCCCTTCGATGCCTAGGAGCATGAGGGTGTTCTGCATCACTTGGCCGGTGAAATGACTCCCCCGGTCGGACTCCACGAGTCGTGGTAGTCCCCACCGCGAGAACACCTCCCGGACCAAGATCCTGGCAGTACTAAGTGCCGTGGCTGTTCTACATGGGAAGGCTTCTACCCACTTGGTGAACACATCCACCAGGACAAGGCAATACTTATAGCCTCCCTGGGCAGCGGGCAGGGGCCCGATGTAGTCGACCTGTATCGACTGCCATGGTTCCTCTACTCTCCTGATGTGCCCCATGGGCACCTTCCTTTTCTGGGGGTCTGGGTTGTTTGCAGCGCACACAAGACAATTAGCGCAGAACTCGCGGACATCGTCCCGAAGTCCCGGCCACCATCCCGCCTGTTCTACCCGTTGCCAGGTGACCTCAGGCCCGGGGTGTCCTGCTCCTGTCCCCCTTGGAACAGCATGCCTTCCTTGATGGAGAGGGCTGCTGTACCGTACGGATACTCTACTTCTTTGCCCTCAGTGATGGCATTGAGGACTGTTTTTAGGACAGGATCTAGGGCTTGGACGGTCTTGAGGTCTGGGGGCAGTGTTACCCCTGTGGCCCCCTGAGTCCCATTCCTGCCCTGGATTACTGCCATGGGTTTGGACCCATAGGGATCCCAGAAAGTGCCGGTGCGGGCACCTTCTCTGGCTAGTACATCCGCTTGCTGGTTACCCTGGTTGCGGGGTTCCGTGGAGGAATGGGCCTTCACCTTGTGGATAAAGACTTCCCCTTCCTCCCCCACTGCGGCCAGGATCTTTTCTAACAAGGGCCTTACGGTTAAGGGTCGCCCGTCCGCAGAGGTATATCCGCGGCGGGACCAGATGGCTAGGTACTCCGTACACGAGTTGCATGTGAACATGCTGTCTGAGCAAATCGTGTATGGGGTGGGGAAGATTTCGGGGTGTGTAACGACGTACACGACCGCGGACAGTTCAGCCTGCTTGGCGCTCATAGTGCTGGGGAGCTTTATTGCCAGGGCAATGTCTGCCACGGGGTCATAAACTCCACACCCTGTGAGTCGTTCGCCAGCAGATACCGTGCTGGAACCGTCTATGTAGGTCTCGCGGCCCGTGGGATGTATCCCGGCCCGTAATCCTACGTTCACTTCCCATACCCCGTCTACAGAACACCGATGGGCTGTTCCGGGATATACCATGTTGGCCGCGAGCTTGGGCTCACAGAGACCCTTTACCTTAGCTCCATCTGTGAAAGGAGGAGGGTCCAGCGCGCAATGCGGGCACTGCTTACTGTCCCATCCTTAATCCTTCCATCCAGAAGCATCCGAGTGGGTGTGTGATGGGTGAGGAGAGTGATGGGAGAGGTGCCTGTGAAGATCAGAGACCTTTTCACAGCCCAGTGCGTGGCCAAGAGATGCCGCTCGCAATTGGAAAAGCTCCTTTCCACATCGGTGAGCACCCTGGAGGAATAAACCACCAGCCTCAGCTTGCCGTGTCGCTCTTGAAGCAGTACAGTGCTCAAGCTATCCCCGCTAGTCGCTACCTCCAGGAAGGACTCCTCCCCCCCATCTATGGCCCCCAGAGCTGGCGCAATCTGCAAGTCCCTCTTGAGTTTTTCGAATGCTGCCTGGCAACCCTCATCCCAGGACCACTCCACTCCCTTGTGTAGGAGTCGGAGCAGCGGGGCTGCTGTGGCTGCATAGTCTTCAATAAAGTCCCTGCAGTACCCGGTCAGTCCCAGAAAGGACCTCACACCCGTTACGGTGGTGGGGATCGGTAGATCTTGTACCTGTGATGAAATATATGCCTTCATCAACCCCTGTGTTTTACCTGCTTTGTATTGTGTGTACCGCCCCCTTTTTCCTATTGTGTGTATTGGCTACGCCCCTGTATTTTGTCATATAAAGGTCTCAAGAGCTGTATGAGTCATTCCAGCAGACGAACCTGATGTGGAAAGACCTGCAATGTTCTTAGTGATTAAAAGCCTTCAGTTGAATCCTTTAAACTCCTTGTCTTTGAGTTATTGATGGCACATCAATTTTAATCACTAAAACACCAAGATGGATCGACTCCTGAAACCAGAGCGCTTGGATCTGGACCCCCATGCCTCAGACGCAGCCACACAGTTCAGACACTGGTTCCAATGCTTCGAATTTTTCATCGCAAACTCATCCACCGCCATAGCAGCCGCAACCGCCACCGGAGACGTGAAACTGGGAATCCTGCGAAACTGGGTGAGCCACCGGGTCTCCTCTCTCATCCAAGATGCCACCAACTACGGGGATGCCTGCACCATTCTGAAGGCCCACTACGTGCGGCCAATAAACGAGGTGTACGCCAGGCATCTTCTGACTACTCGCACGCAGCGGCATGGTGAGTCACTAGAGGACTTCATGCTAAGCCTAAAAGTACTGGGCAGAGACTGTAACTGGAATGCAGTGTCTGCCATCGTGTACACGGAGGAGCTAATCCGAGACTCCTTTATTGCGGGCCTCAGTTCAAATTACATTCGGCAGAAACTGTTTGAAAAGGAGGGACTGGACATGAAACAGGCTATGGGTATAGGGCGATCGCTGGATATGGCCCAGAGGAACTCTGAATCCTGTTCCTCAGGCCACGCGGCCCACTCCGCCTCGTGCGCCTCGTGGGGGCCGCCATCTTGGAAGCCATCTTCACCTCCCAGGTCTCAGGCCAGCCCAGCACCATCGGAGCCCCAGCCTCCACCCAGGAGCCCCACTACTGCTGTGATGCATCGGGGCCCGAAATGCTACTTCTGCGGCCAGGACAAACACTCCAGGCATCTGTGCCCAGCGAAGGGCACCACCTGTTTTAAATGCGGGAAGAAAGGACATTTCAGCAAAGTCTGTAGAGGGAACCCCGCCTCCAACTCCACCACCGCCGCGTGCGCGCCGTGGGGGCGGCCATCTTGGACGCCATCTTGTCCACCCTCATGCAGTCCACCATCTTGGCCCGACTACATGGACCTCCAGGACCCACTGGTGGCCTCGATCACAGTGGATCAATCCAGGCCGCATCCGTTGTCTAAATCGATGATGGACATAGAGGTAAACGGGAACAAGGTTAAATGCTTGATTGACTGCGGGAGCACCGAAAGCTTTATTCATCCTAGCCTGGTAAAACGACTTTCACTAACGATAGTCCCCACACAGGGCAAAATCGCCATGGCTGATAAGACTCATACCTCAAAAAATTACAGGTTTCTGCGCGGTTATGTTGTCGGTAAAAGGCACTGATTACAGAGATTTTAAACTATTGATAATGCCAGATCTCTGTGTGAGCGTGATCTTGGGTCTGGACTTCCAGTGCCACCACCAAAGTATCACGCTTACCTACGGTGGGTCCCAGCCGCCCCTCACAGTGTGCGGTCTGGCTACCCTGAAGGTCAAGCCGCCCTCTCTGCTCGCCAACCTCACACCCAACTGTCGACCCATAGCGACCAAGAGTAGGCGGTACAGCTGGGAGGATAGACGGTTCATTGCGTCGGAAGTAGAAAGACTCAAGCGGGAGGGTATCATCGAATGCAGTACCAGCCCATGGCGCGCCCAGGTAGTAGTAGTTAAGGGTAGCGAAAAGAAGCGGATGGTGATAGATTATAGCCAGACGGTTAATCTATACACCCAGCTAGACGCCTACCCTCTGCCCCGCATAGCGGATATGGTTAACCAAATTGCGCAATACCGGGTGTTTTCCACCATCGACCTAAAATCGGCATACCACCAGCTCCCCATTAGGCCGGAGGACCATCCATACACCGCCTTCGAGGCGAACGGACGCCTCTACCACTTCCTCAGAGTCCCCTTTGGGGTAACGAATGGGGTCTCGGTCTTCCAGCGGGAGATGTACCGCATGGTCGATGAGAACCAGTTAACAGCCACCTACCCATACCTAGACAACGTCACCATCTGCGGCCACGACCAGCAAGACCACGACTCGAACCTCGCAAGATTTCTGAAAACTGCCCTCAGACTCAATCTCACCTACAACGAGGATAAGTGTGTCTTTAGCACCACGCGCCTCTGTATCCTGGGCTGCGTGGTGGAAAACGGGGAAATCGGTCCGGACCATGACCGATTGCGCCCCCTACGGAAGCTACCCCTACCAAACACTCCCAAGGACCTGAAAAGGTGCCTGGGGTTCTTCTCCTATTACGCCCAATGGGTCCCCAATTATTCCGACAAGGCCCGTCCCCTCCTGAAATCAACGTCCTTCCCGCTCACGGCCGAGGTCCACGCCGCCTTCAACAGCATTAAACACGACATTGAGAAGGCTGCGCTGCAGGCAGTGGATGAAAACATCCCTTTCCAGGTCGAAAGCGATGCATCCGACTTCGCTTTAGCAGCCACCCTCAACCAGGATGGGCGGCCCGTAGCCTTTTTCTCAAGAACCCTCCAAGGGCCCGAGACCAGGCACGCCTCGGTAGAGAAGGAGGCCCAGGCCATAGTGGAGGCAGTGCGACACTGGAGGCACTACCTAGCCGGCAAACGCTTCACCCTGCTTACCGACCAGCGGTCGGTAGCCTTCATGTTTAACAACAAGCAGAGGGGGAAGATCAAGAACGACAAAATTCTCAGGTGGCGGATCGAACTCTCCACGTTTGAGTACGACATAATATATAGGCCAGGGGCCCTCAACGAATCCCCCGACGCCCTATCACGAGGGATGTGTGCCAGCATCCAGGGGGACAGGCTACAGGGCCTCCACAATGGCCTCTGCCACCCGGGGGTCACCCGGCTATTTCACTTTATAAAATCCCGTAACCTCCCCTATTCCATCGAGGAGGTCCGGTCGATGACCAGGGACTGCCGCACCTGTGCGGAATGCAAGCCCCGTTTTTTCAGGCCCGACCGAGCCCACCTGATCAAAGCTACATGGCCATTCGAGCGCCTGAGCTTAGATTTCAAGGGACCACTCCCCTCCACCGACCGCAATGTGTACTTTCTCAACATTGTGGATGAGTACTCCCACTTCCCATTCGCCTACCCCTGCCCAGACATGACCAGTGCCACGGTCATCAAGTGCCTCGGCAACCTGTTTTGCACGTTCAGCATGCCTAACTACATCCACACTGACAGGGGGGCGTCGTTCATGAGCGACGAACTGCGCCAATACCTGCTGTCGAAGGGAATAGCCACGAGTCGGACCACTAGTTATAACCCCCGGGGTAATGGGCAAGTGGAGAGAGAGAACGCGACAGTGTGGAAGGCGGTCACCTTAGCACTAAGGTCTAAAGGCCTCCCCACCTCCCGCTGGCAAGAGGTCCTCCCAGACGTACTCCACTCGATAAGGTCGCTACTGTGTACTGCTACTAACGCCACTCCTCACGAGAAGATGTTTGTTTTTCCCCGCAAATCAACCTCAGGAGTGTCCCTACCCTCGTGGCTCTCCACCCCAGGGACAGTCCTATTACGGAAGCATGTGAGGGGCCACAAAACGGATCCCCTCGTGGAGGCAGTACACCTACTCCACGCAAACCCACAGTACGCGTACGTCAAGCACGCCAACGGGCGTGAGGACACCGTGTCCATAAAGGACCTCGCCTCGGCAGGAAGCGACGACGACCCATCACCACCACCCCCAGAAGAACCTCCACCATCCCCAGGCTCACCACCCCCAGAAGTACCTGCAACACCCCCAACACATGGATATGCCCAGGAGGGCACCACGGACTCCCGGTCGGAACCCGAGGTACTGTTGCGACGTTCAGGAAGGACTATCACACCCCCGGACAGACTAAATCTGTAGAAGGGGTGAATGTGATGAAATATATGCCTTCATCAGCCCCTGTGTTTTACCTGCTTTGTATTGTGTGTACCGCCCCCTTTTTCCTATTGTGTGTATTGGCTACGCCCCTGTCTTTTGTCATATAAAGGTCTCAAGAGCTGTATGAGTCATTCTATCAGATGAACCCGATGTGGAAAGACCTGCAATGTTCTTAGTGATTAAAAGCCTTCAGTTGAATCCTTTAAACTCCTTGTCTTTGAGTTATTGATGGCACATCAGTACCGATTCCCGCCTGGCCTTATCTATGGCTCTTTCACCGGCACGGATGGTCAGACCCAGGAATTTCACTTCCTGCTGGCCGATCCGTGCCTTCTTTGGGTTCACTTTGAAACCCTTTCTGCCTAACAGCTCCAATAACTCAGCCAATAGTGGGGCCATGCTCCTCTCTGGAATCTGTGAACAGGAGCAGGTCATCCACATACTGCACTAGCTGATTGGGCTGGCTGAACTCTTTTAAACTCCCTGCCATGCATTGATGGAAAATGCTGGGGCTGTTGTGGAAACCCTGTGGCAAGCAGTTCCAGGTGTACTGTTGCCCTTTAAAGGTAAAGGCAAACTTATACTGATCCTCCCTCCTTAAAGGGATGGACCAAAACCCGTTGGAAATATCCAGCACCGTGAACGTGGTCGCGGAGGCTGGAATACTCCCTATCAGGTCGGCAACTGCTGTTACCGTCGGCGCGCAGGCTGGGATGTTGCTATTGAGGACTCTGTAGTCCACCATGGCTCTCCAGGAATCGTCCGGCTTCCTCACCGGCCACAAAGGAGAGTTTACATGGGTGACTATCGGTCTCAACACGCCCTGCTGCACCAATGAAGACATTGCTGTCTCCATGTCGGGCTCCGCTTCCCGGGGGAAGTTGTACCGTTTTTGGGGTCGGGCCATGGGGTCTCCGTCGACTCTGACCTCAAACCCGGTGACCCTCCCGCAATCGTGTTTGTGAGTGGCAAACTTGGTCAGGTGGTCTGACACGAATGCCTGCAGATCTTGTGGGACGCCTGCGACCATGAGCTCGAGGTCGTAGCCCTCTTTTGGCTTCACGGTGCACAGGGTCCCTCTTTCTCCTTTCCCTGGGATGACGACTACTTTGCCCTGTTTACCCTTACCCGCTCCCCAGAGACAATGATTTCTTAGATCCACGAGGATCCCATGTTCTGCCAAGAAATCGGACCCGAGGATCCCCTTTCCATCCTCCACCTCCCACTTCATCAGTATACGCTTCCACTTGGTGCGGAGTGGTCCTAGATGAACGGAGAGGGGAATGGAAAATGCGCCAGCCTGTTCCTTGCCTGTGAAGCCCGACAGAATATATGGAACCCCGGTGGACAGAGGTGAGGTGGCAGGGTCATCTGCGTGGATCACGGTGCACGATGCCCCCGTATCCAACAAATAGATCCCTTTTACCTCCTCCACCTCCATCTCCACGAGGGGTCGCCTCCATACAACATATCTCAGCGCACACAGGTAGACGGGCTGCGCCGGCTCTAGTCATTTGGGCACAGGAGTCGGGGTTTCGGGAACGACAAGACCAGTGGTGATGGCTATCTTCCCCTGCGCGATCATAAGAGACCGCATTGTCTCTAAAATTGATTCTATCGCAGCGGGATCCATAGCCGCACTGGCTCCCTTTGCTGGGGCAGGAGCTGCGGCTTGTGTTTGGGCTGGTGCTGGGGCGGCGGTCTGGGCTTGTGTTTGGGCTGCGGGAGCTTTCCCTTTATTATCCTTCCACGGATTTTTACAGTCCTTGCGCCAATGTCCATCCTTCCCACACCCGTAGCAATTGAGCTTAGCTTGGGCAGGGTGGTTCCCCTCCTGACGCCACTCCTTCTTGCTTGGGGCTGCGGGTTTTGCCTCATGCACTTTTCCCTTAGAGGGAGGTGTCTCCTGACCTCTACAGTTCTTGTATGCCACGGTGAGCTGGCGGAGCACCGTTTCCTCCGTGACACCGGGACCTTGGGGGTCAAACCAAGATTTGGCTAGGGCCTGTATCTGTGGCAAGCTGTTGGCAACCAAGCAACGGAGCCAATGAACCCGCTGTTCGGCGTTCATTGCAACCCGTTCAGGCATGCCCAGACAACTGCGTCGATACACTGGCCACAGCCTTTCTGCAAAAACCCGTGGGGGTTCTCCAGTTAGCTGCACAGTCCCTTCCACCCGTTGGAACGGATTGCCGTCGTCTATTCCCATAACTTCCAAGACCTCATCCCTGAGATCCATATACCCTTTTCTTCCCCTCTTACTCTCGGCTGAGAGGCACTGAAGGATTGTGCTATCCGGGGAGAAGAGCAGCATCTTTGCCTGTTCAAGATCATCACAATCATTGATGGCAGCTGTCTCCTCTATCTCCCTGAAATGAACTGACGGATCTCCCTTTACTGTGAGTCTTGGGAGGTGGCTCACCATGGATCTTAGTTGTTGGGCACTGTAGGGCACCACGAGCTGGTTCAGATGGGGTCCGTCCGTGCCATCGTCGGCATTGGGACCGAACCTCTGGTGCCGAGCAGGACACATTGGTGCCGGCTCCGGCTTTACTACCAGGGGCTGTTCTTCCTCCCGTTCCACCTCGGCTACCTTTACTTCCACTACCTCCTTTTCGGGCCAAGCCTCACTATAGCTTGGCGCGGCTGAGGGTTCAGTGGCTGGTGCTGCAACTACTCCGCAAGGAATCAGGTGTTTGGATTCCTGCAAAAAGTCAATTTGACTTGCTTTTGGGCTTACGAAGCATACCGTGCCTTTTGCCTTAACCAGGGCCGTTCTTAGGTCCTCTATGGTCTTTTGGCAGGCGCCATGGTCTGCGCTCTCGAACCTGTGTTCAAGGGACAGCTTGTAAGCTGCCTTGACTTCCACCACTCTCTCCTCCTGCGCTCTTAGCTGTTGTGCGAGGCGGGCGTTTTTCTCCCGTATTCTCGCTTCATTGATCTTTGCCTCAGTAACCTGGCATTCCAGGTACTCTATTCTAGCCTGATGTTGGCTGGCTACAACTTGGCGTTCCTGATTCAGCACGTGAAGTGCTGTGATGAGTTTTTCCCCACCCATGGCCTTTTCCTCTATCTCTGCTGCCTGGGTTGTGATTCTGGCTGCCTGTGCTGCAACGACTCTGTCCAAAATCTGGACTTGTTTCTTGTAACACATCAGCCACATTGCCTTTTCCACTGACTTCTTATGCTCTTTGCTCTCTGTCCACCTGATGGCTGCGTCTACCGGACGCCCATCCAGTAAGAGATCGGAAATCCACTGCTTAGTGAGATTTACCTTACCAAAGACATAATCTGCTATCCTCTCATCCATTGCATTTCGACCATTCAAACTTGGGTCTAATACATTGTAATCCTACTGCCAGTGTCCTGCCGCGGTCGCCATTTTCTGTAAGGGGTTTTCTCTCCGAGATCGCAGAGGTTTCTCTCGCCAGAGGCCTCTCTCTCTCTCTTTTGCACAGTGAAACCTTGAGTGGTTCGAACCACTCGCCCCTTAGGTTCTAGACACTGGACTTAGGTGCAGGAACTACAATGCAGAGAATACTCTTATAGACCAAGTTTAATGAAACTAAATGAAATTTTATTGCATAAGGAAAAACAAATCAAATGCAAGCAAATGAGGGGGTACATGGGAGGGAAAAACAAATCATAACAATACAGTACTAGCTAAAATAGATACAGGCATATTATACCTTACAACAGTCATCACGAAATGGGGAAACACACGGAACATCGAGGGACAACAACTCATGTTAATTATACCCAAAATGACCACCCCCTTTAACCTATCTAGATCCGATTATGAAGGGCCAGAAACATGCTCACCAATCCAACCAGGAATTGCAAGGTTTTGAAACAGGTCTGCGTTTTGATCCTTTCAAGCGTCCTGTCTCCTCGTGGTCATTGGGCTGTGGGAGCAGCGGCTGCTCAGGCTGATGGCTCCTCTACTTCAGCAAGACGAGCGGACCCTCATCTTGTTCACAGCTCATTTTTCTCTGTGCTCCGGCCCACGATGTGGTGGGGCGTTTCGCCCTCTCTTCTTCTCCTTGATTTTCTCCTCGTTTTGCAGCGGCCCCGGGGTTTTTGGTCGATGATCTCCTGACGAATACCCCGGAGGCCGAACGCAAACTTGAACCACCTTCTTGACTCAGGAATGGCCGAGGCGTTCCCGCTACCGACTTCTCTCTCTGGCTACGAGGTTTTAGCGTGCTCGTCTTCCAGGAGCATCTACAAGCTTCCTCCTAGATTCTCGATGGATCCCCAATGTCATCGGCTATCTGGGCGCTCAATTCTTCAACCAGCCATCCTGTCTTTTCCCGGGATCCCCAATTATACTTCTCAATTGAGGCCTTATCTCCCGCCTAATCAAGGTTGGTCTTTGTTAAACTTTTGGCGGGCTTATGGCACAGCGGGATAGTTATTATACTTAAACTGCTTTCGGGATGGCCAGTGATGGCCATCCCTGGTCTGGAATGACCTGGTAATGTTTTAATGTTTTCTTGATGTCCATAACGGGTCCTTGATGCGTTCTTTATGAATATGGAACTGTTCCCCTTTGTCTGGGTAAACATCTAGATGGCCTTTATCTACAGGCCGATCTGACTGGATCTGCATCCAATCTATATGTATGTGTATGTGTCTGGTTTCGTTCTCTCAGAAACGGCTTCCAGGACTTACTGTGGGTTGAATCCACAAAGGCTGTCTGGGGACTGCAGGAACCATTTTAAAGTGTTCAATAAATCAGTCACGGGGTCTGGCGGCCATTTTGTGTGTCCCTTTTCTGGGCTTCTTTTAAAACAGTCTTTTTAAAACCAAGGCCTCTTCTGCCAGAGGACCCTTATAGTACAATATTAATTTTGCGAATTCTACAAATTTCAGTGGGATGAGAACGGATCTGGCCCAGGTAAATTGGAATCAAAGATTGTCAGGTAAAACTCTAGTGGAACAATGGGCTGCCCTTAAATAGGAAATAGTTCGGGTACAGTTGAGATACATTCCCACTCGGGGGGAAAGGTAGGGCAACTAAAGTCAGAGCTCACTGGATGATGAAAGTGATAGAAAGTAAGATGACGCAGAAAAAGTGTGCATATGAGGGATGTCAGGTCGAGAATACATCTGAGAATCAGGCTAAATATAGAAAGTTCAGAGGAGAAGTGAAAAAGAAAATAAGAGGGGCAAAGAGAGGGCATGAGAATAGAACGGCAGCTAACATAAAACGTAATCCAAAAGTTTTCTATAGGCGTAGAAATAGTAAACAGGTAGTAAGAGGAGGGGTGGGGCTGATTAGGGACCAAAAAGGAGACCTACGCATGGAGGCAGAGGGTATGGTTGAGGTACTAAATGAGTACTTTGCATCTGTCTTCACCAAGGAAGAAGATGCTGCCATAGACATAGTAAAGGAGGAGGTAGTGGAGATACTGGATGGGATAAGAATTGATAAAGGCGAGGTACTAGAAAGGCTGGCTGTATTTAAAGTAAATAAGTCACCAGGACCAGATCAGATGCATCCTAGACCACTGAGGGAAGCGAAGGAAGAAACTGCGGAGGTACTGACCATAATCTTGTAATCCTCTTTAGAAACGGGGGGTGGTGCCAGAGCATTGGAGAATTGCATATGTTACACCTTTGTTCAAAAAAGGATGTAAAGATAAACCCAGCAATTACAGGCCAGTCAGTTTAACCTCGGTAGTGGGGAAGCTTTTAGAAACAATAATCAGGAACAAAATTAACAGTCACTTCGACAAGTGTGCATTAATTAATGAAAACCAGCACAGATTTGTTAAAGGCAAATCATGTTTAACCAACTTGATCGAGATTTTTGATGAGGTAACAGAGAGTGTTGATGAGGGCAATGCGTTAATGTGATGTACATGGATTTCCAAAGGGCGTTCGACAAAGTGCCACATAATAGGCTTGCCAGCAAAGTTGAAGCCCGTGGAATTAAAGGGACAGTGGTTGCATGGGTACAAAATTGGCTTATTGACAGGAAACAGAGAGTAGTGGTGAATGGTTGTTTTTCGGACTGGAGGAAGGTATACAGTGGTATTCCCCAGGGGTTGGTTCCAGAACCACTGCTTTTCTTGGTATATATTAATTACTTGGATGTGGGTGTACAGGGTACAATTTCAAAATTTGCAGATGACACAAAACTTGGAAGTATAGTGAACAGTGAGGAAGATAGTGATAGACTTCAAGAGGACATGGACTGGTTGGTGGAATGGGCGGACACGTGGCAGATGAAATTTAACGCAGAAAAATGCGAAGTGATACATTTTGGTAGAAAGAATGAGGAGAGGAAATATAAACTAAAGGGTACAAACCTAAAGGGGGTGCATGAACAGAGAGACCTGGGGGTATATGTGCACAAATCGTTGAAGGTGGCAGGGCAGGTTGAGAAAGCAGTTAAAAAAGCTTACGGGATCCTGGGCTTCATGTATAGAGGTATAGAGTACAAAAATGTGGAAATTATGATGAACCTGTATAAAACACTAGTTCGGCCTCAACTGGAGTATTGTGTCCAATTTTGGGCACCACACTTTAGGAAGGATGTGAAGGCCTTAGAGAGGGTGCAGAAAAAATTTACAAGAATGATTCCATAACTTCAGTTATGTGGATAGACTGGAGAAGCTGGCGTGTTCTCCTCAGAGCAGGGAAGATTGGGAGGAGATTTGATAGAGGTGTTCAAAATCATGAGTGGTCTGGACAGAGTAGATAGAGAGAAACTGTTCCCATTGGCAGAAGGGTCGAGAACCAGAGGACACAGATTTAAAGTGATTGGCAGAAGAACCAAAGGCGACATGAGGAAAAACTTTTTTACTCAGAGAGTGGTTAGGATCTGGAATGCAATGCCTGAAAGGGTGGTGGAGGCAGACTCAATCACGGCTTTCAAAAGGGAGTTGGATAAGTCCCTGAAGGAAAAAAATTTGCAGGGTTACGGGGAAAGGGTGGGGGAGTGAGACTAGCTGAAGTGCTCTTGCAAAGAGCTGGCACGGGCTCGATGGGCTGAATGGCCTCCTTCCATGCTGTAACCATTCCATGATTCTATGAAATATAGAAATTTCATGCTTAGCCATAGAGAATATAAGAAAGTACAGAAGAAAGAAAAGGCAACTTGGGCCATGAAGCTCGATTCTTCTAGCACGACATGCACTGCTTGTAAAGCAAAGGCCTCTCGCCAAATGAATGAATCTCCTCAGGGAGGCGAGTAACCACAAACATTTCAACACGAAAAAGTTCTGTGAAATCACATCCCAGCTCCGAAGGATTAAAATAAAACTGTAGCATAACAAACTAATGCTCCCTCTGCTTTACATTGCTGATGTTGCTATCAGGCCCGACTTGAGCATCTTCAGAGATGATGAGATCCTCCATAAGATGTGGTTTTGGCCAATGCCTCAAGAGGCAGCAACCACCAATATAAATGCTGTTGCTAGAGGGAGACAACACCATCTTTTGTAACCGCTGACAGTTCAGCTCGCCTATATAAGGGCAACAATGCATCTTATTTAGCATAACTGGCCTGTACAGCCCTTCCCAACAATTGGCAGATGTTTTTTGGCAAGCGGTGTTCATGCTGTGGAACTTAACCTGCAATGTAAATGGATTCCACAGCACTGGAAGCTTAGGCTGAATGGCATTAAGAAGTAGTTCTGCAATATAAGTACGCTATTGTAGGAATTGACGAATTCCTACGAAAAACTGAGATCGACACAGAAGAACAATCAAACAGGTCTTTACTCAACGGAGATGCCACGAGGACTGCCTGGGCAGTCACGTGGTTTGCAACGTGATGTCATCGCATTTGCCCGCGTTTTCCCGCGCTCTTAAAGGGGCCACGCCCCGTACATGCAAACTCTATATACAAAACACAGTAATGCCTAACACAATGGTACAGGTTTAGGCTGGTGTTAGAACATTGTTAAAGAGAATTATATACAGTTAGCCAGAGTCATTCAGTGGTTCTGCCACATGCGCCCCCCCAGAATTCGCTTTAACGGACAAAGTCAAATGGTGAGGGGGTCTGACGAGCCTGTCAGAATGACTCCTGTACTCTCGAGGTGGAGGCTGCAGGGCTGCTGGTGGTCTGGCGGGCGGTCGCACTTGGTCTGCCGTAATGACGATGGGTGGCAGACCCCGTCTCGGTGGTTGTGCTGTCTCGACGGGCGGTCGAGGTCCAAATGTGCTGGCTTTAAGCGGTCGACCGAAATGTGGTCCGGTTTACCACTGACATCTACTGTGAAGGTTTTGTCCCCTGCTTCCAACATGCGGAAAGGACCAGTATATGGGGCCTTGAGCGGATCCCTATGTGCATCATGGCGAATGAAAATGTACTCAGCCTTGTGAAGCTCCGTGGGAACGTGTGACCTCTGCAGCTCGTGGTGCGAAGTGGGCACCGGTGCGAAACATCTGGCCGCCTCTTGGTGACTAGCAAGCTGGGCAGACGCGGACCATGGCTCTGTAGATGTTGGTATGAAGTCCCTCGGGACTCGTAGCGGCTGACCGCACACGAGTTCTGCTGATGAAGAGTGAAGGTCTTCTCTGGGGGCCATGCGAAGGCCCAACAGGACCCACGGTAGCTTGTCTGCCCATCCAGCGTCCTGGAGGCTGGCCCTCAGGGCGGCTTTCATTGAGCGGTGGAAGCATTCGCAGAGGCCATTCGCCTGTGGGTGGTAGGCTGTGGTGTAGTGTAATTTGACACCGAGTCCTTGGGCCACTGCATTCCAGAGTTCGGAGGAAAACTGCGTTCCTCTGTCCGACGAAATATCTGCGGGCATCCAAAACGGGCGATCCAGGAGGAAATGAACACCCTGGCCAAGTCCGCTGAAGTAGTGGTTGACAGGGGAACCACCTCTGGCCATCTGGTGGTGTGGTCAACCATGGTCAGGATGTGTGAAAAACCATGGGAGGGTGGGAGTGGTCCTACCAGGTCGACGTTGACATGGTCAAAACGTCGCTCCGGAACTGTGAAGGCGGCCAACGGAGCTTTGATCTGTCGCTGTAGCTTGGCCTTTTGGCAGACCACGCAGGTGTTGGCCCAGTCGCGGACATCTTTATGCATGCCATGCCATACAAATTTCACGGACATCAGTTTCTGAGAGGCCTTCATTCCAGGGTGTGACAACTCATGTATGGCGTCGAACACTTTGCGGCACCAGACGACCGGCATACAGGGCGAGGATCCTGTACGGAGACGTCACACAACAGCGTGGTACCTGCCGAATGGAACTTGATGTCGGCCAACTGGAGGCCAGTGATGGCCGTTCTGTAAGCTTGGACTTCCGGGTCTGCGGCTTGGTCCGCTGCCATGAGGGCGTAGTCGATGCCCAAATGAACCGTATGGACGATCGCGCGGGAGAGGCAGTCTGCCACCAGGTTGTCCTTACCGGCCATGTGCCGTATATCCGTGGTGAATTCGGATATGTAGGTCAGTTGACGCTGCTGTCGGGCTGACCACGGTTCGGCAGTCTTGGACATTGCAAAGGTCAGCGGCTTATGGTCCACAAAGGCGGTGAAAGGACGTCCTTCCAGAAGGAACCAAAAATGGCGGATGGCCAGAAAAAGGGCGAGCAACTCCCGGTCGAACGTGCTGTATGCTCTCTCGTTCTGCCGTAATTGACGGCTGAAGAATGCCAACGGCTGCCACGTCCCGTTCACCCACTGCTGTTGCACGGCACTGACTGCGTAGTCTGACGCGTCAGTGGTGAGGGCGATGGTGGCTCCTGGCAGCGGGTGCGCCAGCATAGTCACGCTGGCTAAGGCGCTTTTGGTGTCAGCGAACGCTCAGGCCATGTCATCCGTCCAGTCTACAGGGTTCTTGCCAGTCTTGCCCTTGAGGGCCTCGTACAGGGGCTGCATGAGTAGTGCCGCCTTAGGCACGAAACGGTGGTAAAAGTTTACCATGCCTAGGAATTCCTGCAGGGCCTTTATGTTCTGCGGGCGTGGAAAGGATGTCACCGCCTCTACCTTCGAAGGTAAAGGAACCGTTCCCTCTGAGGTGATGCGATGCCCCAGGAAGTTAATTTGGTGCAGGCCAAACTGACACTTGGCCGGGTTGATAATCAGACCATGTTGGCTGAGGCGTCGAAAAGGGGCACGTAGGTGACAGGTATGTTCTTCCTTAGTAGGACTGGCAATTAGAATGTCATCTAGGTAGATGAAGAGTAACTTGAGGTCCCGCAGCACGGAGTCCATCAGGCATTGGAAAGCCTGGGCGGTGTTCTTTAACCCAAACGGCATTCGTAGAAACTCGAAGAGGCCGAATGGGGTGATGACTGCGGTCTTCTGGACGTCCTCTGGATGAACTGGGACCTGGTGCTAGTCCCGGACGAGGTCGACTTTAGAGAACAGGTTGTTCCCTGCCAAATGGGCAGAGAAATCCTGGATATGGAGGATCGGGTACCGATCAGGAGTGGTGGCGTCGTTTAGGCGTCGATAGTCGCCGCATGGCCGCCATCCGCCGCCAGGCTTCGGGACGATATGGAGGGGTGAAGACCAGGGACTATCCGACCGGCGAATAATTCCTAACCGTTCCATGGTTGCGAACTCCGCCTTTGCGACCGCCAGCTTGTTGCCAGGTTCCAGGCGCCGGGCTCGCGCGTAGACCGGGGGGCCGTTGGTGGTGATGTGGTGTTCCACACCATGTTTCGTGGCGGTGGAGGAGAACGTGGGTCTTGTCAGGTCGGGGAATTCGCTGAGCAGGCGAGCGAACTCATCAGGAGTCGGGAACGCACAGGAGACGGTGCGTGACGTACTGTTACTGCAATAACACGGAAGAGAATTAAAAGTTGCTGCGTTGATCAGCCACCGGTTCCTAACATCGACCAGGAGGCTGTTGGCACACAGGAAATCCACGCCGAGAAGGGGCTGGGAAAATTTGGCCGCAACAAACTCCCAGTGAAAACGTTGCCCCGAGGCACAACTCCACTCGCCGTCTGCCGAAGGTCCGAATCGTTCTGCCATTGGCCGCTTCAAGGGCGGGGCCGTGATTCCCCGTCTGCACATCGAGGGCGGACGCGGGTAAAATGCTGCACTGCGCTCCGGTGTCACACAGAAAACGACGACCGGAGAGAGTATCGGTGATGAGCAGCAATTTTCCCGCGTTGCCGATCGCCATCGCGGCCGCAGGGTGCCCGTTAGACCCGTTCCTCGGTGGTCGCAGTGTCAGTTGATGGTTTTTTTTGAGGAAAACTGCAGGGAAGGCGGCAACACCTCGCCTTCGCGCCGAACTGCGCGTGGTAGAAACACAGCCCAGCAGGCTGACGAGCTGGGGCGGTGTCTATGGGGGATGGGTGCCTCGTGGCGGGGCAGTACTGCTGAGTTACAGCGAAAATTTTGTCAGCCTCCGCCGCGAGTGTTGCACAGACTTCAGTTTCAGATCTAGCCAGGGCAGCTTGTACCTGTTCAGGCAGTTGGCTGAGGAAAATCTCGCGGAATAGGAAACATTCCCGTTCTGAGCCCAGGAGTGTGAGCATTCGGCTCATCAACTCTGAAGGCTTGGAGTCCCCGAGCCCGGGCATAGCGAGTAATCGACGGGCGCGCTCCGATTTTGTGAGCCCGAAAACCTGTAGTAACCGTGCTTTGAGGGTTTCATACTTGCGCTCCGTTGGGGGGTTTTCGAGGAGGCTGACGATCCGAGAGGCGGTAGAGCTGTCGAGTGCGGAGACCACGTAAAGATACTTGGTCTGATCCGCATCGATGTTCCTCAGGGCGAACTGGGCCTTGACCTGAATAAACCACGAGGGCGCTTGCTGCTCCCAGAACTGCGGTAGCTTTAGCAAAACGGTGTTCGCTTCCAGGCTGTGCTCTTCTTCTGTGAAAACGTTCACAAAAACGGGGTCACCAATGTAGGAATTGACGAATTCCTACGAATAACTGAGATCGACACAGGAGAGCAATCAAACAGGTCTTTACTCAATGGAGATGCCACGAGGACTGTCTGGGCAGTCACGTGGTTTGCGACGTGACATCATCGCATTTGCCCGCGTTTTCCCGCGCTCTTAAAGGGGCCATGCCCCATACATGCAAACTTTATATACAAAACACAGTAATGCCTAACACAATGGTACAGCCTTAGGCTGGTGTTAGAACATTGTTAAAGAAAATTATATACAGTTATCCAGAGTCATTCAGTGGTTCTGCCACACTATAACATTAACTCCAAATGGAGGCATTCCTGTGGTCAGCACAGACCTGGAACCATAATGATTCATATGCGTTCTACACATCTGTCTATATTAGGGTTGCCAACTCTGGTTGGACATATTCCTGGAGGTTTCATCACATGACCTCCTCCCTCCATCCGCCCCGACCAGTCAAACAGCCTATTTTCCCCTATCTCCAATATTTTTATATAACTAATAAACGAAAGTGTTAAAAAAAATGTAAAAAGCACACTTTTTTTTAATGCTCCTATGATTTTGTTCCCTGGCTTCTCGCAGCAGTGTCCAGGAGATCAATCTTTCATCCCTGGAGACTCCAGCACAATCCTGGAGGGTTGGCAACCCCAGTCTATACCTTTCCACCTGGAATCCAGTCTCTTTCATAACTAAATACTTGCCCAATTTATTTTCAAAGGAGTTAATTGGCATCGCATTAATTAACATTGGTATGAGTCTACTGCATATGCAGAGGTAAAATAATAATTTTATTCCCCTTTCTCACACTGTGCACGCACATCATTAAAGACCATTCTGCATTCCTTGCACATCTGGAGCACGAATCAATCAACTTTGCTCCATGAGGCTTCAAATCACTTTTTCTCATTAACAAACAGCCACTAAGTGGCACATTTGGACTCTGGTGAAATCTTCACTATACAATGTCGTAAATACTTAGATTCAGCAATTTAGTGATACACAACCATAAGGAAGATTTCTTCCCCCATTTTTGCCTCCAACTTCTCCCCTCCTGTCCTGAAGGCGTTGACTCATACTAAAATACATTTCCTGCCCAACACTGTCACAAGTGCATCTTTCCGCACAAGTCAGCAGTCAGAAGCAAGAACCTAACTGATTTTCTTCCTTCTCTGGCCAACTGTGGCCAATTTTAGCACCTGAATCGCTGCCTCAGCTAACTTAGCACAGAACAGCCATTGAATGTCAAGCCTGGTTTGTTTGACTCAGTGCCACACTGCAAGTCATCCATCCTAATATAACAACTTGCATTTATGTACTGCAGCACCATTAATGTCCCAAGGCACTTCACAGAGGTATAATCAGACAAAAATTGACCAAGCCAAAGAAGCAACTATTCGGAAGGCTGACTAAAAGCTTAAAGGATCGCGGCAACCAAAGGCTTCAAGGAACCAACAACTACCAATATTACCGCCTACCAGGTAATACTGGGCCACCACGACCAACAAGAAACCAACCACCAAAAACTCAAAAAATAAAGACTTGTTTCCACTCTACAGGCTAGTCTGACTAACCCCTGGGTAAGATTTTGACACAAAAGACCCTAAAACTTACCCTAACCAAAGAAAATTGGGTACTTACTGTAAGTTGCAGGGTTCTCAAAATTCCCGCACTCTCCGAGTTATGGATCAAGGGACCCTGTTTTTGGACAAGTTATTTAAAAGCAGGGTACCCAAAATGGCTTCTGTAAACCTCGTGACCAAAATTGACAGGATTTTTAAAAGCAAGACTCTGCAGACAAGCAGGCTCAGGGACGATATTTAAAATGCAGGAATGTGTGAACAGGGACTCTTTGGAGCCTGCCAGACAGAGTAAACACAGAATACGCATTTATTCGACTTGAGTCCAATCAAAGTAGAATGGGCCTATAACCGTGGCCATTAGCTTTCTGCATGTTTAGTCGATAACAGCTCACAGTAACCCTCAAGGTAGGATGGGGACAATTAAGTCTTATCCATGACAAAGCAACCAGGACATCGGGGCCATTAGACCCAGAGACAACCACTCCTAAAGTCGTTAAAACAAATGGTTGTAATCATTTAAACCAAGCCCGCCAAAAGTTAAACAATGGATTGCCCTGATTTGGCGCGCAAATAAGGAGTGGAAGAACGGGTATAACTGTAGGCCCATCAGTAGCTCTCTTCATGCTCTTCCATTGACTCTTGTCTGTGGCCGTGGCCTGCTGCTGCTCGTACTCGCACCCTGGCCTTGTGGCGGGTTCTCTTCTCGCTCCCCGCACCGCTCAACAACCAAGGACACCCATTACACCGGGACCAAACGCGGGAGGAGAACGAAACCCGAGTTCAAAGTCACACAGGACACACAGGCCACGAACGGGCAGACGAGATGAGATGAAGAAGAAGGTAACACCGGCACAAACAGAGAAGGGCAGCAAAAGACGCATCGGTAAAAACCAAACGCCTAGTTATAAGCTGGCATTTGGGGAAGAAATTAGCAGTGTATGCTTGGACAGTGAGGATAAGTTGGCATTTGAACACTGCGAATAAGCAGGCATTAGACGCAAGGGTCCACGCCCGCGACGAACATGCTAGCGTTCAAAGCTTGGGTAGTAAAGTCTTGTAAGCAGTGAAAACCGCCAACCGATCCATAACCGCAACGTTATCGCCGACGACCGCCCGAGGGAGAAGAAGAAAACCCATCATGACAAGACGACAATGGTAGCTGAGGAGAGGGAAGGTGTATCGCATCAACAACTCCAGCACCGCGCCCTGAGACCACGTGGCGACGGGGTACCCCAAAGGACAGAAGACCAAACCTCAAAACTCACAACCGTTAAAGCAACAGGTTTTGTGATTGGTGAGCATGAATTCCTGGCAACTCATAGCTTAATCTAGTTAGGTATAGGGGGTGGGATAAGGATAAGGGGGATTGTTAATGTAGTTGTTTTTCCCTCGATGTGCTGTGTGTTCCCCATTCCCTGAATAAGTGTAATTGTTCATGCCTGTATTTTATACCAGCAATTCTCTTAAGACCGTGTTTTTATTTCTGTTTTTAATAAAATCTTGTTTTTTTTACACCAAACCACTTGTCTACTCGATTTTCTGTATCGCCGCCTGTACCGAAGTCCAGTGTCTAGAACCCAGGGGTGTGGGAGCGATTCGAACCACTCAAGGGACAGTCAGAGGTGAAGCTGACTGGGCACCACCACCACGACACCATCCCCTACAGAAAATGGCGACCGCGGCAGGACTCCGGCAACAAGGTTGCAATACAGTAGACAATGGTTCGGATGAGCAAACCATGATGGAGGAAAGGATCTCTGTTTATGTGTTTAGCAAGGTGAATATCACTAAGAAGTGGATGACCACTCTGTTAAGGGCTGGGCGTCGGTAGATGCAGCAGCTAGGTGGACAGAGGGGAAGGAACACAAGAAGTCCTTAGAGAAGGCAGTCTGGCTGATGTGTTTCAAAAAGCAGGTCCAGATTTTGGACAGGCTCGTTGCAGCACATGCAGCCGAGTTAAAGGAGTCAGCCCTGGCGATCCAGGACAAGGCTCGAGCAGGGGAGAAGTTAATGGTAGTGTTCTGGACCGATGGACATTATGTGACATTCTGGACATTTTTACATGCAATAGCACCCTCTGGTGGCAGTTATTGTGTTAACAGTTTGTAAGCTGGAAAGGTCATCTGTTCCTTTCTTCCTGTGTGAGGTCATTTGACCTTTGTTCCTTTCTTCCTGTGAGAGGTCATTTGACCTTCCTACCTTTCTTCCTGTTGACCCCAGGAAGCAGTTTTGCCAGGAAGAACCTGACTTGAGTAATGGAGAATCTGCCATGAGAGGTTCCATTTACAATCCAACGTAATCTGATTTCATATGTTAGGCCAAGCGCAATATCTTTTCACAAATTTGTTCAAGTAAAGGCTTCAAACAGCAAACAGCTTCATGAAGAATTATTTTGAATGAGTGTTTAACTTGCTGGATAGCTAGATAGGAGCACGTCTAGCATGGCCAGTACAGTGAAAAGATATCAGTGAAAAGATAGCAATACGGCTAGCTGTGAAGAGCGGAGAAGGAGGAACCCAGAGTAAGCCTTAACCTCGTAGAGCACATCTACCTCACATCAACATGTCAGAAGATAATAACGAAAATGCTTTGCAGCAAGTAGAAGACCTTAAACAGGCAGACAAAACTGTAGAACGTGACAATCGGTCTATAAGCACCGGTTACTACAGGTCGCAAGTTGGTTCACGGTCATCGGGTGGTTCTAGAGTAAGCATAGCCATCGCCAAAGCACGGGCTAAGCTAGTAGCAGCTCAAGCCAGAGCTGCGCATACGGACAGTGAAATAGAAATAAAAGTAAGACAGACCCGTCTCCAAGCTGAACCCCAAGCAGAACAGGCCCGGCTCCAAGCAGAACAGGCCCAGCTCCAAGCAGAACAGGCCCGACTCCAAGCTGAATTCCAAGCGGAACAGGCCCATCACCAAGTGGAACGCCAGGCTGAACAGGCCCGTCTCCAAGCCACATTAGACGCTCTGCAGCAACAAAAAGAGATAGATGCTGCATTAGCCGAGACACAAGTATTCGAGGCAATTTTGGAGGGCGCTGATCCCGAGACAGCTTATAAACCTTTAATTCCCGTTCCGTGGCAGAGTCCACGACAGCGCACCATAGATTACGTGAGCGACCATGCTGATATACAGTTTACAGGAGAAAGGGATGGAGGCCCGCACATCTCTACAGACGCAAACACTTCGTATAACATGCCACAAGTTGCCAACCAAGGCCAAAGCAGACGGCGTGCCTCAAGCCGCAGAGTCTCCGCCAGCAGAACGGAAGACACGGTGCAAAGGAATAGGACGCCGAATAGAGGAAGTCAGAGGCAAATCCCCTCTCGGTTCCTTGAGACCCCCAACAGAGCCCCCAGCCAAGGCAACCCTGGCACAGGTCCCAGCACCTACGACCTCGCCAAATACCTTGCACGCACCCAGCTGGTGACTTCGGGGTTAATCAAGTTTGATGACAGGCCGGAGAATTATCGGGCTTGGAAGTCCTGCTTCCACGACGCCATATCGGGCTTAGACCTGTCGGCAGGAGAAGAGCTCGGCCTCCTTATCAAATGGCTCGGCCCAGAGTCCGCCGGACAGGCACGCAGGATAAAAGCGGCCAATGTGGGGCAGCTGCCAGAGGGGTTGAAGAAGTCTTGGGTGAGGCTGGAAGAAAGCTACGGCTCACCCGAAGCCATTGAAAGGGCTCTCTTTGACAGGTTGGAGAACTTTCCGAGGTTGACGAGTAAGGAACCCCAGAAGCTCCGCGACCTTGGAGATCTGCTGTCGGAACTCGAAGCCGCAAAGCAGGACGGCTACCTACCCGGTCTATCATACTTAGACACTGCCAGAGGGGTAAGTCCCATCATTGAGAAGCTTCCATTTAACCTGCAGGAGAAGTGGATAACGTTTGGATCAAAGTTCAAGCTAAAGCACAACGTGGCGTTCCCACCATTCTCTGCGTTCGTTAAATTCATCCGTAAAGAAGCCAAAGCCAGGAACGACCCCAGCTTCAACTTCTTCTCCTCCCACCCAGCACTTGCCAGAAGAGACAAGTTCGACAGACATGGAAAGACACCAATATCTGTCCACAAAATGCAAGTGTCCTCAACTGAGCACACAAAGATTCAGAAGAAACCTGAGGATATGAGCAAACAATGCCCTATCCACAACAAGCCCCATCCTTTAAAGAAGTGCAGAGGCTTCAGGGAGATGTCCCTGGAAGATCGGAAACAATATCTTAAAGAGAACTCTACATGTTTCAGGTGCTGCTCTTCCACGAGCCATCTCGCCAAGAACTGCAAGGTATATGCAAAATGCACAGAAGGCGAAAGTGATCGGCACGTTTCAGCACTACACCCGGGCCCAGCTCCTTGGAAGTCAGAGATGCCTCCTCCCGCTTCAGAGCACAGCGGGGAGAGAGAGGGAGCTGCTGGTCTGGAGATTACATCCAGGTGCACCGAGGTGTGTGGAGAAGGAGTGAGCGCAAGAGCATGCTCCAAGATATGCCTCGTTAATGTGTACCCTGTAGGACGTCGCACACTAGAGAACAAGCCATCTCAGGTGAGCACACTCAAGACTTCCATCTTGGAGAATGGTCGTCCAAGCTACCTTACCCCATGCAGTAGACAGATCCGCGTGGTGTTTGACTCCAGTGCACCATATCAGGGAGTCTCTCTCAATGACATACTCCTCACTGGGCCCGATCTTAACAACATCCTCCTGGGAGTGCTCATGAGATTCAGGAAAGAGCCCATCGCCATCACTGCCGATATCCAGCACATGTTTCATTGCTTTGTGGTGAGAGAAGACCACAGAGACTTCCTCCGCTTCCTGTGGTATCGGGACAATGACCCTAATAGAGACATTGTGGACTACAGAATGCATATCCATGTCTTTGGGAATAGCCCATCCCCTGCTGTCGCCATATACGGACTAAGGAGGGCTGCCAAGGAAGAAGACGACGACTTTGTCAGTGATGTGAGAGGGTTCATCGAACGAGAGTTCTACGTCGACGATGCACTGAAGTCATTCCCGACTGAAGCAGAGGCCATCAGTACCCTCGGACGAGCCCAGGAACTACTTGCACTATCCAACCTCAGGCTGCATAAGATAGCCTCTAACAGACCAGCAGTGATGGAGGCTGATGCGCTATCAATTACTCATAAAAGACTGAGAGTTAGAAGAGTAACTAAAGGCTTTTATTAACAACAGAATGGAGGTCTGCCTCGAGTGGTCGACCGGTCCAGGATACCAAGGGCTGGGGAGCAGTCACCTTTATACTAGGGCCTGTGGGAGGAGTCAGCCGAGGCATGTCCAGGCATGTACACAGTGGAATACAAACAGGACAAACAGGAATACAAACAGTGGTTTACCACAGAGGCATTCCCCCCTGAAGATCGTGCTAAGGACGTCAAGGACCTAGACCTCTTCACTGATGACCTCCCCCTACAGCGTAGCCTAGGGGTGTCGTGGAACATAGCAACAGACACATTCACGTTCCAAGTCCTAGACGCCAAGAAACCCTTCACACATAGAGGAGTGCTCTCTACAGTCAACAGCCTATACGACCCTCTCGGCTTCTTAGCCCCTGTCACCATACAAGGCAGGCTGCTCCTCAGGGAACTCTCCACACGCGCTGAAGAGTGGGATTCACCTCTCCCTGAAGAGATGGAAGCAGAGTGGGACAGATGGAGAGACTCACTCCAAGACTTACAGGAGATCCGAATACCTCGCTGCTATTCGTCTTTCTCTCCCTTAAATGCCCAATTCAAAGAGCTTTGTGTCTTTGCAGACGCATCCGCTAAGGCCATTGCAAGTGTGGCTTATCTGAAGGTCACCACTCAAGAAGGACAAAGCAAAATCGGCTTCGTCTTTGATAGAGGCAAGTTGGCGCCCCAGCCAGACCTTACCATACCCAGGTTGGAACTGTACGTAGCAGAACGCAACCTACCCCCTCACAGCAGTCTACAGAAGCTGCATCCTATCATCGAAACCGACGGACTGTCCCTGAGGTGGTTCTTCTTTTGTCGCCAGAGGACTCCAGTGACAAGTAGAGTTTGGACTGTGTGGAGTCGTTAATGACCCCAGACAGGGAGTGTTCTGGACCGATGGACATTATGTGACATTCTGGACATTTTTACATGCAATAGCACCCTCTGGTGGCGGTTATTGTGTTAACAGTTTGTAAGCTGGAAAGGTCATCTGTTCCTTTCTTCCTGTGTGAGGTCATTTGACCTTTGTTCCTTTCTTCCTGTGAGAGGTCATTTGACCTTCCTACCTTTCTTCCTGTTGACCCCAGGAAGCAGTTTTGCCAGGAAGAACCTGACTTGAGTAATGGAGAATCTGCCATGAGAGGTTCCATTTACAATCCAACGTAATCTGATTTCATATGTTAGGCCAAGCGCAATATCTTTTCACAAATTTGTTCAAGTGAAGGCTTCAAACAGCAAACAGCTTCATGAAGAATTATTTTGAATGAGTGTTTAACTTGCTGGATAGCTAGATAGGAGCACGTCTAGCGCGGCCAGTACAGGTAGCATTGCAGGCCCTGAATCAGGAGAGGTTGTAGTTAATGGGAGAACACAAGGCCCAGTTGGAATACCTACAGTGCCAAGTCGCCGAAGCCGAGGGTAATAAGTTAAGGTTGCGGGAAAAGAACGCCCGCCTAGCAAGGCAAGTTAGGGAGCAGGAGGAGAGAGTACAGGAGGTAAAGGCAGCCTATAAGCTAGCGAGTGAACAGGGGTTTGAAGATGCAGATCATGGCCCCTGCAAGGAACGGATAGAAAGTCTGAGCCTGGCCCTGAGGAAGGCAAAAGGCATGGTGTGCCTCATAAGTCCAAAGGCAGGTCAGGCGGATTTTATGGGGAATGAGGGGAGGACAGTTAAAACATCACTGGTAGTGCCCAGGGATGACCCGGTTGAGGAACAGGAGGTCTCACGACCGCCACTCGTAGCACCAGGTTTTAGCGAGGTCTGGCAGCAAGGGGGGTGGAGCCAGAGGTGGAAGCGGAGGTGGAGCAACCCCCGCCAGAAAGGTCAGAGCCGGGACCGATGTGCCCAGCCCAGCATCGGAGGTTCGGCCCACCTGTCAATGGCGACGATGAGGGACCTCTCCAAAACCAGTTCGTATTACCCTATAGCACCCAACAGCTTAGGGCTATGGTGAGCCATACCCCGAAGCTCTCCGAAAAGGGAGACCCCTCGATCCACTTCAGGGAAGTAGAGCAGGCAGCCAGCGTCAACGACTGCGATGGCGCTGAGCAGGCCAAAGTGCTGCTATTTTCCCTGGAGAGTAGGCTCCTCCAGTCCCTCTCTGGCGAGTGTAAGAAGGGACAGAGCGGGTACAAGGTGCTCAGGGATGAAGTTCTGGAGGCCATGGGGATGAATGAGGGAAGTCCTTTCTCCCGTGTGGAGAAGATGGTCCAGCTCACAGGGGAAACCCCGCAGGCTTTCGCGGACCGGTTATGGCCGGTGTACCGGAGTGCCTGTCCAGGGGTGCTGAACCGGGCATTCCTGAACAAGGACCCCCTGGCCCATTGGCTCCGTTGCCTGGTGGCAAACAGCTGGCCACAGGTCCGGGCCAAGGCAGAAGTCTGGTTCGACCCCAAGAACCCCCAGACCACCGAACTTACGGTGATCAGACAGTTGACTCCAGCCTATAAAAATGGTAGGGGAACCGATGCACACCCACCCAAGGGGAAGGTGCATGAGGTAAAACCCGGACCGGGTAGGAAAGAGTGGCATCAGGAAGGGAATAACCCCCCCAACACAAAGACGAATTGTTACGGGTGTGGGAAGGATGGTCATTGGCGGAAGGAGCGCAAAAACCCTTGGAGAGACAACAAGGGAAAGAATTCCACGGCCCCAGCCCAAAAGGCAGAGGCGGGAATCCCTCCCGCAGCGGTCGAGTCATTCTTGGACACCGTGAGGTCCTTATTGACTTCCCACGGGAGAGTAGCAGCCACTACCGGTGCTCTGACCCCGTCAGCCCCATCCAACCCTCCCGTGACTAGAGCCAGCGCAGCCTGTTTACCTGTGTTCTCTCCGGTATGATGAATGGAAAAGACCCCTCGTGGAGATGGAGGTGGAAAGGGTGAAGGGGACCTATCTGTTGGACATGGGGGCATCATGCACCGTGGTCCATTCAGATAACCCCACCACCTCGCCTCTATCTAACGGGGTCCCATACAGTCTGTCGGGGTTCACAGGCAAAGAACAGGCTGGCTCGTTTTCTATCCCGCTCGCCATTTGGCTAGGACCGCTCCGCTCCAAGTGGACCTGTGTCCTGATGAAATGGGAAGTGGAGGGTGGAAGAGGGGTCCTGGGAGCCGACTTTACTGTAGGCCACGGGATCCGAGTAGATTTGAGAAATCATTGCCTATGGGGGACAAGTAAAGGAAAGGACGGCGAGATAGTCGTAATCCTGGGAAAGGAAGGGAAGGGGACCCTATGCACCATGATGCCCAAAGAGGGTTATAACCTCGAGCTCATGGTCAGTAACACCCCACAGGAGTTCCAGGCATTTGTGCAGGCCCACCTGGCCACATTTGCCACACACAAACACGACTGCGGGAGGGTTAACGGGTTTGAGGTCAGCGTAGACGGGGACCCCATGGCCCGACAACAGAAACAGTATAACTTCCCCAGGGAAGCGGAGCCAGACATGGAAGCAGCCATGTCCTCCTTAGTACAGCAGGGAGTTCTGAGACCGATAGCCACCCACGTAAACTCTCCATTGTGGCCGGTTAGAAAGCCAGACAATTCCTGGAGGGCCACGGTGGACTATCGGGTGCTCAATAGTAACATCCAAGCCTGTGCACCCACGGTAGCAGCAGTTGCCGACCTGATAGGAAGTATCCCAGCATCCGTGACCACGTTCACGGTGCTGGACATTTCCAACAGGTTTTGGTCCATCCCTTTAAGGAGGGAGGATCAGTACAAGTTTGCCTTTATGCTTAAAGGGCAACAATACACGTGGAACTGCTTGCCACAGGGCTTCCACAACAGCCCCAGCATTTTCCATCAGTGCATGGCAAACAGTTTAAGGGATTTCAGTCAGCCCAGACAGTTGGTACAATATGTGGATGACCTGCTCCTGTTCACTGATTCAAAAGAGGAGCATGGCCCACTATTGGCCGAACTGCTGGAGCTGCTTGGGCAAAAGGGTTTCAAAGTAAACCCCAAGAAAGCGCAGATCGGCCAGCAGGAGGTGAAATTCCTAGGCCTGACCGTGCACACTGGAGAAAGGGCCATAAATAAGGCTAGGAGGGAGGTGGTACAAGAGCTACCGGTCCCCAACAAAGTAACGGGTGTGAGGTCGTTTCTAGGGCTAACCGGGTACTGCAGAGACTTTATTGAGGACTATGCAGCCACCGCAGCCCCTCTGCTCCGACTCCTACACAAGGGAGTGGAGTGGCTTTGGGATGAGGGTTGCCAGGCAGCATTTGTCAGGCTCAAGAAAGACTTGCAGACCGCACCAGCTCTAGGGGCCATAGATGGGGGGAAAGAGTTTTTTCTGGAGGTAGCAGCCAGCAGGGATAGCCTGAGTGCTGTGCTGCTCCAAGAGCGGCATGGCCGGCTGAGGCCGGTGGTCTACTCCTCTAGGATACTCACAGATGTGGAAAAGAGCTACTCCAATTGTGAACGGCACCTCTTGGCCACACATTGGGCTGTGAAGAGATCACTGATCTTCACAGGCACCTCTCCCATCACCCTCCTCACCCATCACACACACACCCAGATGAAGACCCAACGCAGGTGCAGTCTTCTACCACGTCCGGGGTACGGTAGGCCCCAACCGGCACAACTAAGGAGCACCCCGAAATCGCGAACCTCTACAATCTGTCAAGAAAGTCAATTGGTGAGCACATCCTGGTCCTCTGGATTTCAACCTAGTTAGGATAGTGGGGTTGGGAGGGTAAGGGATTTTGTCTATTGTAATTCTCCCTCGCATATTCCGAGTGTTCCCCACCCTTTTAGAGTTTAAGTTTTATGTATTGCATATTTTCCTGTCTCAAAATAAAGATCTCAATTCTTTTGACCAACCCAGGTGTCTGTTGCAAGTTCATTACAACCCCCAAATAAGTCCAAAGCCTAGAACAAAAGGGAGTGGGAGCGATTCGAACTGCTCAAAGAAGTCAGAGGTGAAGCTGACAAAACCACCACACACCACCCCTCACAGCATGGCGACCGTGGCAGGACTTTGGCAAAAGGGAAGTAATGCAATAGACCCTGTGTTTGATGAGAGAACAAAGATGGAAGAGAGGATTTCCTCTTACGTTTTTGAGAAGGTGAATATCACAAAGAAGTGGGTGACCAGTCTGTTGCGTGCTGGGCATCCCATGGATGCTGCAGCCAAATGGACTGAGAACAAGGATCATAAGAAGTTGGTAGAGAAGGCCATCTGGTTGGTCTGTGCCCTACGACAGATCCAGCTTTTAGATCAGCAGGTTAAAGCTTTGACAGCAGAGCTGCAGGAGGCAGCCAAACTGTCTCAGGCAAGAGCTATGGCAGGGGAGGAACTATTGCAGGAATTACCAACCCAAAATCAAGGGAAATTACAGCTAGTAGAGAAACACAGAAACAGGCATGAGTATTTTCGGTGTCAAGTCACCGAGGTAAAAGGAAATGAGCTGGTACTGAAAGAGGAGAACGCTCGCCTAACCAGACAGTTAAGGGAACAGGAGGAGCAGTACAGGAATATAAAGGCAGCTTATCAAGTAGCAAGCACTAGGGGTTTTGAATTGGGAGATCACGGCCCCTGTCAAAAGCAGATAGAAAGTTTAAAACTTGCTCTGTCCAGGGCAAAAGGCACGGTATGCCTAGTAAGCCCGGGTGCGGCCCAGGTGGACCTGGAAGTAGAAGTAGAAACTGTGCAGACGTCACCTGTGGCGCCGGGGAGCAACTCGATTGGGCAGCAGGAGGGACAAGCAATCAGTAAACAGGGAGGAGTGCACACCACTGCCACCTGTGGCGCCGGGTTTTGACTCAGTTTGGCAGCAGGCAGAAGTGGGCAAAGAAATGCAGACAAGGTCGGAGCCGGGGCCGATGTGCCCGGCTCGACAGCAAAAGTTTGGCCCACCTGGGGTAGGTGAGGGCCAGGGGCCCCTTGAAAGCCAGTTTGTGATTCCCCATGGGACCCAACAGCTTAGGGCTATGGTAAGCCACTTGAGTAAGCTCACCCACAAGGGAGACCCGTCAGTCCACTTTATGGAAGTGGAACAAGCAGCAGGCATTAATGAGTGCGATGACTCAGAAATGGCCAAGATGCTCCTGTTCACCTTGGATGGCAAGCTGTACCTCTCTGCTGAGTGCAAGAAGGGACAGGGAGGGTATGCTGCCATCCGGGATCAAGTTCTGGAGGCAATGGGGATGAATGATGGTAGTCTGTTCTCCCGGGTGGAGAAGACTACCCAGTTAGCAGGGGAGACCCCACAGGCTTTCGCAGACAGGCTGTGGCCTGTGTACAAGAGTGCCTGTAATGGGGATCTCGACCGGGCTAACTTGAACCAGGATGAGCTGGCTCACTGGCTCCGAAGTCTGGTGGCAAACAGCTTGCCATGGATCAGAGCCAAGGCCGAGCTGTGGTTCGACCCAAAGGGCCCCCAAGTCACCGAGGAGGCAGTAGTCAGACAACTGACCCTGGCTTACCACAACGGTAGGGCGGTAGAAGAACCACAAGCTAAAGGGAAGGTTCACGAGTTAAAACCCAGCCAGGGTAAGAAGGAATGGCACCAGGGAAGGGGTATCCATTCCGATGTGAGGCATGACTGCTTTGGGTGTGGGAAGAGTGGGCATTGGAGAAGGGACTGTAAAAATCCTTGGAAGGATAGTGCAGGAAAGAATGCCCCAGCTCCCGCCCCAAAGGCAGAAACACCGACCTCTTCCCCCACAGTAGATTCGATAGTAGCTGCACTTTGAGTTTTGTTGGCTGGCCCAGGGAGGATAGCCACAGCCACGGGTGCTTTAACTCCATCTGCCCCCGCAGTTAACACAGACTTATGACTAGAGCCAGCGCAGCCTGTCTATCTGTGTCCTCTTGAGTACGATGTATGGACAAGACCGCTTGTTAAGATGGAAGTGGAAAAGGTAAAAGGGACCTATCTGTTGGACACGGGAGCTTCAAGCACCATAGTCTATTAAGATAACCCCGCTACCTCACCTCTGTCTAACAGGGTCCCATACAGCTTAGTGGAGTTCACAGGTAACGAGCAGGTTAGCTCGTTCTCTATCCCGCTGTCCATTCATTTAGGAGCACTCCACACCAAGTGGACTTGTGTTTTAATGAAATGGGAGCAGGAAGGGAAGGGGATCCTGGGGGCTGATTTTATTAAAGGCCACAGGATCCTAGTGGATCTCAGGAACCACTGTCTGTGGGAAGCATGCACCGGCAAGGAGGGTGAAGTAGCAGTTATCCCAGGAAAACAGGGAAAGGGGACCTTGTGTACCCTAAAACCCAAGGAGGGTTACGACCTCGAGCAAATGGTCAGTAACACTCCAGTGGAGTACCAGGCATTTGTGCGAGCACACCTCGGCGCATTTGCCACTCACAAGCATGATTGTGGGAGGGGGAACGGGGTCGAAGTGAGTGTAGATGAGGACCCCATGACCCGACCACAAAAGCAGTATAATTTCCCCAAAGAGGCAGAGAAAGACATGGAAATGGCCATGGCCTCTCTGGTCAAACAGGGGGTATGGAGACCAATAGCCACCCATGTAAACTCTCCGTTGTGGCCGGTTAGGAAACCGGACAACTCCTGGAGAGCCACGGTGGACTATCGGGTACTCAATAGGAACATCCCCGCCCGTGCACCCACGGTCGCAGCTGTCGCCGTCCTCATAGGAAGTATTCCAGCCTCCGCGACCACCTTTACGGTGCTGGATATTTCCAACGGGTTTTGGTCCATCCCTCTGCAGAGAGAGGACCAGTACAAGTTCGCCTTTACGTTTAAGGGCCAACAGTACACCTGGAACTGCCTACCACAGGGGTTCCACAATAGCCCCAGGATCTTCCATCAGTGTATGGCAGATTGCTTAAAAGGCTTCAGCTGACCCCGACAGTTAGTCCAGTACGTGGATGACCTGTTCCTATTCACTGATGAAGGAGAGGAACATGGTCCACTACTGGCTGAACTGCTGGAGTTGCTCAAGCAGGAAGGTTTTAAGGTAAACCCCAAGAAGGTACAAATTGGCCAAAAGGAAGTAAAGTTCCTAGGGCTGGCTGTATGAGCAGGAGAAAGGGTCATAGATAAAGCCAGAAGGGAAGCAGTACAGGAGTTACCAGCCCCCAGTACAGTGACAGGAGTGAGATCCTTTCTAGGGCTGACAGGGTACTGCAGGGATTTTATTGAAGATTACGCCGCCACAGCAGCCCCTCTGCTCCGACTCCTACACAAGGGAGTGGAGTGGGTTTGGGATGAGGGTTGCGAGGCAGCATTTGTAAGCCTCAAGAAAAATCTGCAGACCGCACCAGCTCTAGGGGCGATTGATGGGGAGAAAGAGTTTTTTTTGGAGGTAGCAGCCAGCAGGGACAGTCTGAGTGCAGTGCTGCTCCAGGAGCGGCACAGTCAGCTAAGACCGGTGGTTTACTCCTCCAGGATACTCACGGATGTGGAAAAGGGATATTCCAACTGTGAGTGGCACCTCCTCGCCACTCACTGGGCTGTGAAAAGATCATTGATCTTCACAGGCACCTCGCCCATCACCCTCCTCACCCATCACACGCCCACCCAGATGCTCCTAGATAGGAGAATTAAAGATGGGACAGTGAGCAGTGCCCGCATTGCTCGCTGGACCCTGCTTCTCTCCCAAATGGATCTAACGGTGAAAGGTCTCTGCGAGCCAAAGCTCGCAGCCAACATGATTTATCCAGGGACGGCCCACCAGTATTCCATGGAAGGAGTATGGGAAGTCGACGTAGGTTATCGGGCCGGGATACACCCCACAGGCCGCGAAATCTATGTGGATGTTTCCAGCACAGTATCTGCTGGGAAACGACTCACAGAGTGTGGAGTTTATGACCCAGGGGCAGACATTGCCCTGGCAATTAAACTCCCCAGCACCATGAGCGCCCAGCAGGCTGAACTGTCCGCGGTAGTGTACGTGGTTACACACCCAGAGAAATTCCCTACCCCATACACAATTTGCTCGGACAGCATGTTCACATACAATTCGTGTATGGAATACCTGGCCATCTGGCCCCATCGGGGATACACCTCCGCTGACGGGAGACCTCTGGCCATCAAGCCTCTGCTGGAGAAAATCATGACAGCCGTAGGGAATGAAGGGAAGGTCTTTATCCATAAGGTTAAGGCCCATTCGACGACAGAGCCCTTGAGGGAGGGAAACCAAAGGGCAGATGAACTAGCCAAGCAGGGAGCTAGGGAAGAAGAGTTTTGGGACCCCTACCAGACAGGGTCAGTAGCCGCAATCGGGGACAAGGGAGGTACACAAGGGGTAGCCTTGGTCCCGGACCTAAAGCAGGCCCAGGTATGGGATCCCATCCTCAGAGCCGTCCTGAACACGCTCACAAAAGGGGAGAAAGTAGAGGGCCCATACGGTACAGCAGCCATCACCATCAGGGAAGGCATGCTGTTCAGGGGGGAGCAATGGGTAGTGCTGCAGCAGCACCAAAGTGAATTCCTCCAACTGGCCCATGAGGGTCCAGGAGCGGGGCATCCCGGGCCTGAGGCCACCTGGCAGAGGGTGGAACAGGCAGGATGGTGGCCAGGACTGAGGGAACAGGTCCGCGAGTTCTGTGCCAGCTGTCTGGTGTGTGCTGCCAATAACCCTGACCCCCAGAAAAGGAAGGTATCTTTGGGACCCACCAGGAGGGTAGAGGGACCATGGCAGTTGATCCAGATCGATTACATCGGGCCCCTACCCACCGCCCAGGGAGGCTACACGTATTGCCTAGTCCTGGTGGATGTGTTCTCAAAGTAGAAGCTTTTCCCTGCCGTACAGCTACCGCGTTGGGTACAGCCAAGATCCTGGTCAGGGAAGTGTTCTCACGATGCGGACTCCCACAGTATGTGGAGTCTGACCAAGGGAGTCACTTTACCGGACAGGTCATGCAAGAGACCCTCATGGTAATCGGCATTGAAGGAAAATGGCACGTCGCCTACAACCCATATTCATCGGGTCCTGTAGAGCGTTTAAACCGCACTATAAAGGAAAAGCTGCGCAAGGAGACGGGAGACTCACCCAAGAAGTGGGTGGAAGTCTTACCGTTGGTCTTGATGGGGATCTGAGC
Organism: Somniosus microcephalus; assembly: GCF_052327205.1. Lineage (NCBI taxonomy): Eukaryota > Metazoa > Chordata > Chondrichthyes > Squaliformes > Somniosidae > Somniosus > Somniosus microcephalus. The sequence continues at coordinate 251,087,320 of NC_140989.1, forward strand.
CAGCCAGTCAAAAAGCACGGGGTATTCCCCACACGAGCTGATGACTGGCAGGGTTATGCGGACCCCCACCCATGTGCTAGCCCCGGTGCTCATGGAAGGTCAGCTCAGAGAGGTGAACTGGGACAGTTTTGTCAGGAATCTGTTTGAACACCTTAAACAGATTCACTGGCAGGCTGCTAGCAACATGGGAAAGCAGAGTATATACCCACAGCTGGACTTCAACAGGATTTGGAAGGGAGTGTGGGCGAATTTTAAATGTCCAGAGGGGATTGAACTGGATTTCAAATTGGCTCATAACCGAATTTTTACCATAAAGGTCTTATGCAAGATTGGGCAAGTGGAGGGGGCAACTTGCCCAGTGTGTGGGACACCGGATGAGACTCTGTCCCATTTACTGGTGTTATGTCCGCAGTTAAATGATCTTAAGTAATATGTTCGACAGTTGTGTGAAGTTTTTTTGCTGGGTGGGGACCGAAGAGCGAGAATGGGAATCCTGTGAGACTCAATTTTGAGATGGGGATTGCAGGAGAGTCTGCCCGAGTCCAGCGGAGCGGCAATTAATTTAATGTTCAGTTTGGCTAGATTCGTGATTGTGCAAAGAAGGAATGCTCTGTTTTTTAAGGCGAGGAGAATCAATCTAAAAGAGTATTTTAAATATAAGCTAAAAGATCATTATAAGGCTCTTTGGATGTTTTATTCAGAAAGGAATTTAAAGATAGTATTTTACAATCAATTTTTAAAGTACAATCGATTAATATATGTTACAGGAGACAAATTAAACTTCAGGTTTTGATGTTAAAATGTGGTGGCAGAATGGCTGTGCAGAGCGGCGGAATGGAATTGTATGAAACAATGAAATGATCACGATGTTGTAAATGTTCTTAATGTTCAATAAAGTATATTAATAAAAAATAAAAAAAGTGGGTAGTGTAGTGTATGTACCTTTAAGAGAGAACTACTTTTACAGCTCCTGTATACTGTAGCACCGGCAGTGACCACACCTGTGTATAAGCCTTGAGCCTGCCTCTGTACCCCAGTCTTGAGACTACCCTACTCCAGTAAATACCTGTTGATTGTTAAGTTACAGCCTCCGTGTGGTTATTGAAAAACATCATACTCTCAGAATCACGGATCTAACAGTGGCGACGAGTGTCGATTCGAATCTACCTGCACCTCTGCATTTCCCTTCGAGGATTCGCTCCGGCAGGGCGGTGGAAGAAAGTCGAGGCCAGAAGCACGGGCATCGACCACGAGCAACCGCCCAGTCGTCAGGCAGAGAGTGAACATTGCAGGGGAGGCTGTGGAGAGCCGGGCTTGGTTCCCCAGCCACGACGATCAGCAATAGACTGACGACAGGTACAGCGCAGATCCTTCCCGGACAGCGGCGGCTGCAGCCGACCGACGGCGGAGAGAAAACCGAGCGGCGTCGAGAAAAAACAAAACGGAGAGAGAGAGGGTAAAGCAGCAGCCGGGTTCAGGACCGAGCGGCAGAAACGGGAAAGGCGCACAAAAAAAAAGAACGCACAGAGCACAGCCAGGGCTCAAGGGCTGAACAGTGCCCGCAGGGAGAAGAAGGGAGAGCGCGGGAGACGTCATTGAGCCGCGGAGAAGAAGGAAGAGCGCGGGAGACGCCACTTTTAGAAGCCGCAGCGGAGAAGAAGGGCGAGCACAGGAAGGAAGGAAAGCGCGGTAGACGCCATTTTGTGCCAGCGGAGAAGAAGGGGAAGTGCGGGAGACGCCATTTTTGACAGTTAAATCACACCCAGGGATGCCGAAGAGTGGCAGTATCTCTACGTTCGACAATGAAGTCGAAGATTGGGCGACATATGTGGAACGTATTGAGGTGTATTGCAGGGCGAATGAAGTGCCAGATGCTAGGAAAGCACTGGTTTTGTTAAATTCCATGGGTGCAAAAACTTATGGGTTACTGCAAAACCTAATAACCTCAGAGAAGCCTGTGAACAAGAATTTCGAAAGCATAGTAGAAATCCTACAGGACCACGTAAACCCCACACCACTGCTGACAGCAGAACGATTTAAGTTCCATAAAAGGAACCAACACAAAGACGAAAGCAATGCTGAGTACCTAACGGAACTGCGCAAGCTATCGAAACACTACCAGTTTGGAGCGGGACTAGCTGATACGTTAAGGGATAAGTTTGTGTGTGGGCTGCAAAGTGAAGGAACCCAGAAACGGCTTCTATCAGAAAAGGATCTTACGCTGGACAAGGCTTTCAGTATGGCAGTATCACATGAAGCAGCCGCAAGGGGCACTGCAGAGATACAATGGAGACCGCAAGAATATGGCACCAATGAAATGTCCTATGGGACAGGGAAGTGCTATCGCTGCGGCAGAACAACACACGACCAGAAGGATTGTTGGTTCAAGGACCAAGTGTGCAGACAGTGTGGAAAAGCAGGACACATAGCAAGAGTCTGCAGGTCTGGGAAGAAAACCAACAGTAAGAAATCTCCACAGGAGAAGTACAAAAAGGTACACAAGGTGATGGACAGTAGTTCAGACGAACAGAAAAGTGACACAGATTCTGGAAGCAAGGAGCTGGGTTGTCTGAAACTACATAAGGTAACCAAAATGGAGGATCACCAGACTATCTGGGTTACACTCAAGACAGACGGAGTCCAAGTGAAAATGGAATTGGACACAGGATCAGCCCTAACAGTCATAAACCAAAGGGACTACAAGCGGCTATTTTCACATATACCCTTGAAAGCTACAGACATTGTCTTGAAGACGTACACGGGGCAAAAAGTCTACCCCAAAGGAAAAATAAGGGTGAAAGTGATATATAAAGGCCAGGAAATACCTAAAATGGACATATATGTATTGCCAGATGGAGGACCACCACTACTAGGACGTGAATGGATCCGGAAGATACAATTAGATTGGCATTCCATACAGGCACTGAAGGTTGAGGCCAAAAAGGATGACGACGTTACACCTGGTCGACTGTCAAAAATGCTAACTGACGCAAAAGAAGTGTTCCAGGAGGGACTCGGAACACGAAAAGGCATAACAGACATGATTAAAATAGAGGAAAATGCAAGCCCAAAGTTTCTTAAGGTCAGGCCAGTGCCTTATGCGATCAGACCAGCTGTCGAAGCAGAGCTGGAAGGGTTGGAACGTTCAGGAGTACTGTCCAAAGTAGACTGGAGCGAGTGGGCAACACCCATCGTTCCTGTAATGAAGAGGTCATTGAGTAATACGCCTGGGGAACCAAAGAAGGTCCGCATCTGTGGGGATTGTAAGGTGACAGTGAACCCAGTCCTTCACACGGTACAATATCCGCTTCCACGAATTGAGGATATTTTCGCCTCGCTATCTGGAGGTAAACGCTTCACCAAAATTGATCTAGCCCAGGCGTACGTAGAAGAAGCCTCGAAACAATACCTTACGATTAACACTCATAAAGGTCTCTATCAATACAATCGGCTGGTGTTCGGGGTAGCATCGGCTCCGGCTATTTGGTAAAGGGTGATGGATCAAGTCCTGCAAGGGATTCCAGGGACCCAGTATTATTTGGACGACATCCTGGTCATGGGCGAAAATGACAGTGATCACCTCGCCAACTTGGAGAAGGTGCTCACCAGATTAAAGGAATATGGGCTACGAGCTAATCGCCACAAGTGTGAGTTTTTCCAGAAGCAGATCTCGTATTGTGGCCACGTCATCGATGAAGAGGGGTTACATAAGTCCCCTGAAAAGATTGAGGCAGTAGTCAAGGCTCCAGCACCGGAAAATGTGTCACAACTGAGGTCGTTCCTCGGGCTGGTAAACTACTACCATAAGTTCTTACCAAATTTGTCCATGGTATTACACCCACTGAACACCCTACTGCAAACAGGGGTACCATGGAAGTGGAATGACGAACGTAGAGGAGCTTTCCAGAAGTGTAAAGAATTGATCACATCAAAAGAGGTGTTGGCCCATTTCAACCCAGCACTACCAATTCGTTTGGCATGTGATGCATCACCCTATGGTATTGGAGCGGTGCTGTCGCACAAATTCCCAGATGGGTTGGAGAGGCCAGTAGCCTTTGCGTCTCGGTCACTTACCTCAGCCGAGCGCAACTACGCCCAGCTTGACAGGGAGGCCCTCAGCCTAGTATGGGGAGGAAAAAAATTCAACCACTATCTGCATGGGCAGAAGTTCACCTTGCTGACTGACCACCAACCACTTGTCTCCATCTTTAATCCTAAGAAGGGCGTTCCAGTGATGACTGCACAACGGTTACAAAGATGGTCCCTGTTTCTAGGGGCGAATCAATTTGAAATAGAATATAAAGGCACGAAACAGCATGGAAACGCTGATGGGCTATCGCACCTGCCACTGCCTGCTGTGGAGGAAGCACCAGCAGTGGATCCTATCGAGATATTTTATTCGTCAATAATTGAACAATTGCCAGTAACGAACGCGGATATAGAGAAGGAGACCCGCAATGATCCGACGCTGTCTCGGGTATATGATTTGACGGTGAGGGGATGGCCAACACATGGCGACTCACTGTTGCCAGCATTCTCATCCAGAAGAGAACAGCTGTCAGTATGCCAGGGGACAGTGATGTGTGGATCCAGAGTGGTTATTTCTCTTTAAATCATTCTTGATAAGATTACTTAAGCCGTTTAAGTAAAGGGGAAAAGTTAAATATTTGGGATTCTGTTGGTTTAAGAAGAGTAAAACAAGGTTACACTGCAGTAGGAGTAATTTGGCACAGCAGGCAGTGGAAACCAGTTTTCTAACCAATCAGCAGGGGTGACTCATTTGGCTGTAAACAAACAAACAGTATAAAAAGACCAGGCTTGTGCAAGCAAGCACTGAGTGCAAGTCAGCAGAGAGTGCTGTGAGTTTGGGTAAGTATGAGTTAGGGTAAGTGGGGTGTTAGGTGCTCTTTTCAAACTTTAACTCTGTGGGTTGTAGTTAATAAGGCCTTTCTGGTGCAGAGTGACTGTTGGTAAACCATTTAACTGGTGTAATTAGAGAGATTGATTTAAATTAAATCCAATTGATTGAAGGGGATACTAGCATCTATAATCGGGCAGAGGGTGTCCATGACTAACAATAAAAAATTTAATTAATGACATAGAATGGAGCAGGTGATGTGTTACTGTTGCAAGATGTGGGAGCCGGTGAACCCCATTGAGGCTCACGGTGATTACGTCTGTGACAAGTGTCTGCTGCTACAGGAACTCCAACTCCGTGTTGATGAGCTGGAGTCTGAGCTTCAGACACTGCGACACATCAGGGAGGGGGAGAAGTACCTGGACTCTGTGTATCAGGAGGTGATCACACCTATGAAGTTAATTAATTCAGATGTAGCCCATGGTCAGGGACAGGACGGTGTGACTACAAGTGAGGCAGGTACGGGGATCCAGGAGGTAGGGCTGGAAGAGCCGCAGCCCTTGCTCTTGTCCAGCAGGTTCAAGGTTCTTACTCCCTGTGGGGACGGGAGCAGGGACTGCAGGGAGGATGAGCAACCTGGCCACAGCACCGTGGAACGGGGGGCCATTCAAGAGGGGGGAGTAACTAGAAATGTTGTAGTGGTAGGGGATAGTATTATTAGGGGGATAGATAGAGTTCTCTGCAGCCGAGAGCGAGAGTCCCGAAGGCTGTGTTGCCTACCCGGTGCCAGGGTTAAGGACATCTCCTCTGGGCTGGAAAGAAACTTGCAGTGGGAGGGGGTGGATCCAGTTGTTGTGGTCCATGTTGGTACAAACGATGTAGATAGGACTAGGAAGCTGGTTCTGTTAAAGGAGTATGAGCAGCTAGGGGTCAAATTAAAAAACAGAACCTCAAGGACCTGAGCCACGAGCGAATTTGGCTAGGACAAATAAAATTAGAGAGTTAAATGCGTGGCTCAAAGACTGGTGTGGAAGAAATGGGTTTTGCTTCCTGGGACACTGGCACCAGTACTGGGGCAGGAGGGAGCTGTTCCGTTGGGACGGGTTTCATTTGGCCAGTGCTGTGACTAGGGTCCTGGCGGATCATATAACTAGGGCTGTAGAGAGGGCTTTAAACGAACTAGTGGGGGGGAGGTTCTTGGAGAGCAAATAATAAAAATGACAACAGAGAAGGTCATAGACTTAGGTAGCAGTGGGGAAAGTATAAACCAGAGCGTGTCAGAAAGGGGCAGAAGGTATGGAGTAAAAGGTAAAGTAATAAAAAGGGCAAAAGCAGGAACTAAGTGTCACAAAACATATTTGAAAGTTCTCTATCTGAATGCATGTAGCATTCGTAACAAAATAGACGAGTTAATGGCACAAATAACTACATATGGGTATGATCTTGTGGCCATTACAGAAACATGGCTGCAGGGTGACAATGCCTGGGAATTAAACATACCAGGTTATTTACCGACCAGGAAGGACAGGCAGGAAGGAAGGGGAGGTGGGGTGGCTATGTTAATAAAGGAAGGAATCACTATAATACAGAGAAATGATATTGGGTCAAAAGATCAGGATAATGAAACAGTTTGGGTGGAGGTAAGGAATAATAAGGGGAAAAAAACACTAGTGGGCGTAGTCTATAGGCCTCCGAACAGTTGCAACTATGTTGGACGGAGTATCAATCAGGAAATAGTTGAGGATTGTAATAAGGGAACATCTATAATTATGGGGGATTTTAACTATCATATTAATTGGACAAATCAAATTGGGCAGGGCTGCCTTGAGGATGAGTTCATTGAGTGTATTAGGGATGGGTTTCTTGAGCAGTATGTAACTGAACCGACCAGGCGGCAAGCAACCTTAGATCTGGTCCTGTGTAACGAGACATGATTAATTAAAAATGTCCTAGTAAAGGATCCCCTTGGAATGAGTGACCATAACATGGTTGAATTCCATATTCAATTAGAGGGTGAGAAGGTTGGATCTCAAATAAGCGTGCTAAGCTTGAATAAAGGAGACTATGAAGGTATGAGAGTGGAATTGAGTAGAGTGGATTGAGAAAATAGATTAGAGGGTAAGACGATACATGATCAGTGGTGTACATTTAAGGAGTTATTTTACAACTTCCAAAAAAAATAGATTCCACTGAGAAGAAAAGGGTGTAAAAGAAAAGACAGCCATCCGTGGCTAAGGAAAGAAATTAAGGATAGTATTTGACTAAAAACAAGGGCAGCGGCGGCAGGTAGTGGGAGCAGCGGACCTGTGGGAGACTCGGCGGTGGCGGCGGCAATAAAAGCGGCAGCGGGGCCAGGAGAGGCCTCAGAGCAGCGGCAGCAGGTAGCGGGAGCAGCGGACCTGTGGGAGACTCGGCGGCGGCGGCGACAGCAATAAAAGCAGCAGCGGGGCCAGGAGAGGCCTCAGAGCAGCAGCGGCAGGTAGCGAGAGGCGGGACCTGTGGGAGACTCGGCGGCGGCGGTGAGGTACAAAAGGCGGCAGCGGGGCCAGGAGAGGCCTCAGAGCAGCAGCGGCAGGTAGCGAGAGGTGGGACCTGTGGGAGACTCGGCGGCGGCGGTGAGGTACAAAAGGCGGCAGCGGGGCCAGGAGAGGCATACCAAACTCTAGTCTGCGAGCTCGGAAGTTGCAGAGAGGTAAAAAGTAATCGGGGTGTGACGTCACCAGGGAGCAGGTAAGTGATTGGTTGGTGAGTATTTCTCTCTTTTCATTACAAGCTTGAATTCTGTGGTGTTAAATTTCTAGGGGCTCTGTGTTGCAGTGAGGACAGTTGGTAAATAAAGCGCCCTAGAGTATACCTGTAACTGGGGTATTGAATAAATTTTTAGATTAATTAAAGGAGTAAGTCATGGCAGGAGAGCTCAGACCCGTGTTCTGCTCCTCCTGCTCTATGTGGGAAGTCAGGGACGCTGCCAGTGTCCCTGGCGACCATGTGTGCGGGAAATGCATCCAGCTGCAGCTACTTGTAGACCACATTGTGGCGCTCGAGCTGCGGGTGGATGAGTTTTGGAGCATGCGCGATGCTGAGAGGGTCGTGGATAGCATGTTTAGCGAGTTGTTCACGCCTCAGGGTAGGGTTGCACAGGGGGTGACCATCAGGCGGAGCAACAGAGGCAGGCAGGAAGTGCAGGGGCCCCCTGCGGACATCCCCCTTTCAAACAAGTATACCAAGTTGGATAATGTTGAGGGGGATGACTCACCAGGGGAAGGCAGCAGCAGCCAGCTTCCTGGCACCAGGGACGCTTCTGCTGCTCAGAAAGGGAGGAAAAAGAGTGGGAGAGCAATAGTGGTAGGGGATTCTATCGTAAGGGGAACAGATAGGCGTTTCTGTGGCCGCAAACGTGACTCCAGGATGGTTTGTTGCCTCCCTGGGGCCAGGGTCATGGATGTCACTGAGCGGCTACAGGGCATTCTTAAGGGGGAGGGTGAGCAGGCAGAGGTCGTGGTCCACATTGGGACCAACGACATAGGTAGGAAGGGGGATGAGGTCCTGCATCAAGAATTTAGGGAGCTAGGTAACAGATTAAAGAGCAGGACCTCAAAGGTTGTAATCTCTGGATTACTCCCAGTGCCACGTGCTAGTGAGTATAGGAATAGGAGGATAGAGCAGATGAACGCATGGCTAATGAGTTGGTGTAGGGGGGAGGGTTTTACTTTCCTGGATCACTGGGCCTGCTTCTGGGGAAGGTGGGACTTGTACAAGTCGGACGGGTTGCACCTGAACCAGAGCGGGACAAATATCCTTGCGGGGAAGTTTGCTAGCACTGTTGTGGGGGGTTTAAACTAACTTGGCAGGGGGATGGGATACAGAGGGGAGCTGAAAGAGGGGGTGATGTGCTGCCAATTATAGAGAAAAAAACAAGTCAGCTTGGTAGACAGGGCAAATATACAAGGGCAAGGCTGGATGGCATCTATTTTAATGCAAGGAGTCTTGCAAATAAGGTGGATGAACTGAAGGTGTTGATAAACACATGGGAGTATGATATTGTTGCTATCACGGAGACATGGTTGAGGGAGGGGCAAGACTGGCAGCTCAATATTCCGGGGTACAGAATCTTCAGGCGAGACAGAGGGGGGGGATAAGAGGAGGGGGTGTAGCAATATTAATTAAGGAGTCAATTACTGCAGTAAGGAGGGATGACATATTTGCAGGTTCCTCTAATGAGGCCATATGGGTGGAGCTTAAAAACAAGAAGGGGGCAAGCACTTTGCTGGGAGTGTACTATAGGCCTCCAAACAGTCAGGGGGAGATAGAGGAACAGATATGTAGGCAAATCTCAGAGAAATGTGCAAATAATAGGGTAATAATAATGGGGGATTTCAACTTCCCCAATATTAACTGGGATAGTCAGAGTGTGAAAGGCACAGAGGGTGTAGAATTCTTAAAGTGCATCCAGGAGAGCTTTTTGAGCCAGCATGTAGAAGGTCCTACAAGAGAGGGGGTGGTACTGGACCTAATTCTAGGGAATGTGGCCGGCCAAGTGGAAGAAGTGCTAGTAGGTGAGCACTTTGGTGACAGTGACCATAATATGGTGAGATTTAAGGTGGTCATGGAAAAGGACAGGGATGGGCCGGAAATAAAGGTTCTAAATTGGGGGAAGGCCGATTTTAATAGGATAAGGCAGGATCTGGCCAAAATGGACTGGGATCAGCTACTTGTAGGAAAATCCGCATCGGAGCAATGGGAGGCTTTCAGAAGGGAGATTGAGATCATACAATGGCAACATGTTCCCGTAAAGGTCAACGGTGGTTCCAAAAACCACAGGGAACCGTGGATGTCAGGGGATATACGAGAATGGATTAGAAAAAAAAGGAGGGCTTTTGGCAGATACAAAAGGCTAAAGACGGAGGAAGCCCTAGAGGAGTACAAAAAGTGCAGGGGGATACTTAAAAAAGAAATTAGGAGATCAAGGAGGGGCCATGAAATAACACTGGCGAGCAAAATAAAGGAAAATCCTAAGATGTTTTATAAGTATATTAAGGGTAAGAGGATAACTAGGGAAAAAATAGGGCCCATTAGGGACAAAAGTGGCAATCTGTGTGTGGAGCCGGAAGATGTAGGAGGGGTTCTAAATGAATTTTTTGCATCTGTTTTCACTATGGAGAGGGACGATGTAGACATAGAAATAGGGCGGGGGGACTGTGATATGCTCGAACACATTAACATCGAGAGGGGGGAGGTATTGGCGGTTTTAGCAGGCCTAAAAATGGATAAATCCCCAGGCCCGGACGAAATGTATCCCAGGCTGCTGTGTGAGGCAAAGGAAGAGATTGCGGGGGCTCTAACACACATATTCAGAACCTCTCTGGCCACAGGGGATGTGCCAGAGGACTGGAGAACCGCTAATGTAGTTCCATTATTCAAGAAGGGGAGTAGGGAAAAACCGGGGAACTACAGGCCAGTGAGCCTAACATCAGTGGTGGGAAAATTATTGGAAAAAATTCTGAGGGACAAAATCAGCCTCCACTTGGAGAGGCAAGCATTAATCAGGGATAGTCAACATGGCTTTGTCAAGGGAAGACCATGTCTGACTAATTTGATTGAATTTTTTGAGGGGGTGACTAGGTGTGTGGATGAGGGTAACACAGTGGATGTGGTATACATGGATTTCAGTAAGGCCTTCGATAAAGTCCCGCACAGGAGACTGGTCAAGAAGGTAAGAGCCCATGGAATCCAGGGTGCCTTGGCACGTTGGATACAAAACTGGCTTAGTGGCAGAAAGCAGAGGGTGATGGTCGAAGGTTGTTTTTGTGACTGGAAGCCTGTGGCCAGTGGGGTACCACAGGGATCGGTGCTGGGTCCCTTGCTGTTTGTGGTCTATATTAATGACTTGGATATGAATGTAAAAGGTATGATCAGTAAGTTCGCGGATGAAACAAAAATTGGTAGGGTGGTAAATAGCGAAGAGGGTAGTCTCAGTCTGCAGGACGATATCGATGGGTTGGTCAGATGGGCGGAACAGTGGCAAATGGAATTTAACCCGGAAAAGTGCGAGGTGATGCATTTTGGAGGGACTAACAAGGCAAGGGAATACACAATGAATGGTAAGACCCTAGGCAAGACGGAGGGTCAGAGGGACCTGGGTGTGCAAGTACACAGATCCCTGAAGGCGGCGGAACAGGTGGATAAGGTGGTAAAAAAGGCATATGGGATACTTGCCTTCATTAGCCGAGGCATAGAATATAAGAGCAAGGAGGTTATGATGGAGCTGTATAAAACACTGGTTAGGCCACAGCTGGAATACTGTGTGCAGTTCTGGTCGCCACACTACAGGAAGGATGTGATAGCTTTGGCGAGGGTGCAGAGGAGATTCACCAGGATGCTACCAGGGCTGGAACGCTTCAGCTATGAAGAGAGACTGGGCAGATTGGGTTTGTTTTCCTTGGAGCAGAGGAGGCTGAGGGGGGACATGATTGAGGTGTACAAAATTATGAGGGGCATAGATAGGATGGACACTAAGGAGCTTTTTCCCTTAGTAGAAGGGTCAATAACTAGGGGGCACAGATTCAAGGTAAAGGGCGGGAGGTTTAGAGGGGATTTGAGAAAGAACTTTTTCGCCCAGAGGGTGGTTGGAGTCTGGAACTCACTGCCCGGAAGGGTTGTGGAGGCTGGAACCCTCACAACATTGAAGACGCATTTGGATGAGCACTTGAAATGCCATAGCATACAAGGCTACGGACCAAATGCTGGAATATGGGATTAGATTAGACAGGGCGTGATGGCCGGCGCGGACACGATGGGCCGAAGGGCCTCTATCCGTGCTGTATAACTCTATGACTCTATGACTCTATAAGGTAGCCAAATCTAGTGGGAGGATAGAGGATTGGGAAAACTTTAAAAGACAGCAAAAAATAACAAAAAGATTGATTAAGAAAGGGAAGATAGATTATGAAAGTAAATTAGCAAAAAATATAAAAACAGATAGTAAGAGTTTTTATAGTTATATAAAAAGAAAAAGGGTGGCTAAAGTAAATGTTGGTCCCTTAGAGGATGAGACCGGGAAATTAATGGTGGGAAATATGGAGATGGCAAAAACACTGAATGAATATTTTGTATCAGTCTTTACAGTAGAAGACACTAAGAATATCCCAACACTGGACAAACAGGGGGCTATAGTGGGGGAGGAGCTAAACACGATCAAAATCACTAAGGAAGTGGTACTCTGTAAAATAATGGGACTCAAGGTGGATAAATCACCTGGACCTGATGGCTTACATCCTAGGGTCTTGAGGGAAGTGGTGGTAGGGATTGTGGATGCATTGGTAATAATTTTCCAAAACTCCCTGGACTCGGCAAAGGTCCCGGCAGACTGGAAAACTGCAAATGTAACACCCTTATTTAAAAAGGGCAGTAGACAGAAGGCTGGAAACTATAGACCGGTTATCCTAACATCTGTGGTAGGTAAAATTTTGGAGTCCATTATTAAGGATACAGTAACAGGACATTTGGATAATCATCATTTAATAGGACAAAGTCAGCATGGTTTTATGAAGGGGAAGCCATGTTTGACAAATTTGCTGGAGTTCTTTGAGGAAGTAACATATAGGGTGGACAAAGGGGAACCAGTGGACATAGTGTATTTAGACTTCCAAAAGGCATTTGACAAGGTGCCACACCTTGGGGGTAATGTTCTGGCATGGATAGAGGATTGGCTATCTAACAGAAGGCAGAGAGTTGGGATAAATGGTTCATTCTCAGAATGGCAATCAATAATTAGTGGTGCTCCGCAGGGGTCGGTGCTGGGTCCCCAACTCTTTACAATCTATATTAAAGATTTGGAGGAGGGGACCGAGTGTAACATATCAAAGTTTGCAGATGATACTAAGATGGGAGGGAAAGTAGTGAGTGAGGAGGACATAAAAAACCTGCAAGGGGACATAGACAGGCTAAGTAAGTGGGCAGAGATTTGGCAGATGGAATACAATACTGGAAAGTGTGAGGTTATGCACTTTGGCAGGAAAAATCGTAGAGCAAGCTATTATATTAATGGCAAGAAACTGGAAAGTACTGAAGTACAAAGGGATCTGGGGGTCCTGGTGCACGAAACTCAAAAGGTTAGTATGCAGGTGCAGCAAGTGATTAAGAAGGCCAATGGAATGTTGGCTTTCATTGCTAGGGGGATAGAATATAAAAATAGGGAGGTATTGCTTCAGTTGTACAAGGTATTGGTGAGACCGCACCTGGAATACTGCATACAGGTTTGGTGTCCATACTTAAGAAAAGACATACTTGCTCTCGAGTCAGTACAAAGAAGGTTCACTCGGTTAATCCCGGGGATGAGGGGATGGACATATGAGGAGAGGTTGAGTAGATTGGGACTCTACTCATTGGAGTTCAGAAGAATGAGAGGCGATCTTATTGAAACATATAAGATTGTGAAGGGGTTGGATCGGGTGGATGCGGGGAGGATGTTCCCGATAATGGGTGAAACTAGAACTAGGGGGCATAGTCTTAGAATAAGAGGCTGCTCTTTCAAAACTGAGATGAGGAGGAACTACTTCACTCAGAGGGTGGTAGGTCCATGGAATATGCTGCCCCAAAAAGCTGTAGAAGCTACATCATTACATAAACTTAAAACAGAAATAGATAGTTTCCTAGAAGTAAAGGGAATTAAGGGTTACGGGGAGCGGGCAGGAATTTAGACATGAGTCTAGGTTCGGATCGGACATGGCCCTGTGGGTAGCGGAGCGGGCCCAGGGGCCGTGTAGCCTGATCCTGCTCCTATTTCGTGTGTCTAATTCTGTTAGATTCAGGAGATGGTTCTGTGATAGTAGATTGGCGGTTAGGATCAGATCAGCCATGATCTTATTAAATGGCGGAGCTGGCTCGAGGGGCCGATTGGCCTACTCCTGCTCCTATTTCTTATGTTCTTATGTTCTTATTCCACCTAAGTTAAGGGAGAGAGTGCTAAATGAGCTTCATGATGGTCATCTGGGGGGAGTGAAAATGAAAAGCCTTGCTAGGGCTTATGTGTGGTGGCCGGGAATCGATCAACAAATCGAAGACCTAACCAAGAGCTGCTCAGGATGTCAGAAGGTCCAAAATGCACCACCACATGCCCCTCTACACCCATGGGAGTAGCCCTCCTCTCCATGGCAACGGCTGCATATTGATTTCGCTGGTCCATTCATGGACTCAATGTTCTTAATAGCAGTGGATGCTCATTCGAAATGGCCTGAGGTGATAAAAATGTCCTCAACCACTACAGAGAAGACGATTGCAGTCCTACGGACCATATTTGCCAGGAACGGCTTGCCAGAGCAGATTTGCTCTGATAATGGACCACAGTTTGTGTCAGAAGAGTTTCGAAAATTTATGAGAAGGAATGGGGTAAGGCATTACACATCCGCCCCGTATCATCCAGCCACCAATGGATTGGCTGAGAGGTTCGTACAAACCTTTAAGAAGGCGATAAAGGCCATGTGCGACGATGAAATTCCACTACAGCATAAGGTGGACAATTTCTTATTCGCCTACCGAAACACGACACATGCAGTTACCAACCAGACCCCGGCCATGATGTTCTTTAACCGAAGGTTGAGATCTCGTCTGGACTTGCTCAGACCAAATGTGCGAAGAAATGTTGAAGATAAACAATTCCAGCACATCAATGAGAAGCCGACAAGGAGCTTCAACGTAGGACAACCAGTCTTGGCCAGTGACTACCGAACAGAGAAATGGCAACCCGGAACGATATGCACAAGGCAGGGGCCATTAATGTACACAGTGGATGTCGGGGAGAACATTGTGAGACGCCACGTTGATCAGATCTTAGCGTCACAGGAACGAGTCAACCCCACGTCTCGCGTCCCTGGGGATGAACCCGACATACCGGTAGCATCTACCTCAGAAACAGTAGCAGTGGAAACGGATGAAATAACCGACGAAAAGTGGCCAGAATCGCCTCCGCACCAAGAACAAGAACCTCAGGAAAGGCGCTATCCCGAAAGGATCAGGAAGCCGCCCCAAAGGCTGAATCTATAAATGGACTATTGTTGTTTAATGTACATGTTAAAGTGTTAATTGTTATTTGAATATTATGGGTACTACTAATCTAAAAGGGGAGGAATTGTTGTGTATGTACCTTTAAGAGAGAACTACTTTTACAGCTCCTGTATACTGTAGTACCGGCAGTGACCACACCTGTATATAAGCCTTGAGCCTGCCTCTGTACCCCAGTCTTGAGACTACCCTACTCCAGTAAATACCTGTTGATTGTTAAGTTACAGCCTCCGTGTGGTTATTGAAAAACATCATACTCTCAGAATCACGGATCTAACAGGTAGCACTCTCAACTCTGAGTCAGAAGGTTGTGGGTTCAAGCCCCACTCCAGAGACTTGAGTGTATAATCCAAGTTGACACTCTAGTGCAGTAATGAGGGAGTGTTGCACTGTCGGAGGTGCTGTGTCTCAAATGAGATACTACACCAAGGCCCTGTCTGCCCTCTGAAGTGAACTAAATAGATCAAAGAAAAGTGGGGAGGGAGTTCTCCCTGGTGTCCTGGCCAATATTCATCCCATCACTGAAACAAAGTATCTGGCCATTACAACATTGCTGTTTTTGGGATCTTGCTGCCCTGTTTCCTACGTTATAACAGTGACTACACTTCATTGGTTGTAAAGCGCTTTAAGATGTCCTGAGGTCATAAAAGATGCTATATAAATGCAAGTTCTAGCTTTTTCAAGCACATTCTTCATGAGCATAAAATCCATTTCTAATTTCTGACGTACTGGACGATTTTAATACCACTGTACATCACAACAAAATGGAGCACACTTTGTTTTGCTTCACAAGTTAAGTAGAAAAAGAAATGAATGAATTCCCACAGCTGAAAATATAGCATAAGCAGTAAATGACACCATCACTGACAGGCAACAGAATTTGTACAAGAATTTGTCAACACCAGCGGTGGGTCTGTAGCAGGTTAAGCTCAGGACACAGTTACATTTATAATTTTGTACAGACTGCACCAGCACTGTCAACACTCAGCAAAAGGTCTGTCATAACAGCTTAGAAAATACTTAATTGGCTGTAAAGTGCTTTGGGACATCCTGAGGTCGTGAAAGGCGCTATATAAATGCAAGTTCTTTCTTTTCTCTTTCAGACTGCCTGTTTATATTTTTGTTTCCCTCAGCTTTCTCCGTTCCTCTCCTGATGGCACTGCACTATGCCAGAATATAAATACTGCAATTTGGGCTTGACTAGTCACAGACAAGCCCACGCTCCCTATGTGGCCTTAAGTTCAAAGGAATGAGCAGAAGCAAAAGTCAAACAACAGCATATAGATAAACTACAATATTGCAATTGTAGTTACAAGAATCCAAAACTAGGGATCATAAATATAAGATAGTCACTTATAAATCCATTAGGGAATTCAGGAAAGAGCTCTTTACCCAGAGAGTGGTGAGAACGTGCTACCACATGCAGCAGTTGAGGTGAACAGGATAGATGCATTTAAGGGCAAGCCAAATAAGCACATGAGGGAGAAAGGAATAGAAGGGTATGCTGATAGGGTTGGATGAAGAGAGGTGGGAGGAGGCTCGTGTGGAGCATAAACACCGGCACAGTTGGGCCGATTGGCCTCTTTCTGTGCTTGTAATTCAATGTAAACTCAGAATGGAATGATATACAGCTCCATTTATAATGTTTACGCGCAAATTTGGAGCAAATTACCTTTGCCCATCAAATGCCTTTGCATGATGCCCTCCCACGCTTTGCAGCTTCAAGGCGGCGATCAAGCAGTTGTTCTGCAGTTGAGGCACCTCAGAAGGGGGCTTTCCATGAGCTTCCCTCAAGCGACATAATCAAAATTCCAAACAAAGAAGAAATGCACACAGAACTCATTGAATTCTTTGACTGGTCAAGAGAATCATAGCAAGCTGTAAAAGCTGTGGCTCAGTGGGTAACACACTCACCTCTGAGTCAGAAAATTGTGGGTTCAAGTCCTACTCCAGAGATAAGCACAAAATCTAGGCCGACACTCCAGTGCAGTACTGAGGGAGTGCTGCATTGCCAGACGCGCCATCTTTCAGAAGAGACGTTAAACCGAGGCCCCGTTTGGGTTATTGCACTAAATCAGCAAGCTCAATATACATTAGTTCTGACTATTATTTGATCACAGTGCTGGAGAATACAATATTCTAATTGACTGGACTTCTATCTCCCAACTTGGCCAAAGATACATTCACGAGATAAACCTAACATGTGATGTGGTGTCAACCAATCATTCACCTCGTGCAAGCAGGAATGATGAGGCCTCCACTCCTGAGAGAGTGTGGGCAACACTCATCCAGGAGCGGAAATAGAACAGGAGTAATGGATCTTGGCTGTACTGTACCGAAGAACCAGCTGAGCAGCAAGAGAATCCAACCTGCAGTCTCTTCTTTCAGCATGAACTACCCATCCTCAGCTCCCTGGTGCCGTGTAGGTGGCTGCCCGATATTAATCAATAGTGGACGGTGTGCTGAACATATGGGATCACCCTGTGTAAGTTATCAATTCAAACATGGAGTCTCCATTATTCTAAGGAATGAAAAAAATGAGTGACACTATGCCGTTAATAATGTATTTTAAAAATGGTTACATTCAAATGCATCATTTCTGAATTGGCTCCACTTGTTTTTACTACGTGTGTTAGACTAGAACGTGCACAGTCAACAGAGCCATCATATCACAAGAAAGCTTTCTAAAAGCATTGTGTAGACAAGCAAAAAACAAGTTTGAACATAGAAGAAATTTGTTTGTGCGACATTTGTGTAAGGTTATAGATATGTTTTTATATCATTCTAATAGAGAACAGACACAGAACAATAATAACAACAACAACGTGTATTTATATAGATTTTCTCTCTCTCATTGACATTGCATGAGTGACTGATCTTGATTCTGATGCTCTAACAGATTGACTTATGATCATCTGCACAATTCAATGTGCATGCCACGTTTATCTCACATTTACTCCCCCAAAGGACCATCGACAGTCCCCCTCCCCAGTGTCTAGGAGGAACAGCCTGAGCCCCCAGACTCTTCAGAGGGAGCTACAACCTTTGAGGGCACAGACAGAGGATGAGCTACCTCAACATGACTGAGCAGCAGTGCCAAAGGAGGCTGAGACTTTCGCGAGAGGTAGTGGGTAACATCTGCGCAACCCTGCAGCAAGACCTGGAGCACAGAGCAGCGGGTGGACACCCCTTACCAGTGGCCATCAAAGTCACCACCGCACTCAACTTTTTTGCTGCAGGCTCATTCCAGGGATCAACAGCAGACATCAGCAGCATCTCCCAGGTGGCCGCACACACTTGCATCATGCAGATTACTGATACCCTCTTTGCCATCGCGCACAATTACATCAACTCCTCCGAGGATCAAGCAAGTATAACCGCGCGTGCGGTTGGGTTTGCGAATCTGGCAGGCTTTCCAAGGGTGCAGGGCATCATAGGCTGCACACATGTGGCCCTTAAAGCACCCCATCACAATCCAGGTATTTTTGTCAACTGCAAGGGCTTCCACTCCCTCAACGTGCAGCTGGTGTGTGACTACAAGAAGGAAATTTTGCAGCAAGTACCCTGGCAGTTGCCATGACTCCTTCATCCTGCGCCAGTCTAGTGTGCCTCCACTCTTCAGTCCGCCAGACCAATTTTTCAGATGGCTACTTGGAGACAAGGGCTATCCCCTGAAGACGTGGCTAATGATGCCATTGAGGAGCCCATCCAATGATGCTGAGGAGTGCTACAACTCCAGCCACATTTCCACCGGATCCATAATCGAGCAAACCATTGGCTTACTGAAGATGCGATTCAGATGCCTTGATAGATCAGGTGGAGCCCTGCAGTCAGGGTCTCCAGAATCGTCATGGTCTGCTGTGCACTTCACAACATGGCACAGCATCGTGGCTTGCAGCTGGCTGAGGTACAAGTGGCTGATCGCATAGCCTCCTCAGATGAGGAGGAGGAGGAGGAGGAGGAGAGCATCAACAAACAGCTTGCGGAGGCGCATCAACCAGCGGCAGCAGCACGCAAGCAATTGCTGCCCAGGACACAAGGGACGCACTCATCTTGGCCAGATTTGCTTAGCCTGCCCAATCAAATACTTTTGCCTTGCACCTTCTTACCAAAGTATTGACAATAGACAAGAACCTACGGCTTCCTATCATTCTGACCGCCATACTGACAATTGCAAGTTGCCCTAAGCCCTCAATGTGGAATTCCCATTTGCAAAATGACACAGGCCACAACTTCAACAGTTTGCCATCAGAATTTTTTTATCATCACAATTCACAGATGGTTTTTCAGAAATAAACACAACAGAACACCCAAGTGACTACCCTTGTGACTACTTGTGCTTTATCTTCCTCTTACGCGTGCTCCTACATGGTGCATCCCCTGTGACTTCAGCAGATGTGGAGGCCCCTTGCTCACTTTCTTGCTGCTCCTGCCTTGACATCTTTGGCGGGTGTCCTCTGGGGTTGCGAGCCTGTCCAGGCTCGTCAATAGTCTGCTGCACCTGTGGCTGTGCAGGGGCTGAGACGCCCATCTCAGTTGGGTGAGGACTCTGGTGGGGCTCTGACCGAGGGCTCTGCAGTGGCATGGTCGTGTGAGCACTTGGAGAGGAGCCCCCACTTCCTTGTTCTCTGCCACCAACATCCCTCTCATGGGTCAGCCCCACTTCAGAGCTAGCAAGTGGCTTGACAGCACCTTGCTGCACTTCAGGGGGGACATGAGGACCCGTTTCTGCACTGGTAGTCCTACTCCAGAGGAATTCCATGAAGGTCTGGTTTCTCTGCTCAATAGCTGACCATCGCTCCAAGAGATGTCAGTCTATTCTGAACAATGACCATGTTTTCAAGACTCTGGTGACTAAGCTCCTCCATGGCCATAGCCATCCTCTCCTCTACCATAGCCATCCTCTCCTCTACGGTAGCCAGCCTTACCATGGAGGTAGACATCCTTTCCACGGAGGTTGCCATCCTTTCCATGCGCCATGTGCGTTCATGTGCCAATGCCTCCACAAAGGCTCTGCTCATGTTAGCGATGGACTCCTCCATTCACTCCACACACGCAGCAACCCTGGAGACAAAACCTGCCAGAGACTCCTGCACCTGTTCCTGGAGTTCCCGCACCACTCTCATTCTGGATGGACCTGGAGGCACAGGTTCGACATGCAGCGGAGCCGAACTGGGAGAGTCCTGCACCCTCCGACGAGGACTCTCCACTGCTGTCCCTTTCTCCACCATCTGCTGATGCTCACTTGTGAGCTGTGATACACCAGGTGACAACAATACTCTATCTCGCGAAGGTCCCACCAAGGTGTGAGTTTCTGCACTGGTGCTCGGTGTGCTTAATTCTGCTGACGCTGCACCCTCAGAGGTTGCAACTTCCTCTGAGGAGTCTTCTGGCTCAGCCTGTTCCTCCTGGACAGGGGGGAGGCTGTTGATGGTCCTGTGGGGGAGTAAAGGATAGGGTTAGACATGTGAGATAAACGTTGCATGCATATTGAAGCTTCATAATCCATATCAATCACTCATGCAATGTCAATGAGAGAGATGCAAAACTATTCTGTCACCAGCTTGCTCTGATGCGCCCATCTGTCCGTCCCCCACTTGCGCATCCTCCTCCACTCCCACGATCTCCAGGGCCACCTCCTCTGCAGTGGTGAGCTGTGCTATTGAGGGTGGCCCTCCTCCTGTCCTCACCCTTTCCCTCTTATTGTGGGCTTTCTTTTCCTGCAATGAGGGACACAAGTGGAGTTTGAGTGAGAATGAAGGAATCCATAGCATAGATGCTTAGAAGGACATAAAGATGGAGTGAGGTGCCAAGACCAAGGGCCCTCCCTGCGTGTTGTAAGTTGTTGTCATAGCATCACAGTGATAGGGAGTGTGAGGGCTGCATAGTCGAATAGTTAAGTGAATGTGAACATACAGGAATGGGTAAGTGTGCAGGGTTGTAAGGATGAAGTGGGATGTGGAGGAGGAGGTTGACAAAGCAGAGTGCTGGTGATAAGAGGCGATGGGGATCAGAGTGAGGGTCATGGAGATGGAATACTCACTTTTCCTGTGCGGAGAAGGTCATGAAACTGCTTTCTGCACTGCAGCCAGGTTCTGCTGCACATTGAAATCACATTCACTTCTTGTGCCATTTGCAGCCACACAGCTTTGGTCTGTTGTGGAGGCTTTTTCCTCCCTGAAGAAGGAAACAGCACTTCCTTATTTGCTCTTGCTCCCTCCACCAGAGCTTGGAGGGAGGCCTCATCGATTCTGGGTGCACACTTTGGTCTGCTGCTGGACATATTTGCAGTAGGAATCCCTCAGAAGTATGATGATAAAGTTGAAAGGCTGAAAAAGAACCAAGGCTGCTTGCAGGCCTTAAATCCAGTTGCATAGATGATGTCATCGGAGGCGAGGTTCAGTATCAAGAGATTCATTGGGCCAGGGGTTCCCACATGCTGGAAATCAAGTGCCCAATTAGGGCAAAATCGCACTGACACGCCCCAGCCCACCCCCAGTGACAAAATCCAGCCGTAAGACTCTAGTTTCAGACTTAGGCAAGTCACTCTCAAACTTAATGTGAAATTCTATGATATTATGATCACTCTGCCCCAGAGGATCCTTTACTATGAGATTGATAATTAATCCTGTCTCATTACACAATACAAGATCTAAAATAGCTTGTTCCCTGTTTGTTTTCTTGACGTACTGTTCTAGGAAACTGTCCCGAATGCATTCCATGAACTCATCCTCCAGACTACCTTTGCCAATTTGATTTGTCCAGTCTACATAAAGATTAAAGAGCCCCACGATTATTGCATTACCTTTGTTACAAACTTCTACTATTTCTTGATTAATACTCTGTCCAATGGTGTAGCTACTGTTAGGGGGCCTATATACTACTCCCACCAGTATTTTCTGCCCCTTGTTATTCCTTATCTCCACCCACACTGATTCTACTTCCTGATCCTCCGAGCCGAGATCCTTTCTCTCTACTGTCCTTACGTCATCCTTTATTATATGGGCTACCCTCCGCCCCCTCCTTTTCCATTCTGCCTGTCTTTTCGAAACATCAAGTACCCTGGAACATTTAGTTCCCAACCTTGGTCACCTTGCAACCACGTCTCTGTAATGGCTATTAGATCAAACCCATGTATCTCTATTTGTGCCACTAGTTCATCTATCTTGTTACAAATGCTTTGTGCATTCAGATAAAGAGCCTTTAATTTAGTTTTTTTACCATTATTACCTGCTTTGACCTTATTCTCTGCTGCACTGCTACTGTTAAACTCTCTGTCCCATCTTCTCACACTCTGCTTAATTTTTACCCTAATCGCTAACACTGCTCTATTGCCTTGACCTTTCTCGTTAGACTTGTAAATTTCTGCTCACCTGCTCCCTCCCCCCACTTTTTACTTTAAAGCCCTATCCACAGCCCTAGTTATACAATTTGCCAGGATGCCCGGTTTAAGTGGAGCCTGTTAAATTCGGCAGGCCCTCCATGTCCCCGGGATTTCTGGGATTTCCAGGTTCCCCTCTCCCCCACAAACACATGCCACCGCTCCCTCCCCACCTCTCCATAAATATCGGGACCTTAAAGTGGGGAGGGAGGTGTTTGGTGGGACATCAGACACAGACTTACTTGGCTCGAAGTGTTAGTATGGCTAAAAACGACGGTCCCTGCTCAGAGGCCCAGCAGAAAGCATGTTATCAAAGAATAGCAATCGTAAAACAAGGGGCATGATTTTGAATTTTGAGTAGCCAGTTGGCTGCCTCTCTCGACACCCACAAATTTGAGGCCCCGTGGTCATTTACATCGGACTGGTGAGCTGCAGGGCGTCAAATGTGCATCCCGATATAGCTCGCCGGATTAAGGCTGGCCAATATTGGGCCACCAGGAAGGTCAGTGTGTGGGGAGATGGGGGCGGGTTGGGGGGAGTCACAATCATGGACGGGAGCACATCTGCTTCTCCTGGCCCCCACAAAAATAATTTCAAACTTACCTTTGATGGGCCTTTTCTCATCATTCACCTGTGGAACTGATCGGAATGTGCACAGAGCACTGCCATAGGTCGTAGGACCCTGATTTGCATACTGAATGAAGCCTACTTCCTGAAGCAGACAGACCCTTTGGCCATCTGACAGTAGGCCCCATGCAAAATGGTGGCAATCCAATCGTTCGCATTACTGGGGCAGTAAGGCTGCCGACCCCAGTTTTAGGCCCTCGCCAAAGTGAAAATTGGCCCCAATGAACGTGAAATTGCAATTTTTGCACTAGTGTATAAAAAAATACCTACCTAGCACTGCTGCAATATGGAAATGAAACAAGGTCCAAATACTAATGGTTATCCACTCATCTATGACACTATGGAGGAACAGAAGAAACAGGGTAAGACAAGCAATAGAAGGGAAACAATGAGGACTACAGGTCAGCCTTTCCTTCTGCATCTTTTGCTTCATTATTGATGCTTGTTCTTCTGCGACTCAGTATCTCACACACCATGAGAAGGGCAGCATTATTTGAAATTACCTAGGAGATGGAACTATAAAGAGGCTTCTGGGAAATCTTGGCAGGAAAAAAGCGTTGGGAGTGATGGAGGTTAAAGTAAGCAATGTCTGTCGGGTCGCAAGCAGTCCACAACAGCAGATTCTGTTTTGCTTTCAATTTCCTGTGAATTTTTAGTCATTAGCATTTTACTTGACTGGAGCTGCCATTGATTCATGGCGAGAAGATATTTGCAGCAATCCAAGCAAGCCCTTTTGGAAAGGATATTATGATAGTATTCATGGCGTTCTCTGATGATCGTATAACTGTTGTGGAAAGGGTTCTTGGCATTTTGAGAGTCACATCTTGAGCCTGCTTCATCTACTGTTATGTATTGTGCGTTCTCCTCCCACCTGTGGTGGCGCTGTCACAGCAGATAAATGGTTGGGTGTTCTCTTGGTTAAGTTTAGCTCTCTTTGTTTGGAATTTTCCAGAACGTCCTTTCCTTCCTGAATAAAGCACTTCATGTTTGAATCTCTGAGTTCTGAGTCCTAAATTGTGTCTAGGTAGAAAGGTACCGACACAACAAGTGGCGATGAGGATCGGGTGAATCTGCATTGTGGGAATTTTCTTGTTTTCGACTACAAAACACTCGGAACAGAGATTGCAGCATCACATTAACGTTACGGCAGTGAGTAAACAGAAATTTTAATTTGAAACGTGAGATGGCTACTATATTAGGAAACATTGGTGATTTTGATGAAAATGTGGCACAATGGAGCGCATATACGGAACGTTTGACTATTTTGTATTGGCGAATGCGGTGGCAAATGAAAAGGTCGTGCCTACCTTTTTGAGTGTAAGGGGGCCGAAGACATTAAATTTACTTCGCAGCCTTGTGCAGCCAGATAAGCCAGGAACTAAAACATATAAGAAACTAGTGGAAATTCTTGGAGCACATTTTTCACCAAAACCTCTGGTTATTGCTGAGAGATTTAGATTTCACAAACGGAATCAAGAGGAGGGGGAATCAGTGACGATGTTTATTGCTGCTTTAAAAAGGTTGTCAGAACACTGCGAGTTCAAGGAGGTGCTGAAGGACACCATTAGAGGCAGACTCATGTGTGGTCTGCAAAATGCAGCTACACAGAAGCGCCTTCTTACTGAGGACAACCTTACTCTTGAAAAGGCCATTGAAGTTAGTGTCTCCATGGAGATGGCGGAAAAGGAGGCTCACCAGTTGAGTTCAACAGGGAGAGTTCACAAGGTGTCGTCTGAGCCTAAAGGTGCGCGGAACGGCACATGTTACCGTTGTGGGAAAACGGGGCATCACGCTAATGACTGCTGGTGTACGGAGCGGGAATGCCAAAATTGTGGCAAAAAGGGTCACATTGAATGCGCCTGTAGAGGTAAAAAAAGAACAGAGAGAGCTGGGAAGCATGAAAGCAAAATGTCTGTATTTGGACAAGAGAGGAAAAGGAGTGTTCATTCAGTGCAGTATGATGGAACAAGCAAAACAGAGGGGAGCGACACCTCTGAGGAGGAAGAGGTGCACATACTGACAGTTGCAGGTGGTTCAAATGGCTACTGCGTATCACCACTGGTGGAGGGACAATCAGTGCGGATGGAGTTGGACACAGGCGCGGCTGTGTCCCTTGTTTCAGACACTGTCTACAACAAAATGCTAAAGCATCTCACCCTTCAGCCAACAAACATTGTGCTAAAGACGTATACCGGTGAACCTGTGGCCATGAGAGGCGCCACTGAGGTGACAGTTAAATTGAACGGACAGACTGCGAAATTGCCACTATATGTGGTAAAGGGAAATTACCCATCGCTACTGGGACGTGCGTGGCTAGAGAAAATCACGCTGGACTGGCCTGCAGTCCGCATGATGTCAAAAGGGGAGTCAGGTCTGACTGCAGTGTTAAACAAACATGCAGAACTCTTCAATGGGGAACTTGGGAGCATGAAAAAGATCAGCGTGAGACTGGACATTAAACCTGACAGCAAGCCGAAGTTTCACAAAGCCCGACCTGTGCCCTATGTAATTAGGCCAAACGTTGAGGCTAACTTGGAGGCCTTAGTCGAGAATGGAGTCCTGGAGCCTGTGAACGTGAGCAAATGGGCCACACCCATTGTTCCTGTCCTGAAAAAGGATGGATCTGTTCGAATCTGCGGGGATTTTAAAGTGACTATTAACCCGGTGCTGTCTGCGGAACAGTACCCTCTTCCCCTCATTGATGATCTTTTTACGGGCCTGGCCGGAGGGCAAAAGTTCAGCAAAATAGACTTATGCCAGACTTATCTACAAATGCATGTCGATGACAAATCAAAGGAGCTGCTGACAATTGTGACACACAAGGGGCTATACAGGTACTGCCGCCTTCCATTTGGAATTACGTCGGCCCCTGCTCTATTCCAAAGGGCAATGGATCAGATTTTGAGTGGACTGCCAGGAGTCCAGTGCTACCTGGACGACATCCTTGTCACTGGGACAAATGAGGAGGGTCATCTTCTGAACTTGGATGCGACACTACAACGACTGAAAGAGTACGGACTCAGAGTTCGTAAGGACAAATGTGAATTCTTTCAGTCTTCAGTTGAGTACCTGGGGCATGTGATTGACGCTACTGGCCTGCATAAGGCGCCGTCAAAGGTCAAGGCGATCGTGGAGGCCCCAGCACCCCAGAATGTGAGCCAGTTACGTTAATTTCTGGGGCTACTTAAATACTATGGGAAGTTTATTCCACACTTAGCAACATTGCTGAAGCCGTTACATCAGTTGCTATGTCAAGGCAAAACATGGAAATGGACTGAACTGGGCAACGAAGCTTTCGCCCAAGCAAAGGAAGCATTGCTGAAATCGGAGGTCCTGACACACATCGACCCAAAGCTACCCGTGCAGCTAGCATGTGATGCGTCACAATATGGTGTGGGAGCAGTCATATCCCACATCATGCCTTCTGGTGAAGAGAAACCTATCGCCTTCGCATCATGCACCTTGAACAAGGCCAAGAGTAACTATGCACAGATTGAGTGCGAGGCCTTGGGAATCGTTTTCGGAATTTGAAAATTTCATCAGTACCTGTTTGGGAGAAGGTTCACACTCCTGATGGACCGCCGTCCATTGACTTCAATCTTCGGGTCCCACACCGGAATTCCATCTCTTGCTGCAAGCAGGATGCAAAGGTAGGCTTTACTGTTGTCAGGACACACATACGACATCAAATATCGCAAATCAGACTTGCACGGCAACGCAGACGGTCTCACGAGGCTACCCTTGCCTGTTACTCCCCCAGAGCCTCATCAGATAGACATCTTCCACTTTAGACAAGTGGAGGGAGCACCTGTCACAGCAGCTCAGGTGCGAAGGTACGCCCGCAATGATCCAGTCCTGTCTGAGGTGATGGACAATGTCATTCGAGGGAGAGCTATAGGAGATTCTCCTAGTTTGAAACCTTATGTTTCAAAAAGAAATGAGCTCTCCGTCCAGGCAGGTTGTCTTCTTTGGGGACGTCGTGTCATCATTCCGCCACCTCTGAGGGAACCTATACTGCAATCACTTCATACAGGCCACAGTGGGATGGTTCGGATGAAGGAAATGGCAAGAAGCTACTTCTGGTGGCCAGGTCTTGATGGAAATATTGAGGAGAAAGCCAAAACATGTTCTCCATGTCAAAGGGTCCGGAATGTTCCACAGCTGGCAACCCTACAACCCTGGGATTGGCCTGCAGAAGTGTGGCAGCGAGTACATGTGGACTTCGCCGGTCCTCTCGAAGAGAAGATGTTTATGGTGGTTGTGGACGCTCATAGCAAGTGGCCGGAGGTCGCTATGATGAGGTCTACCACGGCAGAGAAAACAATTGAGAAACTTTGTGATGAGGTCTACCACGGCAGAGAAAACAATTGAGAAACGTGGTGAGATGTTCAGCCGTTATGGCTCACCGGAACAACTCGTAAGTGACAATGGTCCACAATTTGTATCACAGGAGTTTGCAACTGTAGTGTATGTGCCTTTAAGTCAGAACTACTTTTTACAGCTCCTGTATACTATAGTACCGGCAGTGACCACACCGGTATATAAGCTTTGCGCATGCCTCTGTACCCCAGTCCAGAGATTACCCTCCTCCAGTAAATACCTGTTATTTGTTAATGTACAGCATCCGTGTGATTATTTATCCAATGAACCACGGATCTAACAGTGGTGACGAGTGTTGATTCGAATCTACCTGCAACATAAAAAAAAAAAATTAAAAAATAGTCGAGTCCAGGAACACGGGTGTCGACCGCGAGCAACCGCCCAGCAGTCAGGCAGAGATCCAACTTCGCTGGGGAGGCTGTGGAGAGCCGGGCTTGGTTCCCCAGCCACAACAAGCAGTAAGAGACCGACGACAGGTCCAGAGCAGACCCGTCCCGAGCAGCAGCGGCTGGAGCCGACCGACGGCAGAGAGAGAGCCGAGCAGCGTCGACGGGGTAAGAAAGAGGGTGAAGAGCACAGGGCGCAGCCGGGGGTTGAACACCGAGGCGTCGAGGAAAAATACTGCAAACCGGAGAGAGAGAGGGTAAGAAACAGCCGGGTTCTAGACTGAGCGGCATCGACAAATATCAAGAGAAGAACGCGCAGAGCACAGCCAGGGATAACGGGCTAATCAGGGTCCGCGGGGCGAAGCAAGGGGAGACGCCATTGAGCCGCGGAGAAGCAGGGAGAGCGCGGGAGACGCCATTGAGCCTCGGAGAAGCAGGGAGAGTGCGGGAGGCGCCATTGAGCCGCGGAGAACAAGGAAGAGCGCGGGAGATGCCATTTTGTGCCAGCGGAGAAGAAGGGGAAGCGCGGGAGGCGCCATTGGTGATAGTTAACGCACAACCAAGGATGCCAAAAAGTGGCAGTATCTCTACGTTCGACAATGAAGTCGAAGATTGGGCGACATATGTGGAACGTATTGAGGTGTACTGCAGGGCGAATGAAGTGCCAGATGCTAATAAAGCACTGGTTCTGTTAAATTCCATGGGTGCAAAAACTTATGGGTTACTGCGAAATTTTATAACCCCAGAGAAGCCGGTAAACAAGAATTTTGAAAGCATAGTAGAAATCCTACAGGACCACTTAAACCCCACACCGCTGCTGATAGCAGAACGATTTAAGTTCCATAAAAGGAACCAACACAAAGACGAAAGCAATGCTGAGTACCTAACGGAACTGCGCAAGCTATCGAAATACTGCCAGTTTGGAGCGGGACTAGCAGACACGTTAAGGGACAAGTTTGTGTGTGGGCTACAAAGTGAAGGAACCCAGAAATGGCTTCTATCAGAAAAGGACCTTACGCTGGACAAAGCTTTCAGTATGGCAGTATCACATGAAGCAGCCGCAAGGGGCGCTGCAGAGATACAACGGAGACCGCAAGAATATGGCACCAACGAAATGACCTATGGAACAGGGAAGTGCTATCGCTGCGGCAGAACAACACATGACCAGAAAGATTGGGCGACACCCTCGGGCGACTGTCTGTGTGGAGTTTGCACATTCTCCCCGTGTTTGCGTGGGTTTACTCCGGGTGCTCCGGTTTCCTCCCACAGTCCAAAGATGTGCAGGTTAGGTTGATTGGCTATGATAAATTGACCCTTAGTGTTAGGGGGATTAAATACGTGGGGTTACGGGGATAGGGTGGGATATGTGTTGGTGTAGGGGTTACGGGGATCGGGTGGGATATGTGTCGGTGCAGGCTCGATGGGCCGAAATGGCCTCTATCTGCACTGTGGGGTTTCTGTGATTCTGTTTCTGTGATTGTTGGTTCAAGGACGAAGTGTGCAGACAGTGTGGGAAAGCAGGACACATAGCAAGAGTCTGCAGGTCTGGGAAGAAAACCAACAGTAAGAAATCTCCACAGGAGAAGTACAAAAAGGTACACCAGGTGATGGACAGTGTAAGATTCAAAATTTTCCGTAATTTAATCACGCAACAAAACAGGGTTAATGGAACAGTTTGTTGACCAAGAGAAAGCTTGTACGGAAAAAACTTTGATAAAAAGGGCATACAAAATGGCCACCGGACCTCGTGATCAGTTTCTGGGACCATTTGATTTCTGTTACTGCAAGCCAGACAGGCTTGTGGATTGAGGACAGTAAGCCCGCGAAAGCCAATATCGGGAAATCGAAACTCAGGGAACTGAGCATACATATTAATTGGATTCTAAGTACAAGACAGTTTCAGGTAACAGGATGGGGCCCATCGGGAAATGGGCGGACAATTGAATGAACACTTAAACCCATTTACTGTAAAAAGGAAAGACCGTTTAACAGCCATCAAGGGCAATCTCCAGACCGATCAATATACGAACCGAGTTACGGTGACAAAGTAAAAGACATTATCGGCCAAGAAGGCCAGTTAAGCTATCACCGGCTCCCGTTGCAGGACAAAGCGCCCCTGCAGAGCTTTCTGCCCGCCAAAAATATTACAAAGACAGGACTATGATTTGGCGGGAGATAAGACTGTCCCAAAAAGGTACAACAGTGGATTGAAGGGTCCATCAGTACGCTTCTTCTAGGATTCAAGCTTCGGGAGGGATACGATACGGATTCGATTCAGGAAGCTTCACCTCGGGTTTTCATTTCTTCAACGCACCGGGACAGACTTTCCGGTTAAGACAGCACTTCGGTTTCGGGACGTGGCCGATGTTCGGCCAGGCAAGGCTCGGCCACGACGAGAAGACGACAAGGGTGGCCTGGGTACTTTTGTCGGGAGATCATCGACGACCCAGGCCGAAGAAGAAGACACCCTCAGGAAAACCGACGATCCAGGCCGGAGAAAAAGGACACTCCGGGCCTAGCACTCCCGTGCCTCAACATCCCATTCTCAGCTTTCCAGTAATGGACTTTCCCATGTGTATCTGGTTCTTCAACAACTTTTAACGGATTCAGTCATGACGAGCGCTCATCGGGACTGTATCTGCTGCTCCATCGCCTGAGAGAAAAACAAGCTGCGACAGAAGTTTTCAAATCCACGTGACGACAGAGAGCTGTGCCAAAAGGGCTGCGAACCCCCTCTTTTGCGAATCTGAAAGTGGTGGGCATGATTCCGAGTTCCTCAAGTCGAAACTTAGTCTAGGTCTAGGGGAGAGGGTAAGGGTAATCATAATGTGTTTCCCCTTTTACGATGTGCCGTGTGTTCCCCATTTCCATAGAGTTAAGTTTATAGATATGTGTATGCTTGTAGTTACATTAATCTGTGCTTATGACATGTATTTTTTAATGCTGCAAACTGTTTAATAATAAAAGCATCCATTTCGTGCTATTCAACCTGGTCTATTGAGTTTTTCTCTGCACTACAGTTCCCTGCACCTAAGTCCAAGGTCTAGAACCGTAGGGGAGAGTGGGTCGAACCACTCAAAGGTAATTATTGCACGAAGCCTGGTAGGAGACCAGAACGAGCAAGAGAAACCGCCTACAGACAGTGGTTCAGACGAACAGAAAAGTGTCACAGACTCCGGAAGCAAGGAGCTAGGTTGTCTGAAACGACATAATGTAACCGAAATGGAGGATCCCCAGACTATCTGGGGTACACTCAAGATAGACGGAGTCCAAGTGGAAATGGAATTGGACACAGGGTCAGCTCTAACAGTCATAAATCAAAGAGACTACAAGCGGCTATTTTCACACATACCCTTGAAAGCTACAGAGATTGTCTTGAAGACGTATATGGGGCAAAAAGTCTACCCCAAAGGAAAAATAAGGGTGAAAGTGACATATAAAGGCCAGGAAATACCTAAAATGGATATATATGTATTGCCAAACGGAGGACCACCACTGCTAGGACGTGAATGGATCCGGAAGATACAATTAGATTGGCATTCCATAGAGGCACTGAAGGTTGAGGCCAAAAAGGATGACGACGTCACACCTGGACGACTGTCAAAAATGCTAACTGACGCAAAAGAAGTGTTCCAGGAGGGACTAGGAACACTAAAAGGAATAAAAGCAACGATTAAAATAGAGGAAAATGCAAGCCCAAAGTTTCTGAAGGCCAGACCAGTGCCTTATGCGATCAGACCAGCGGTTGAAGCAGAGCTGGAAGGGTTGGAACGTTCAGGAGTACTGTCCAAAGTGGACTGGAGCGAGTGGGCTACACCCATCGTTCCTGTAATGAAGAGGTCGTTGAGTAATACGCCTGGGGAACCAAAGAAGGTCCGCATCTGTGGGGATTTTAAGGTGACAGTGAACCCAGTCCTTCACACGGTACAATATCCGCTTCCACGAATTGAGGATATTTTCGCCTCACTATCTGGAGGTAAACGCTTCACCAAAATTAATCTAGCCCAGGCGTACTTCCAAATGGAGGGAGAAGATTCTTCGAAACATTACCTTAAGATCAACACTCATAAAGGTCTCTATCAATACAACCGGCTGGTGTTTGGAGTAGCCTCGGCTCTGGCTATCTGGCAAAGGGCGATGGATCAGGTCCTGCAAGGGATTCCAGGGACCCAGTGTTATTTGGACGACATCTTGGTCACGGGCGAAAATGACGGTGATCACCTCACTAACTTGGAGAAGGTGCTCGCCAGATTAAAGGAGTATGGGCTACGAGCTAATCGCCACAAGTGCGAGTTTTTCCAGAAACAGATCTCGTACTGCGGCCACGTCATCGATGAAGAAGGGTTACATAAGTCCCCTGACAAGATTGAGGCAGTAGTCAAGGCTCCAGCACCGGAAAATGTGTCACAACTGAGGTCGTTCCTCGGGCTGGTAAACTATTACCACAAGTTCTTACCAAATTTGTCTACGGTATTACACCCGCTGAACACCCTACTGCAAACAGGGGTACCATGGAAGTGGGATGACGAACGTAGACGAGCTTTCCAGAAGTGTAAAGAATTGATCACATCAAAAGAGGTGTTGGCCCATTTCAACCCAGCACTACCAATTTGTTTGGCATGTGATGCATCACCCTACGGCATTGGAGCAGTGCTGTCGCACAAATTCCCAGACGGGTTGGAGAGGACAGTAGCCTTTGCGTCTCGGTCACTAACCTCAGCCGAGCGCAACTACGCCCAGATTGACAGGAAGGCCCTCAGCCGAGTATGGGGAGTAAAAAAATTCAACCACTATCTGCATGGGCAGAAGTTCACCTTGCTGACAGACCACCAACCACTCGTCTCCATCTTTAATCCTAAGAAGGGCGTGCCAGTAATGACTGCACAGCGGTTACAAATATGGTGCCTGTTTCTAGGGGCGAATCAATATGAAATAGAATATAAAGGCACGAAACAGCATGGGAACGCTGATGGGCTATCGCGCCTGCCACTGCCTACAGTGGAGGAAGCACCAGCAGTGGACCCTATTGAGATATTTTATTCGTCGATAATTGAACGATTGCCAGTAACAAACGCCGATATAGAGAAGGAGACCCGCAATGAACCGACGCTGTCACAGGTATATGAATTGACGGTGAGGGGATGGCCAACACATGGCGACTCACTGTTGCCAGCATTCTCATCCAGAAGAGAACAGCTGTCAGTATGCCAGGGGACAGTGATGTGTGGATCCAGAGTGGTGATTCCACCCAAGTTAAGGGAGAGAGTGCTAAATGAGCTACATGAAGGTCATCTGGGGGGAGTGAAAATGAAAAGCCTTGCTAGGGCTTATGTGTGGTGGCCGGAAATCGATCAACAAATCGACGACCTAACTAAGAGCTGCTTAGGATGCCAGGAGGTCCAAAATGCACCACCACATGCCCCTCTACACCCATGGGAGTGGCCCTCCTCTCCATGGCAACGGGTGCACATTGATTTCGCTGGTCCATTCATGGACTCAATGTTCTTAATAGCAGTGGATGCTCATTCAAAGTGGCCTGAGGTGATAAAGATGTCTTCAACCACTACAGAGAAAACGATTGCAGTCCTACGGACCATATTTGCCAGAAACGGTTTGCCAGAGCAGATCTGCTCTGATAATGGACCACAGTTTGTGTCCGACGAGTTCCAAAAATTCATGAAAAGGAATGGGGTAAGGCATTACACATCCGCCCCGTATCATCCAGCCACCAATGGATTGGCTGAGAGGTTCGTACAAACCTTTAAGAAGGCGATAAAGGCCATGTGCGTCGAGGAAATTCCACTACAGCATAAGATGGACAATTTCTTATTAGCCTACCGAAACGCGTCACATGCAGTTACCAACCAGACCCCGGCCATGATGTTCTTTAACCGAAGTTTGAGATCTCGTCTGGACTTGCTCAGACCAAATGTGCGAAGAAATGTTGAGGACAAACAATTCCAGCACATCAACGAGAAGCCGACAAGGAGCTTCAATGTAGGGCAACCAGTCTTGGCCCGTGACTATCGAACAGAGAAGTGGCAACCCGGAACGATATGTACAAGGCAGGGGCCATTAATGTAAACAGTGGATGTCGGGGAGAACATTGTGAGACGCCACATCGATCAGATCTTAGCGTCACAGGAATGCGTCAACCCCATGTCTCGAGTACCTGGGGATGAACCCGACCTACCGGTAGCATCTACTTCAGACCCAGTAACAGTGGAACCCGATGAACTACCCGATGAAAAGGGGTCAGAATCGCCTCTGCACCAAGAACAAGAACCTCCGGAAAGGCGCTATCCCGAAAGGGTCAGGAAGCCGCCCCAAAGACTGAATCTATAAATGGACTTTTGTTATTTAATGTACATGTAAAAATGTAATTGTTATTTCTATATTAAGGGGGTATTATTAATCTAAAATGGGAGGAATTGTAGTGTATGTGCCTTTAAGTCAGAACTACTTTTTACAGCTTCTGTATACTGTATGTAGTACCGGTAGTGACCACACCGGTATATAAGCTTTGCACATGCCTCTGTAACCCAGTCTAGAAATTACCCTCCTCCAGTAAAGACCTGTTATTTGTTAATGTACAGCATCCATGTGATTATTTATCCACTGAACCACGGATCTAACAGCAACCTTCCTGCATGTGAATGGTGTCCAACACTTCAGGTCTGCGCCCTATCATCCCTCTACTAACGGCGAGGCAGAAAGGTTCGTGCAAACTTTGAAGCACACCTTGAAGGCATCGCAAGGTCAGGGCTCAATCCACCAACCTCTGAACAGCTTCCTGTTGTCCTACAGGAACGAGCCGCATGCCACAACCAAAACTTCCCCCGTTTCACTCATGATGAAGAGGCAGTTGCGGACAAGTTTTGACTTACTCAAACCTCCAAGGGCAGAACAGGTTATCCATTGTCAACAACAAGCTCAAGTTGAAAAGAGAGAGAAAAGAGCCAAGGAGAGACGGTTTCACCCTGGAGAGCACATCTTAGCTCGAAACTACAACACTGGACCGAAAAGGGTTCCTGCTACGGTGATCGCGCAGACAGCCCTGTGTCTTACACGTTTGAGACTGCTGAGGACGTCATCTGAAGAAGACACACAGATCAACTGTTGCTAGGAGCAGAGACAGCCACAGAGGCTCCAACGGCCGGTTGGCCTGAACTGTTTACGGATGATACCGCAAACCAGCATCCTTTGCCACAGTGCTCTTCTCCAACACAGAAAGTCATAGAGACTGTTCCACCTGTGCAAACTCCTGACTTTCGACTGACACAGGCACCTTCTCCATCCAGGCCTGTGTCAATGCCTACTGCTGTGGAAGCCAGCGATGACCGCCGGCATCCTGTCAGGGAGCGGCGGTCTCCAAGACGCTTGGATCTGTAGGATTAGCGACTTACCCACAAGACTGGCGCAGAATAAACCCCAGGGTAAAGTCAGGGTTTGAGGCAGTCTACCTCTAGCCTTGATTAGTGAGTGCATTGAAAGTAACTTACCTGTTGAGGAATAATGTGCACCTTTCATTTAAGGGGGGAGGTGTAGTGTATGTGCCTTTAAGTCAGAACTACTTTTACAGCTCCTGTATACTGTAGTACCGGCAATGACCACGCCGGTATATAAGCTTTGCGCATGCCTCTGTACCCCCAGTCTAGAGACTACCCTCCTCCAGTAAAGACCTGTTATTTGTTAATGTACAGCATCCATGTGATCATTTAATAATAGCATATCCACTGAACCACGGATCCAACAGTGGCGACGAGTGTCGATTCGAATCTACCTGCAACATAAAAAATTTAAAAAAATAGTCGAGGCCAGGAACACGGGCGTCGACCGCGAGCAGCCGGCCAGCAGTCAGGCAGAGATTGAACTTCGCAGGGGAGGCTGTGGAGAGCCGGGCTTGGTTCCCCAGCCACGACGAGCAGTAAGAGACCGACAACAGGTCCAGCGCAGACTCTTCCCGAGTAGTTGCGGCTGGTGCCGACTGACGGCGGAGAGAAAGCCGAGCAGCGTCGACGGGGTAAGACAGAGGGTGAAGAGCGCAGGGCGCAGCCAGGGGTTGAACACTAAGCGGCGTCGAGAAAAAGAAAACATTCCGGAGAGAGAGAGGGTAAAGAAACAGCCGGGTTCTAGACTGAGCGGCGTCAAAAAATATAAAAAGAAGAACGCGCAGAGCACAGCCAGGGCTCACGGGCTGAACAGGGACCGCGGGGTGAAGAAAGGGGAGACGCCATTGAGCCGCGGAGAAGGAAGAGCGCGGGAGATGCCATTTTTAGAAGCCGCAGCGGAGAAGAAGGGCGAGCGCGGGAAGGAAGGAAAGCGCGGGAGACGCCATTTTGTGCCAGCGGAGAAGAAGTGGAAGCACGGGACGCGCCATTGGTGATAGCTAACGCACAACCAAGGATGCCGAAGAGTGGCAGTATCTCTACGTTCGACAATGAAGTCGAAGATTGGGCGACATATGTGGAACGTATTGAGGTGCACTGCAGGGCGAATGAAGTGCCAGATGCTAATAAAGCACTGGTTCTGTTAAATTCCATGGGTGCAAAAACTTATGGGTTACTGCAAAATCTAATAACCCCAGAGAAGCCAGTAAACAAGAATTTTGAAAGCATAGTAGAAATCCTACAGGAACACTTAAACCCCACACCGCTGCTGATAGCAGAACGACTTAAGTTCCATAAAAGGAACCAACACAAAGATGAAAGCAATGCTGAGTACCTAACGGAACTGCGCAAGCTATCGAAATACTGACAGTTTCGAGCGGGACTAGCAGACACGTTAAGGGACAAGTTTGTGTGTGGGCTACAAAGTGAAGGAACCCAGAAACGGCTTCTATCAGAAAAGGACCTTACGCTGGACAAAGCTTTCAGTATGGCAGTATCACATGAAGCAGCCGCAAGGGGCGCTGCAGAGATACAACGGAGACCGCAAAAATATGGCACCAATGAAATGTCCTATGGAACAGGGAAGTGCTATCGCTGCGGCAGAACAACACATGACCAGAAAGATTGTTGGTTCAAAGACCAAGTGTGCAGACAGTGTGGGAAAGCAGGACACATAGCAAGAGTCTGCAGGTCTGGGAAGAAAACCAACAGTAAGAAATCTCCACAGGAGAAGTACAAAAAGGTACACCAGGTGATGGACAGTGGTTCAGACGAACAGAAAAGTGACACAGACTCCGGAAGCAAAGAGCTGGGTTGTCTGAAACTACATAAGGTAAAAGAAATGGAGGATCACCAGACTATCTAGGTTACACTCAAGATAGACGGAGTCCAAGTGAAAATGGAATTGGACACAGGGTCAGCTCTAACAGTCATAAATCAAAGAGACTACAAGCGGCTATTTTCACACATACCCTTGAAAGCTACAGAGATTGTCTTGAAGACATATACGGGGCAAATAGTCTACCCCAAAGGAAAAATAAGGGTGAAAGTGACATATAAAGGCCAGGAAATACCTAAAATGGATATATATGTATTGCCAAATGGAGGACCACCACTGCTAGGACGTGAATGGATCCGGAAGATACAATTAGATTGGCATTCCATACAGGCACTGAAGGTTGAGGCCAAAAAGGATGATGACATCACACCTGGACGACTGTCAAAAATGCTAACTGATGCAAAACAAGTGCTCCAGGAGGGACTGGGAACACTAAAAGGAATAACAGCAATGATTAAAATAGAGGAAAATGCAAGCCCAAAGTTTCTTAAGGCCAGACCAGTGCCTTATGCGATCAGACCAGCTGTTGAAGCAGAGCTGGAAGGGTTGGAACGTTCAGGAGTACTGTCCAAAGTGGACTGGAGCGAGTGGGCTACACCCATCATTCCTGTAATGAAGAGCTCATTGAGTAATATGCCTGGGGAACCAAAGAAGGTTTGTGGAGATTTTAAGGTGACAGTGAACCCAGTCCTTCACACGGTGCAATATCCGCTTCCACGAATTGAGGATATTTTCGCCTCACTATCTGGAGGTAAACGCTTCACCAAAATTGATCTAGCCCAGGCGTTCTTGCAAATGGAGGTAGAAGAAGCTTTGAAATATTACCTTACGATCAACACTCATAAAGGTCTCTATCAATACAACCGGCTGGTGTTTGGAGTAGCCTCGGCTCCGGCTATCTGGCAAAGGGCGATGGATCAGGTCCTGCAAGGGATTCCAGGGACCCAGTGTTATTTGGACGACATCTTGGTCACGGGCGAAAATGACGGTGATCACCTCGTCAACTTGGAGAAGGTGCTCACCAGATTAAAGGAGTATGGGCTACGAGCTAATCGCCACAAGTGCGAGTTTTTCCAGAAACAGATCTCGTATTGTGGCCATGTCATCGATGAAGAGGGGTTACATAAGTCCCCTGACAAGATTGAGGTGCTAGTCAAGGCTCCAGCACCGGAAAATGTGTCACAACTGAGGTCGTTCCTCGGGCTGGTAAACTACTACCACAAGTTCTTACCAAATTTGTCTATGGTATTACACCCGCTGAACACCCTACTGCAAACAGGGGTACCATGGAAGTGGGATGACAAACGTAGACGAGCTTTCCAGAAGTGTAAAGAATTGATCACATCAAAAGAGGTGTTGGCCCATTTCAACCCAGCACTACCTATTCGTTTGGAATGTGATGCATCACCCTATGGTATTGGAGCGGTGCTGTCGCACAAATTCCCAGATGGGTTGGAGAGGCCAGTAGCCTTTGCGTCTCGGTCACTAACCTCAGCCGAGTGCAACTATGCCCAGATTGACAGAGAGGCCCTCAGCCTAGTATGGGGAGTAAAAAAATTCAACCACTATCTGCATGGGCAGAAGTTCACCTTGCTGACTGACCACCAACCACTTGTCTCCATCTTTAATCCAAAGAAGGGCGTTCCGGTGATGACTGCACAGCGGTTACAAAGATGGTCCCTGTTTCTAGGGGTGAATCAATATGAAATAGATTATAAAGGCACGAAATAGCATGGGAACGCTGATGGGCTATCGCGCCTGCCACTGCCTACTGTGGAGGAAGCACCAGCAGTGGACCCTATCGAGATATTTTATTTGTCAATAATTGAATGATTGCCAGTAACAAACGCCGATATAGAGAAGGAGACCCGCAATGATCCGACGCTGTCAAGGGTATATGAATTGACGGTGAGGGGATGGCCAACACATGGCGACTCACTGTTGCCAGCATTCTTATCCAGAAGAGAACAGCTGTCAGTATGCCAGGGGACAGTGATGTGTGGATCCAGAGTGGTGATTCCACCCAAGTTAAGGGAGAGAGTGCTAAATGAGCTACATGAAGGTCATCTGGGGGGAGTGAAAATGAAAAGCCTTGCTAGGGCTTATGTGTGGTGGCCGGGAATCGATCAACAAATCGAAGACCTAACTAAGAGCTGCTTAGGATGCCAGAAGACCCAAAATGCACCACCACATGCCCCTCTACACCCATGGGAGTGGCCCTCCTCTCCATGGCAACGGGTGCACATTGATTTCGCTGGTCCATTCATGGACTCAATGTTCTTAATAGCAGTGGATGCTCATTCAAAGTGGCCTGAGGTGATAAAGATGTCTTCAACCACTACAGAGAAAACGATTGCAGTCCTACGGCCCATATTTGCCAGAAACGGTTTGCCAGAGCAGATCTGCTCTGATAATGGACCACAGTTTGTGTCCGACGAGTTCCAAAAATTCATGAAAAGGAATGGGGTAAGGCATTACACATCCGCCCCGTATCATCCAGCCACCAATGGATTGGCTGAGAGGTTCGTACAAACCTTTAAGAAGGCGATAAAGGCCATGTGCGACGAGGAAATTCCACTACAGCATAAGATGGACAATTTCTTATTAGCCTACCGAAACGCGACACATGCAGTTACCAACCAGACCCCAGCCATGATGTTCTTTAACCGAAGTTTGAGATCTCGTCTGGACTTGCTCAGACCAAATGTGCGAAGAAATGTTGAGGACAAACAATTCCAGCACATCAACGAGAAGCCGACAAGGAGCTTCAATGTAGGGCAACCAGTCTTGGCCCGTGACTATCGAACAGAGAAATGGCAACCCGGAACGATATGTACAAGGCAGGGGCCATTAATGTACACAGTGGATGTCGGGGAGAACATTGTGAGACGCCACGTCGATCAGATCTTAGCGTCACAGGAACATGTCAACCCCATGTCTCGAGCACCTGGGGATGAACCCGACATACCGGTAGCATCTACTTCAGACCCAGTAGCAGTGGATCCCGATGAACTACCCAATGAAAAGGGGTCAGAATCGCCTCTGCATCAAGAACAAGAACCTCCGGAAAGGCGCTATCCCGAAAGGGTCAGGAAGCCGCCCCAAAGACTGAATCTATAAATGGACTTTTGTTGTTTAATGTACATGTTGAAATGTTAATTGTTATTTGAATATTAGGGGTACTACTAATCTAAAAGGGGAGGAATTGTAGTGTATGTGCCTTTAATCAGAACTACTTTTTCAGCTCCTGTATACTGTAGTACCAGCAGTGACCACACCGGTATATAAGCTTTGCGCATGCCTCTGTACCCCAAGTCTAGAGACTACCCTCCTCCAGTAAAGACCTGTTTATTGTTAATGTACAGCATCCATGTGATTATTTAATAATAGCATATCCACTGAACCACGGACCCAACAAGAGGAATATGTTATGTATTGTGTGTTCTCCTCCCACCTGTGGTGGCGCTGTCACAGCAGATAAATGGTTGGGTGTTCTCTTGGTTAAGTTTAGCTCTCTTTGTTTGGAACTTTCCAGAACTTCCTTTCCTTCCTGAATGAAGCACTTCACGTTTGAATCTCTGAGTTCTGAGTCCTAAATTGTGTCTATGTAGAAAGGTACCGACACAACATCTACGACCCTATGAAACTGGAGTGTACAACTCTGTAATGATCGCTTTGAAATTACACCGTGTAAATATTAGCAAACACTTAATGGGTTGTGAATTGGACTTTGTGTAATAGTGTAAAACAGGTAATAGCGAATCCACAGCCCGTTTTACATCTCTCCCCAGTGACATCAATGGAAATAAGAATCGGGGCAGACGCGCTATCACCCGTTTTTCACTAACGCAAAGTCAAGATCTACCCCAATGAGTTCATATAAAATTCCTTTGTCGGCTATTTTAACATAGGTATTAGCCCATTTTAAATGTTAAAATAGTGGCCGAAATAATTTCATATGACTGTGTGAAGCGTTCACATGCTATCATTCGCACAACATCATTTGAAGGATGATGGATGAATCGGAGTATATTTAGTAGGCTCCTTACTGCTTGGTGGCTCCATTTCTTAAAGATGCTTCACAAAAAGCACAACCTAAAAACAGTGCGAACGTAGAACTGGTTGAACCCACTTGGAGTACGTAATTATATGCTGTGACTTCTTTTAACTCCAGCAGCTACAACAGTACAAGATGTTCAGCATCTTTGGAGAGAGAAACAGAGTTAACGTTTCAGGTCAATGACTGATTCGTCTCTCTCTACAGATGCTGCCTGACCTGCTGAGTATTTCCAGCATTTTCTGTTTTTATTTCAGATTTCCAGCATCCGCAGTATTTTGCTTTAGTACAAGATGTTCCCCAGGTGCCCAACAGCCTGCTCCGAATAAAACCTTGTTAGAAACCTAACAGTAACAAAACATTTGAGATGGAAATAAAATTCCAAGAAAATTCAGAACACTCAAAAAACAGGTGAGTGCTAGTTCCTGTCTAAAACAACATGTGAGGGAACCTACAATGGAGATTGCAACATTGAATATGGCATTAACTAATAAAGAGTGTGTGATAAGCCAAGTAATAGCGAGGGAGCATCATGTAACTATAATGTCATTAATCTCCGAGTAGAGGTGAGGACAGAACATTAAAGAATGCCTACTTCGACAAGCTGGGGTCGATTTTACGAGTTAAACTGGAGTGGGGGGGTGGGGGGGGGGACTCTTACCCAATCCGTTCCAGCCCCGATCTGGCCGCCTGCAATGTTAAATTGCTGTCGGCAAGGACACCTGTCCGAAGCCAACGGGGTCCAGCCGTTAAAATCGAGTGGCTCGGAGGCCACTACCAGGGGTCTGAGGGAACGGTCCCTGGCACAAGGTAAGTGCATCGGAGGGCTCAGGGTGGGGAATCGTGAAAAGGGGAGGTCCAAAGTTTCCTTTTGGTGCCTGAAAGAGCTCCTCCTGAGCCCACAAGGAAAGAAGTAAAAAAAATTAATTGTTTACATTTATACTTAGCGGCATGCTATGGAGGTCCAGCTGTTAAAATCAGTCGAGCCTCCCCGCTATCGCTCCCAGAGGAACCGGTTGCTCACTAGGCCCTGTTCCCACTTGGGTGGTTTGTGGTGGTAGACAGCAGGTTATTGTGGTGCATGCGGAAGTATCTGATTGGCAACTGGTTGTTGGTGGTGTGCCATAGAGGTTGGTGTTGGTAAAAGTAATTTTTATAAATGATTTGGAGGATAGAATTGTAACACTCACTCACTCCACCACCGGCGTACTGTGGCTGCAGTGTGTACCATCTATCTACAAGATGCACTGCAGCAACTCGCTAAGGCTTCTTCGGCAGCATCTTCTGACCTAAATGGACAAGGGCAGCAGGCGCATGGGAACACCACAACCTCCAAGTTCCCGTCCAAGTCACACACCATCCTGACTTCGAAATATATTGCCGCTCCTTCATTGTCGCTGGTCAAAATCCTGGAATTCCCTCCCTAACAGCACTGTGGAGTACCTTCACCACATGGGCTGCAGTGGTTCCAGGAGGCGGCTCACCACCACCTTCTCAAGAGCAATTAGGGATGGGCAATAAATGCTGGCCTTGCCAGCGACACCCACATCCCATGAACGAATATTTTTTTTAAAAATTCACACAGGAGTTACAGTCTCAGAATAAGGGGTCAGCAATTTAGGACTGAGATGAGGAGAAATTTCTTCACTCAGAGGGTGGTGAATCTTTGGAATTCTCTACCCCAGAGAGCTGTGGAGGCTCAGTCATTGAGTATATTCAAGACAGAGATCGATAGATTTTTGAATATTAAGCTAATTAAGGGATGTGGGGATAGTGCAGGAAAGTCGAGATGAGGTAGAAGATCAGCCATGATCTTATTGAATGGCGGAGCAGGCTCGAAGGGCCAAATGGCCTCCTACTGCTCCTATTTCTTATGTTCTTATGTTCTTATTCAAAACATCTAAGTTTACAGATGACACCAAATTGTGAACAGTGGAACATGATGATTATCAATGAGCACAAATCTAAAAGGATCTAGTGAGGCTATGTGTGTGGACAGTGTTGTGTCGGTACCTTTCTACCTAGACACAATTTAGGACTCAAAACCCAGAAATTCAAACATGAAGTGCTTTATTCAAAGGGAAAAGGAAGT
Organism: Somniosus microcephalus; assembly: GCF_052327205.1. Lineage (NCBI taxonomy): Eukaryota > Metazoa > Chordata > Chondrichthyes > Squaliformes > Somniosidae > Somniosus > Somniosus microcephalus. The sequence continues at coordinate 251,130,388 of NC_140989.1, forward strand.
TCTGGAAAGTTCCGAACAAAGAGAGCTAAACTTAACCGAGAACACCCAACCATTTATCTGCTGTGACAGCGCCACCACAGGTGGGAGAAGAACACACAATACATAACATTTCCTCCCCTCTTAAATGGAAGGTCCACATTATTCCTCAACAGGTAAATTACTTTCAATGCACTCAACGAACCTAGGGTAGAGGTAGGCTGCCTCAACCCCTGACTTTACCCTGGGGTTTATTCTGCCCCAGTCTTGTGGGTAAGTCACTAAGCCTACAGATCCAAGCGTCTTGAAGGACGCCGCCCTCTGACAGGATACCGGCGGTCATCGCTGGCTTCCACAGCAGTAGGCATTGACACAGGCCTAGATGGAGAAGGTGCCTGTGTCAGTTGAAAGTCAGGAGTTTGCACAGGTGGAACAGTCTCTTTGACTTCCTGTGTTGGAGAAGAGCACTGTGGCAAAGGATGCTGGTTTGCGGTATCATCCGGAAACAGTTCAGGCCAACCAGCCGTTGGAGCCGCTGTGGCTGTCTCTGCTCCAAGCAACAGTTGCTCTGTGTGTCTTCTCCAGACAACGTCCTCAGCAGTCTCAACCATGTAAGACACAGGGCCCGCCTGCGTGATCAACGTAGCAGGAACCCATTTCAGTCCAGCGTTGTAGTTTCGAGCTAGGACGTGCTCTCCCGAATGAAACCGTCTCTCCTTGGCTCTTTTCTCTCTCTTTTCAACTTGAGCTTGTTGTTGACGATGGACAACCTGCTCTGCCCTTGGAGGTTTGAGTAAGTCAAAACTTGTCCGCAACTGCCTCTTCATCATGAGCGAAGCGGGGGAAGTTTTGGTTGTGGCATGCGGCTCGTTCCTGTAGGGCAACAGGAAGCTGTTCAGACGTTGGTGGATTGAGCCCTGACCTTGCGATACCTTCAAGGCGTGCTTCAAAGTTTGCACGAACCTTTCTGCCTGGCCATTAGTAGAGGGATGATAGGGCGCAGACCTGATGTGTTGGACACCATTCACATGCAGGAAGGTTGCAAACTCCTGTGATACAAATTGTGGACCATTGTCACTTATGAGTTGCTCCGGTGAGCCACAACGGCTGAACATCTCACCAAGTTCCTCAATTGTTTTCTCTGCCATGGTAGACCTCATCACAGCGACCTCCGGCCACTTGCTACGAGTGTCTACAACTACCATAAACATCTTCTCTTCGAAAGGACCGGCGAAGTCCACATGTACTCGCTGCCACACTTCTGCAGGCCAATCCCAGGGGTGTAGGGTTGCCAGCTATGGAACATTCCGGACCCTTTGACATGGGGAACATGTTTTGGCTTTCTCCTCAATATTCCAATCGAGACCTGGCCACCAGAAGTAGCTTCTTGCCATTTCCTTCATCCGAACCATCCCACTGTGGCCTGTATGAAGTTGTTGCAGTATAGGTTCCGTCAGAGGTGGCGGAATGATGACACGCTGTCCCCAAAGAAGACAACCTGCCTGGACGGAGAGCTCATTTCTTTTTGAAACGTAAGTTTTCAAACTAGGAGAATCTCCTATAGCTCTCCCTCGAATGACATCGTCCATTACCTCAGACAGGACTGGATCTTTGCAGGTGTACCTTCGCACCTGAACTGCAGTGACGGGTGCTCCCTCCACTTGTCTAAAGTAGAAGATGTCTATCTGACGAGGCTCTGGGGGAGTAACAGGCAAGGGTAGCCTCGAGAGACCATCTGCGTTGCCGTGCAAGTCTGATTTGCGATATTTGATGTCGTATGTGTGTCCTGACAACAGTAAAGCCCACCTTTGCATCCTGCTTGCAGCGAGAGATGGAATTCCGGTGTGGGGCCCGAAGATTGAAGTCAATGGACGGTGGGCCGTCAGGAGTGTGAACCTTCTCCCAAACAGGTACTGATGAAATTTTCGAATTCCAAAAACGATTCCCAAGGCTTCGCACTCGATCTGCGCATAGTTATTCTCGGCCTTGTTCAAGGTGCGTGATGCGAAGGCGATAGGTTTCTCTTCACCCGAAGGCATGATGTGGGATATGACTGCTCCCACACCATATGGTGATGCATCACATGCTAGCTGCACGGGTAGCTTTGGGTCGAAGTGTGTCAGGACCTCCGATTTCAGCAATGCTTTCTTTGCTTGGGCGAAAGCTTCGTTGCCCAGTTCAGTCCATTTCCATGTTTTGCCTTGACATAGCAACTGATGTAACGGCTTCAGCAATGTTGCTAAGTCTGGAATAAACTTCCCATAGTAGTTAAGTAGCCCCAGAAATGAACGTAACTGGCTCACATTCTGGGGCGCTGGGGCCTCCACAATCGCCTTGACCTTTCACGGCGCCTTATGCAGGCCAGTAGCGTCAATCACATGCCCCAGGTACTCAACTGAAGACTGAAAGAATTCACATTTGTCTTTACGAACTCTGAGTCCGTACTCTTTCAGTCGTTGTAGTGTCGCATCCAAGTTCAGAAGATGATCCTCCTCATTTGTCCCAGTGACAAGGATGTCGTCCAGGTAGCACTGGACTCCTGGCAGTCCACTCAAAATCTGATCCATTGCCCTTTGGAATAGAGCAGGGGCCGACGTAATTCCAAATGGAAGGCGGCAGTACCTGAATAGCCCCTTGTGTGTCACAATTGTCAGCAGCTCCTTTGATTTGTCATGGACATGCATTTGTAGATAAGCCTGGCATAAGTCTATTTTGCTGAACTTTTGCCCTCCGGCCAGGCCCGTAAAAAGATCATCAATGAGGGGAAGAGGGTACTGTTCTGCAGACAGCACTGGGTTAATAGTCACTTTAAAATCCCCGCAGATTCGAACAGATCCATCCTTTATCAGGACAGGAACAATGGTTGCGGCCCATTTGCTCATGCTCACAGGCTCCAGGACTCCATTCTCGACTAAGGCCTCCAAGTTAGCCTCAACTTTTGGCCTAATTGCATAGGGTACAGGTCGGGCTTTGTGAAACTTCGGCTTGCTGTCAGGTTTAATGTCCAGTCTCACGCTGATCTTTTTCATGCTCCCAAGTTCCCCATTGAAGAGTTCTGCATGTTTGTTTAACACTGCAGTCAGACCTGGCTCCCCTTTTGACATCATGCAGACTGCAGGCCAGTCCAGCGTGATTTTCTCTAGCCACGCACATCCCAGTAGCGATGGGTAATTTCCCTTTACCACATATAGTGGCAGTTTTGCAGTCTGTCTGTTCAATTTAACTGTCACCTCAATGGCGCCTCTCATGGCCACACGTTCGCCGGTATACGTCTTTAGCAAAATGTTTGTTGGCTGAAGGGTAAGATGCTTTATCATTTTGTTGTAGACAGTGTCTGAAACAAGGGACACAGCTGCGCCTGTGTCCACCTCCATCCGCACTGATTGTCCCTCCACCAGTGGTGACACCCAGTAGCCATTTGAACCACCTGCAACCGTCAGTATGTGCACCTCTTCCTCCTCAGAGGTGTCGCTCCCCTCTGTTTTGCTTGTTCTATCACACTGCACTGAATGAACACTCTTTTTCCTCTCTTGTCCAAATACAGACATTTTGCTTCCATGCTTCCCAGCTCTGTCTGTTATTTTTTTACCTCTACAGGCGCATTCAATGTGACCCTTTTTGCCACAATTTCGGCATTCCAGCTCCGTACACCAGCAGTCATTAGCGTGATGGCCCGTTTTCCCACAACGGTAACATGTGCCGTTCCGCGCACCTTTAGGCTCAGATGACACCTTGTGAACTCTCCCTGTTGAACTCAACTGGTGAGCCTCCTTTTCTGCCATCTCCATGGAGACACTAACTTCAGTGGCCTTTTCAAGAGTAAGGTTGTCCTCAGTAAGAAGGCGCTACTGTGTGGCTGCATTTTGCAGACCACACATGAGTCTGTCTCTAATGGTGTCCTTCAGCACCTCCTTGAACTCGCAGTGTTCTGACAACCTTTTTAAAGCAGCAATAAACATCGTCACTGATTCCCCCTCCTCTTGATTCCGTTTGTGAAATCTAAATCTCTCAGCAATAACCAAAGGTTTTGGTGAAAAATGTGCTCCAAGAATTTCCACTAGTTGCTTATATGTTTTAGTTCCTGGCTTATCTGGCTGCACGAGGCTGCGAAGTAAATTGAATGTCTTCGGCCCCATTACACTCAAAAAGGTAGGCACGACCTTTTCGTTTGCCACCGCATTCGCCAATACAAAATAGTCAAAATGTTCCGTATATGCGCTCCATTGCTCCACATTTTCATCAAAATCACCGATGTTACCTAATATAGTGGCCATCTCACGTTTCAAATTAAAATTTCTGTTTACTCATTGCCGTAACATTAATGTGATGCTGCAATCTCTGTTCCGAGTGTTTTGTAGTCGAAAACAAGAAAGTTCCCACAACGCAGATTCATCCGATCCTCATCGCCACTTGTTGTGTCGGTACCTTTCTACCTAGACACAATTTAGGACTCAAAACCCAGAGATTCAAACATAAAGTGCTTTATTCGAAGGGAAAAGGAAGTTCTGAAAAGTTCCGAACAAAGAGAGCTAAACTTAACCGAGAACACCCAACCATTTATCTGCTGTGACAGCGCCACCACAGGTGGGAGAAGAACACACAATACATAACAGACAGAGAGGTAGTAGATGCAACTCAATAGAGAGAAGTGTGAAGTGGATTATGTAGTAAGTAGAGATGTGCACACAGTGTCATACAAAGGAAGAAGAAAAAGATTTGGGGTTTGAGTGGACAGATCATAGTAACATGGTAACATTAGGAACAGGAGTAGGCCATTCAGCCCCTCAAGCCTGCTCCACCTTTCAATTAGATCAAGGCTGATCGGCACGTCAACTCCATTTACCCGCCAATAGCTTCATATCCCTTGATAACCTTACCTCACAAAAATCTATCGATCTCAGTCTTAAAAGTTTTAATTGTCCCAGCCTTTTGGGGGGTGAGAGTTCCAGATTTCTACTACCCGTTGTGTGAAAAAGTGCTTCCTGATTTTGCTCCTGAATGGCCTGGCAGTAATTTTAAGATGATGTCCCCTTGACCTTGATTGCCCCCACCAGAGGAAACAGTTTCTCTGTATCTACTCTTTGAATCTTTTTAACATTTTAAACATCTCGATCAGATCACCCCTCAATCTCCTATACTCAACAGAATGCAAGTCAAATTTATGCAACCTGTCCTCATAATTTAACCCTTGAAGCACCAGGATCATTCTGGTGAATCTGCGCTGCACTCCCTGCAAGGTCAATACATCCTTACTGAGGTGCAGTGCCACTTGGGTCACTAAACCTGTTGGCACAGTGGTCGCAGGCAGTTAGTAAAATGAATAGAAGTGGTGGGCTGTATAGCTAGGTGCGTAACATATAAGTAGCAAGAGGCAATTCTAAAATTACATCTGGCCTTATTCAGACCACATCTGGAATAGTGTGTGTAGCTATGGACTTCCTATTTTAAAAAGGATATCAAGTGGTTGAAGGGCATTCGAAGGAGGACTACTGGATTAATTTAGGGGGCAGGACTTTCAGGAGAGGTTATCTAACTTGGGACTTTTCTCTCTTGAAAAGAGAAGCCTAAAAGGTGCTTTGGTCGAAGTATTTAAGATTGAAGCGTTTGGAGAAAGTGGATTGAGGTACGTTTCTCTGCCCCGTATGAAATTCAAGGACAAGGGGTAATGGTTTCAAATGAAGGAAGACAAAAGAAAATGGGAAAATCAGGCATTGTTTTTTTAAATGGGTAATAAGCATATAGAACAGATTACTAACAAGGGAGGCGGAACAGGAAAGGAAGACTGGGTTCAGAAAAGGTCTAAACAAATCCCTGTCAGCAATTATTAGAATTAGAAAAGTATCAAAATAATCCTGTGGGAAGTTGGAATGGTAAGCTAGATAGGTCAAAGGTCAACTTCAGTTTGAATTGTTATGGCTGCTGCTCTCTCAACAAATTTTCTTCGCACCTCTGAATTTTGCTGGCGTCTGTGTCCACAGCTGGCAGTTAGCCTTGCCTAACTAAGTTTGCTTTCTTTATATGGGAGTGAGTGTTGACAAGCTATTTGACTGAGGAGGACATCGCAACCAAACCAAATCCTGTCCTCACACAAACTCCGCTTAGCTGCACTTTCTAATAGGGTTTCACTGGGCCGCAGTCAAAAGCAGGAATCCTGGCTGATTTCATTCCCCGCCTTCCCCTTGCCTCCTTTAGCACAGCGGCCAATTTTAATGCCCTTACAGCTGCCCTGCCTTAAACCAGTAAACTCAGCAAACAGACGTTTGTATCATCGAATTTATTGGATCCGTGGTTCAGTGGATATGCTCTTATTAAATAATCACACGGATGCGGTACATTAACAAATAACAGGTCTTTACTGGAGGAGGGTAGTCTCTAGACTGGGGGTACAGAGGCATGCGCAAAGCTTATATACCGGTGTGGTCACTGCCAGTACTACAGTATACAAGAGCTGTAAAAGTAGTTCTGACTTAAAGGCATATACACTACAATTCCTCCCCTTTTAGATTAGTAATACCCCTAATATTCAAATAACAATTAACATTTCAACATGTACACTAAACAACAAAAGTCCATTTATACATTCAGTCTTTGGGGCGGCTTCCTGACCCTTTCGGGATAGCGCCTTTCCAGAGGTTCTTGTTCTTGGTGCAGAGGCGATTCTGACCCCTTTTCATCGGGTAGTTCATCGGGTTCCACTGCTACTGGGTCTGAAGTAGATGCTACCGGTATGTCGGGTTCATCCCCAGGTACTTGAGACATGCGGTTGACGCGTTCCTGTGACGCTAAGATCTGATCGACGTGGCGTCTCACAATGTTCTCCCCGACATCCACTGTGCACATTAATGGCCCCTGCCTTGTACATATCGTTCCGGGTTGCCACTTCTCTGTTCGATAGTCACGGGCCAAGACTGGTTGCCCTACATTGAAGCTCCTTGTCGGCTTCTCCTTGATGTGCTGGAATTGTTTGTCCTCAACATTTCTTCGCACATTTGGTCTGAGCAAGTCCAGACGAGATCTCAACCTTCGGTTAAAGAACATCATGGCCGGGGTCTGGTTGGTAACTGCATGTGTCGCGTTTCGGTAGGCTAATAAGAAATTGTCCATCTTATGCTGTAGTGGAATTTCATCGTCGCACATGGCTTTTATCGCCTTCTTAAAGGTTTGTACAAACCTCTAAGCCAATCCATTTGTGGCTGGATGATATGGGGTGGATGTGTAATGCCTTACCCCATTCCTTTTCATGAATTTTTGGAACTCGTCGGACAAAAACTGTGGTCCATTATCAGAGCAAATCTGCGCTGGCAAACCGTTTCTGGCAAATATGGTCCGTAGGACTGCAATCGTTTTCTCTGTAGTGGTTGAAGACATTTTTATCACCTCAGGCCACTTTGAATGAGCATCCACTGCTATTAAGAACATTGAGTCCATGAATGGACCAGCGAAATCAATGTGCACCCGTTGCCATGGAGAGGAGGGCCATTCCCATGGGTGTAGAGGGGCATGTGGTGGTGCATTTTGGACCTTCTGGCATCCTAAGCAGCTCTTAGTTAGGTCTTCAATTTGTTGATCGATTCCCGGCCACCACACATAAGCCCTAGCTAGGCTTTTCATTTTCACTCCCCCCAGATGACCTTCATGTAGCTCATTTAGCACTCTCTCCCTTAACTTGGGTGGAATCACCACTCTGGATCCACACATCACTGTCCCCTGGCATACTGACAGCTGTTCTCTTCTGGATGAGAATGCTGGCAACAGTGAGTCGCCATGTGTTGGCCATCCCCTCACCGTCAATTCATATACCCGTGACAGCGTCGGATCATTGCGGGTCTCCTTCTCTATATCCGCATTTGTTACTGGCAATCGTTAAATTATTCACGAATAAAATATCTCGATAGGGTCCACTGCTGGTGCTTCCTCCACAGTAGGCAGTGGCAGGCGTGATAGCCCATCAGCGTTCCCATGCTGTTTCGTGCCTTTATATTCTATTTCATATTGATTCGCCCCTAGAAACAGGGACCATCTTTGTAACCGCTGTGCAGTCATCACTGGAACGCCCTCCTTAGCATTAAAGATGGAGACAAGTGGTTGGTGGTCAGTCAGCAAGGTGAACTTCTGCCCATGCAGATAGTGGTTGAATTTTTTTACTCCCCATACTAGGCTGAGGGCCTCCCTGTCAATCTGGGCGTAGTTGCGCTCGGCTGAGGTTAGTGACCGAGACGCAAAGACTACTGTCCTCTCCAACCCGTCTGGGAATTTGTGCGACAGCACCGCTCCAATACCGTAGGGTGATGCATCACATGCCAAACAAATTGGTAGTGCTGGGTTGAAATGGGCCAACACCTCTTTTGATGTGATCAATTCTTTACACTTCTGGAAAGCTCGTCTACGTTGGTCATCCCACTTCCATGGTACCCCTGTTTGCAGTAGGGTGTTCAGCGGGTGTAATACCGTAGACAAATTTGGTAAGAACTTGTGGTAATAGTTTACCAGCCCGAGGAACGACCTCAGTTGTGACACATTTTCCGGTGCTGGAGCCTTGACTACTGCCTCAATCTTGTCAGGGGACTTATGTAACCCCTCTTCATCGATGACGTGGCCACAATACGAGACCTGTTTCTGGAAAAACTCGCACTTGTGGCGATTAGCTCGTAGCCCATACTCCTTTAATCTGGTGAGCACCTTCTCCAAGTTGGCGAGGTGATCACCGTCATTTTCGCCTGTGAACAAGATGTCGTCCAAATAACACTGGGTCCCTGGAATCCCTTGCAGGACCTGATCCATCGCCCTTTGCCAGATAGCCGGAGCCGAGGCTACTCCAAACACCAGCCGGTTGTATTGATAGAGACCTTTATGAGTGTTGATCGTAAGGTAATGTTTCGAAGCTTCTTCTACCTCCATTTGCAAGTACGCCTGGGCTAGATCAATTTTGGTGAAGCGTTTACCTCCAGATAGCGAGGTGAAAATAGCCTCAATTCGTGGAAGCGGATATATTGCACCGTGTGAAGGATTGGGTTCACTGTCACCTTAAAATCCCCACAGATGCGGACCTTCTTTGGTTCCCCAGGCGTATTATTCAACGACCTCTTCATTACAGGAACGATGGGTGTAGCCCACTTGCTCCAGTCAACTTTGGACAGTACTCCTGAATGTTCCAACCCTTCCAGCTCTGCTTCAGCAGCTGGTCTGATCGCATAAGGCACTGGTCTGGCCTTCAGAAACTTTGAGCTTGCATTTTCCTCTATTTTAATCGTTGCTGTTATTCCTTTCAGTGTTCCTAGTCCCTCCTGGAACACTTCTTTTGCGTCAGTTAGCATTTTTGACAGTCGTCCAGGTGTGACGTCGTCATCTTTTTTGGCCTCAACCTTCAGTGCCTGTATGGAATGCCAATCTAAATGTATCTTCCAGATCCATTCACGTCCTAGCAGTGGTGGTCCTCCATTTGGCAATACATATATATCCATTTTAGGTATTTCCTGGCCTTTATATGTCACTTTCAACCTTATTTATCCTTTGGGGTAGACTTTTTGCCCCGTATACGTCTTCAAGACAATCTCTGTAGCTTTCAAGGATATGTGTGAAAATAGCCGCTTGTAGTCTCTTTGATTTATGACTGTTAGAGCTGACCCTGTGTCCAGTTCCATTTCCACTTGGACTCCGTCTATCTTGAGTGTAACCCAAATAGTCTGGTGATCCTCCATTTCGGTTACCTTATGTAGTTTCAGACAACCCAGCTCCTTGCTTCCGGAGTCTGTGTCACTTTTCTGTTCGTCTGAACCACTGTCCATCACCTTGTGTACCTTTTTGTACTTCTCCTGTGGAGATTTCTTACTGTTGGTTTTCTTCCCAGACCTGCAGACTCTTGCTATGTGTCCTGCTTTCCCACACTCTCTGCACACTTGGTCCTTGAACCAACAATCTTTCTGGTCATGTGTTGTTCTGCCGCAGCGATAGCACTTCCCTGTTCCATAGCACATTTCATTGGTGCCATATTCTTGCGGTCTCCGTTGTACCTCTGCAGCGCCCCTTGCAGCTGCTTCGTGTGATACTGCCATACTGAAAGCTTTGTCCAGCGTAAGGTCCTTTTCTGATAGAAGCCGTTTCTGGGTTCCTTCACTTTGTAGCCCACACACAAACTTATCCCTTAACGTGTCTGCTAGTCCCGCTCCAAACTGGCAGTGTTTCGATAGCTTGCGCAGTTCCGTTAGGATCTCAGCATTGCTTTCGTCTTTGTGTTGGTTCCTTTTATGGAACTTAAATCGTTCTGCTATCAGCAGCGGTGTGGGGTTTAAGTGGTCCTGTAGGATTTCTACTATGCTTTCAAAATTCTTGTTTACCGGCTTCTCTGGGGTTATTAGATTTCGCAGTAACCCATAAGTTTTTGCACCCATGGAATTTAACAGAACCAGTGCTTTATTAGCATCTGGCACTTCATTCACCCTGCAGTACACCTCAATACATTCCACATATGTCGCCCAATCTTCGACTTCATTGTCGAACGTAGAGATACTGCCACTCTTCGGCATCCTTGGGTGTGCGTTAACTATCACAAATGGCGCCTCCCACGCTTCCCCTTCTTCTCCGCTGGCACAAAATGGCATTTCCCGCGCTTTCCTTCCTTCCTGCGCTCGCCCTTCTTCACCGCTGCGGCTTCTAAAAATGGCGTCTCCCGCGCTCTTCCTTCTCCTCCGCGGCTCAATGGCGTCTCCCGCACTCTCCCTTCTTCTCCGCGGCTGAGTGGCGCCTCCCACGCTCTTCCTTCTTCTCCGCGGTTCAATGGCGTCTCCCCTTTCTTCGCCCCGCAGACCCTGTTCAGCCCGTGAGCACTGGCTGTGCTCTGCACGTTCTTCTTTTTATATTTTTCGACGCCGCTCAGTCTAGAACCCGACTGTTTCTTACCCTCTCTCTCTCCGGTTTGTTTTTTTTTCCTCGACGCCGCTCGGTGTTCAACCCCCGGCTGCGCCCTGCGCTCTTCACCCTCTGTCTTACCCTGTCGACGCTGCTCGGCACTCTCTCCGCCGTCGGTCGGCTCCAGCCGCCGCTGCTTGGAAAGGGTCTGCGCTGGACCTGTCGTCGGTCTCTTACTGCTCGTTGTGGCTGGGGAACCAAGCCCGGCTCTCCACAGCCTCCCCTGCGAAGTTGGATCTCTGCCTGACTGCTGGGCGGTTGCTCGTGGTCGACGCCCGTGTTCCTGGCCTCGACTATTTTTTTTTTTTTTTGCAGGTAGATTCGAATCGACACTCGTCGCCACTGTTGGATCCGTGGTTCAGTGGATATGTTCTTATTAAATAATCACATGGATGCTGTACATTAACAAATAACAGGTCTTTACTGGAGGAGGGTACTCTCTAGACTGGGGGTACAGAGGCATGTGCAAAGCTTATATACCGGTGTGGTCACTGCCGGTACTACAGTATACAGGAGCTGTAAAAGTAATTCTGACTTAAAGGCACATACACTACAGAAGTCTATAGCATAGAAGGAGGCCATTTGGCCCATTGTGTCCGCGCCAGCCGATAAAGAGCTATCCAGCCTGATCCCATTTTCCAGCTCTTCGTCCGTAGCCTTTTAGGTTACTTCAAGGGCATAACCAAGTACCTTTTAAATCTGATGAGCATTTCTGCCTCTACCACCCTTTCAGGCAGTGAGTTGCAGACCCCACAACCAATGTTCACTTTAATTTTTTTTAGGGTGTGCGGCCCCTTTAAAGGGCTGCGCGGCCCATTCAAAATATCGAACATGCACGTTTTTTCCCATTTAAAAGCCGGTGAGCCACGGGAGCTGCATAGTGCTGCGCGGCCGAGTGGCTTTGCAACTTAAAGGGAACATTGCCTACCACCCTCTGGGTGAAAAAAATCCTCCTCAACTCCCCTCTAATCCTTCTACCAATAACTTGTGATTCTTTCTTTTTAATTGAACAACTTCCTCAGATCCTAACTCCATTCAGGACCTGAATGCTGATCCCATAGCTGGGGAGGGTCTTGTAAACATCTCTCGTGGTCTCCTGGACAGGATACAGGCCTGTTGCTTGGTAGGTGATCCCTTCTCACCTTTAAACTCCACCATCTTGCTCTCCATTGCAACTATTCTCCTATTTTTTTTAATCAATGGTCAGTGCTGCTCTGAACTTCCCTCCATTGTTCCTCCTAAGTTGCCAATGTGAAATCCTATAGCTCTCCTTCACACTGGACCCTCATGTTGCTGAAATTAAGACTCATCACAGTCTATCCTTGGCTCAATGGTCGCACTTTCACCTCTCAGTCAGAAGGTTGTGGGTTCACATCCCACTCCAGAGACTTAAGCATAAACATCTAGGCTGAGACTCCAGTGCAATACTGAGGGAGAGCTGCAGTGTTGGAGTGTGCCGTCTTTCAGATGAGATGTTGAAACAAGTGTATGTAGTGTATGTACCTTTAAGAGAGAACTACTTTTACAGCTCCTGTATCCTGTAGTACCGGCAGTGACCACACCTGTATATAAGCCTTGAGCATGCCTCTGTACTGTTAGTCTTTAGACTACCCTCCTCCAGTAAACACCTGTTGATTGTTAAGTTACAGCCTCCGTCTAGTTATTGGAAAACATCATACTTTAAGAATCACGGATTCAAAAGTGGCGATGAGGTCGATTCAAATCTACCTGCAACTCTGCATTTCCTTTCAAGGATTCGCTCCGGGAGGACAGTGGAAGAAAGTCGAGGCCAGAAGCACAGGCGTCGACCACGAGCAACCGTCCAGTCATCCGGCAGACAGTGGATATCGCAGGGGAGGCTGTTGAGAGCTGGGCTTGGTTCTCCAGCCACGACGATCCAGCAACAGACTGGCAACAGGTACAGCACAGACACTTCCCGGACAGCGGCGGCTGGAGCCGACCGATGGCACAGAAAAGGCCGAGCAGCGTCGACGGGGTAAGAGAGAGGGTGAAGCGCACAGGGCGCAGCCGGGTGTTGAAAACCAAGTGTTGTCGACGGAAAACAAAAAGAGAGAGAGAGGGTAAAGCAGCAGCCGGGGTTCAGGACCGAGCGGCGGCAACGAGAGAGGCGCACAGGAGAACGCGCAGAGCACAGCCAGGGTTCAAGGGCTGAACGGTGTCCGCGGGGGAAAGAAAGGAAGCGCAGGAGACGCCATTCAGCCACGGAGAAGAAGGGAGAGCGCGGGAGATGCCATTTTAGAAACCGCAGCGGAGAAGAAGGGCGAGCGCGGGCAGAAAGGAAAGTGCGGGAGACACCATTTTGTGACAGCGGAGAAGAAGGGAGAGCAAGGGAGACGCCATTTTAGACAGTTTAATCATGCCCAGGGATGCCGAAGAGTGGCAGTATCACTGCGTTCGACAATGAAGTCGAAGATTGGGCGACATATGTGGAATGTATTGAGGTGTACTGCAAGGCGAATGTGAAGTGCCAGATGCTAGGAAAGCACTGGTTTTGTTAAATTCCATGGGTGCAAAAACTTATGGCTTACTGTGAAACCTAATAACCCCAGAGAAGCCAGTGGATAAGAATTTCGAAAGCACAGTGGAAATCCTACAGGACCACTTAAACCCCACACCGCTGCTGATAGAAGAAAGATTTAAGTTCCACAAAAGGAACCAGCATAAAGACGAAAGTAATGCTGAGTATTTAACGGAACTGCGCAAGCTATCGAAACACTGCCAGTTTGGAATGGGACTATCAGATACGTTAAGGGACAAGTTTGTGTGTGGGCTTCAAAGTGAAGGAACCCAGAAACGACTTCTATCAGAAAAGGATCTTACGCTGGACAAGGCTTTCAGCATGGCAGAATCACACGAATCAGCCGCACGGGGCGCTGCAGAGATACAACGGAGACCGCAAGAATATGGCACCAATGAAATGTCATATGGAGCAGGGAAGTGTTATCGCTGTGGCAGAACAACACACGACCAGAAAGATTGTTGGTTAAAGGACCAAGTGTGCAGACAGTGTGGAAAAGCAGGACACATAGCAAGAGTCTGCAGGTCAGGGAAGAAAACCAGCAGCAAGAAATCTCCACAGGAGAAGTACAAAAAGGTACATAAGGTGATGGACAGTAGTTCAGACGAACAGAAAAGTGATACAGACTCCGGAAGCAAGGAGCTGGGTTGTCTGAAACTACATAAGGTAATCAAAATGGAGGATCACCAGACGATCTGGGTCATGCTCAAGATAGACGGAGTCCAAGTGAAAATGGAATTGGACACAGGATCAGCCCTAACAGTCATAAACCGAAGGGACTACCAGCGGCTATTTTCACATATACCCTTGAAAGCTACAGAGATTGCCTTGAAGACGTACATGGGGCAAAAAGTCTACCCCAAAGGAAAAATAAGGGTGAACGTGATATACAAAGGCCAGGAAATACCCAAAATGGACCTATATGTATTGCCAGATGGAGGACCACCACTACTAGGATGTGAATGGACCCGGAAGATACAATTAGATTGGCATTCCATACAGGCACTGAAGGTTGAGGCCAAAAAGGATGACGACGTCACACCTGGACGACTGTCAAAAATGCTAATGGACGCACAAGAAGTGTTCCAGGAGGGACTCGGAACACTAAATGGCATAACAGCGACGATTAAAATAGAGGAAAATGCAAGCCCAAAGTTTTTTAAGGCCAGACCGGTGCCTTATGCGATCCGACCAGCCGTCGAAGCAGAGCTGGAAGGGTTGGAACGTTCGGGAGTGCTGTCCAGGGTGGATTGGAGTGAGTGGGCTACACCCATCGTTCCTGTAATGAAGAGGTCATTGAGAAATATGCCTGGGGAACCAAAGAAGGTCCGCATCTGTGGAGATTTTAAGGTGACAGTGAACCCAGTCCTTCACACGGTACAATATCCACTTCCACAGATTGAGGATATTTTCGCCTCGCTATCTGGAGGTAAACACTTCACCAAAATTGATCTGGCCCAGGCGTACCTGCAAATGGAGGTAGAAGAAGCCTCGAAACAATACCTCACGATCAACACTCATAAAGGTCTCTACCAATACAACCGGCTGGTGTTTGGGGTAGCATCGGCTCCAGCTATTTGGCAAAGGGCAATGGATCAAGTCCTGCAAGGGATTCCAGGGACTCAGTGTTATTTGGACAACATCCTGGTCATGGGCAAAAATGACAGTGATCACCTCGCCAACCTGGAGAAGGTGCTCACTAGATTAAAGGAATATGGGCTACGAGCTAATCGCCACAAGTGCGAGTTTTTCCAGAAGCAGATCTCGTATTGTGGCCACATTATTGATGAAGAGGGGTTACATAAGTCCCCTGAAAAGATTGAGGCAGTAGTCAAGGCTCCAGCACCGGGAAATGTGTCACAACTGAAGTCGTTCCTCGGGCTGGTGAACTACTACCATAAGTTCTTACCAAATTTGTCTACAGTATTGCACCCACTGAACACCCTACTGCAAACGGGGGTACCATGGAAGTGGAATGACGAATGTAAATGAGCTTTCCAGAAGTGCAAAGAATTGATCACATCAAAAGAGGTGTTGGCCCACTACCAATTCGGTTGGCATGTGATGCATCACCCTATGGTATTGGAGCGGTGCTGTCGCACAAATTCCCAGACGGGTTGGAGAGGCCAGTAGCCTTTGCGTCTCGGTCACTAACCTCAGCTGAGCGCAACTATGCCCAGATCGACAGTGGGGCCCTCAGCCTAGTATGGGCAGTAAAAAAATTCAACCACTATCTGTTTGGGCAGAAGTTAACCTTGCTGACTGACCACCAACCACTTGTCTCCATCTTTAATCCAAAGAAGGGTGTTCCGGTGATGACTGCACAACGGCTACAAAGATGGTCCCTTTTTCTAGGGGCGAACCAATATGAAATTGAGTATAAGGGCACGAAACCGCATGGAAACGCTGATGGGCTATCACGCCTGCCACTGCCTACTGTGGAGGAAGCACCAGCAGTGGACCCTATCGAAATATTTTATTCGTCGATAAGTGAACGATTGCCAGTAACTAACGCGGATATAGAGAAGGAGACCCGCAATGATCTGACACTGTCTCGGGTATATGATTTGACGGTGAAGGGATGGCCAACACATGGCGACTCACTGTTGCCAGCATTCTCATCCAGAACAGAACAGCTGTCAGTATGCCAGGGGACAGTGATGTGTGGATCCCGAGTGGTAATTCCACCCAAGTTAAGGGAGAGAGTGCTCAATGAGCTTCACGAAGGTCATCTGGGAGGGGTGAAAATGAAAAGCCTTGCTAGGGCTTATGTGTGGTGGCCGGGGATCGATCAACAAATCGAGGACCTAACAAAGAGCTGCTCAGGATGCCAGAAGGTCCAAAATGCACCACCACATGCCCCTCTACACCCATGGGAGTGGCCCTCCTCTCCATGGCAATGGGTGCATATTGATTTTGCTGGTCCATTCATGGACTCAATGTTCTTAATAGCAGTGGATGCGCACTCGAAATGGCCTGAGGTGATCAAAATGTCCTCAACCACTACAGAGAAAACGATTGCAGTCCTACGGACCATATTTGCCAGGAACGGCTTGCCAGAGCAGATTTGCTCTGATAACGGACCACAGTTTGTGTCCGAAGAGTTTCGCAAATTTATGAGAAGGAATGGGGTAAGGCATTATACATCCGCCCCGTATCATCCAGCCACAAATGGATTGGCTGAGAGGTTCGTACACACCTTTAAAAAGGCGATAAGGGCCATGTGCGATGATGAAATTCCATTACAGCATAAGGTGGACAATTTCCTTTTAGCCTACAGAAATGCGACACATGCAGTTACCAACCAGACCCCGGCCATGATGTTCTTTAACCGAAGGTTGAGATCTCGTCTGGATTTGCTCAGACCAAATGTGCAAAGAAATGTTGAGGATAAGCAATTCCAGCACATCAATGAGAAGCCGACAAGGAGCTTCAATGTAGGAGAACCAGTCTTGGCCCGCGACTACCGAACAGAGAAATGGCAACCCGGAATGATATGCACACGGCAGGGGCCATTAATGTACACAGTGGATGTCGGGGAGAACATTGTGAGACGCCACGTCGACCAGATCTTAGCGTCACAGAAACGAGTCAACCCCATGTCTCGCGTACCTGGGGATGAACCCGACATACCGGTAGCATCTACCTCAGAAACAGTAGCAGCGCAAACTGAGGAACTAACCGACGAAAGGGGGCCAGAATCGCCTCCGCACCAAGAACAAGAACCTCAGGAAAGGCGCTATCCAGAAAGGATCAGGAAGCTGCCCCAAAGACTGAATCTATAAATGGACTATTTCAGTTTAATGTGCATGTTAAAGTGTTAACTGTTATTTGAATGTTATGGGTACTGTTAATCTAAAAGGGGAGGAATTGTAGTGTATGTACCTTTAAGAGAGAACTACTTTTACAGCTCCTGTATACTGCAGTACCGGCAGTGACCACACCTGTATATAAGCCTTGAACATGCCTCTGTACTGTTAGTCTTTAGACTACCCTCCTCCAGTAAACACCTGTTGATTGTTAAGTTACAGCCTCCGTCTAGTTATTGTAATGATATCAGCAAATAGTGATGTTATTTGCCTGTTCGATTATGATGCCTTAATAGCATGTTTGCAGGTATTGATTGCTTGTGCCTGACCAGCAGAGGGCATGTGACCAAAAGAAGCAAGGCAGTTAGTTTTAGTTTCAGTTTCGTTCTAGATGCATCACAGCATCGTGTCTCCTGTAAAAGCTGTATAAAAGAGTTGAACAGACTTTAGATTAAAACTCATTCTCTTTCATAAATGTCTCATCATTGAACCCACAAAGAAATCAATACATGGTGTCAGAAGTGGCTGAAAGAAATGAAGAGAAAAAAATCTGAAGTTAAATCAGCTCTCCACAGATTAGCAAGCCAAAAGAGAACATCGTTGCTTACCATTAGAGAATAGCTAACGAAGTGAAAAATGGAAGGTTTACACCCACCGGCGACGCTTCAGTTGACAGGTAATGTGGCTGAAAATTGGAGGAGGTTCAAACAACGTGTAGAGTTGTATTTATCAGCAATCGGAGCTGACGAGAAAAGTAATAAAAGGAAATCGTCACTGTTCTTACATGTCGTGGGTGATGAAGCGCTGGAGGTGTATAATAATTTCACATTCGCTACTGATGGAGACAAAATGAAGCTAGATAAAATAATGGAACAGTTTGAGGCCTACTGCATACCTAAACGTAACGTGACATTTGAGAGGCACAGATTTTTCTCATGTGTACAGAAAACGGGTGAGACTATTGATCAGTATGTGACTGAACTGAGAAACAGAAGCAAATCGTGTGAATTTGGGGGACTGACAGACTCGCTGATAAAAGACAGACTGGTGTGTGGTATTCCAGATAATGGTCTAAGGGAAAGACTGCTAAGAGAGCAAGATCTAGACCTGGGAAAAGCCATAGCACTGTGTAGGGCTACAGAAACTGTGAAGTTGCAGGCAAAGGAGCTGTTCAGTGACAAAAGCTGCAACGTGGATGCAGTGAGAAAGAACGGATACAAACCGTTTAACAAAAAGAGCGCCAATGTGAAAAAAGAGGCGTGGCCAGCAAACGAAAATGAAAGGGACAATCGAAAGTCATGTAGTCGATGCGGTACACAGCATCCACCAAGAAAGTGTCCAGCATATGGTAAAACATGCAATAGTTGCAACAAGAACAACCATTATGCCCGTTGCTATAAGAACCAAATGCAACAAAGCAAAGTCCATGCAGTAGATGAAAGCGAGATAGAGGAGTTCGATGTAGATGTTTTGTCTGAAAACAAAGAAGAAGAAAGAGACTGGATGTTGACACTAAAAGTGAATGATATACACATTCCATTTAAATTGGATACTGGAGCATAAGTTAATGTGATATCAGAGACTGATTTTAAGAAAATTAGACCCAGACCAAAGATACATGGAATAAAAGTGAAAGTGACAGAATACTCAGGTACTGATATACCAGTGAAAGGAAGATGCATTGTCAAAGTAACACACAAGGACAGAGAGCACACGCTAGCATTAATCGTGGTGCCAAAGGATGTGCAAGCCATACTAGGTTTAAAAGCCTGTGAGAGACTGAACCTGGTAAAGAGAGTCCTCGTTGTGGAAAGCGAAGGAGAGACAGTCTATGATGAACTGAATGTTGCGTACACACCGGGTAAGCTGATGTATACAGCAGACACGTTGTCCAGAGCTGTTGACCCAGGAGAGCCCGCAAACACAGTGAAAAGACTGAAGTACAATGCAAAAGACAGTGGAACTGACTTCTACCAAAGCATGCTTGTATACCGCACAACGCCGCTCGAGTGTGGTATGTCACCAGCCCAACTCCTTATGGGACGTATGCTAAGGTCAAACCTACCCATCCCGGAGAACCTCCTGAAAACAAAAGAGGGGGAGAAAGTGAGGAAGTTCAAAGAGCAACAGAAAGAAAAGCAAAAGTACTACTATGACAGAGGAACACAAAACCTACCTGAACTCCACACTGGTGACCAAGTAAGGTTCAAAGACAAAACAAACACATGGACTCAGAAGGGAACTGTCCTGAGTGAAGTTCAACCAAGATCATACACCATTCAGACAGATGAGGGTGCTGTTCTGAGAAGAAATCATCGAGATCTTCTCATGGGACCAGCCACAGCAGGTCAAGAGACTGATACTGTTGAACAACCTGATCACACAGCTGAGAAACAATCATCTGAGGCAACAACTCAGATTCAAGGACAATCAATCAGAAAATCCTCAAGACACGTGAAGCCTCCTGAGAGACTCATTGAGCAAATTTAAGGACTATTGTTATAGAAGGAAGTAATGTTATCTTATTCTTTCTTCAAGTTCTAGTGTATTGACATATTTCATGTGAACACACAAAGCAAGGTTAAAAAACCTTGATCATGATAATGATAATGTAAGTTCATTAAGTGTTACAGTTAAAATGCAGTTTAATACAAAGAAAACATGTTGTTAGTTAAAAGTAAAATACTTTTGTTTTAAGAAAGGGAGATGTAATGATATCAGCAAATAGTGATGTTATTTGCCTGTTCGATTATGATGCCTTCATAGCATGTTTGCAGGTATTGATTGCTTGTGCCTGACCAGCAGAGGGCATGTGACCGAGAGAAGTGAGGCAGTTAGTTTTAGTTTCGGTTTCGTTCTAGATGCATCACAGCATCGTGTCTCCTGTAAAAGCTGTATAAAAGAGTTGAACAGACTTTAGATTAAAACTCATTCTCTTTCATAAATGTCTCATCATTGAACCCACAAAGAAATCAATACAGTTATTGGAAAACATCATACTTTAGGAATCATGGATTCAACACCGCCTGCCCTCTCAGATGGACATAAAAGATCCCATGGCACTATTTCGAAGAAGAGCAGGGGAGTTATCCCCAGTGCCCTGGCCAATATTTATGGCTCAATCAGCATCACTAAAACAGAATATCTGGTCATTATCACATTGCTGTTTGTGGGAGCTTGCTGTGCGCAAATTGTCTGCCACATTTCCTACATTACAACAGTGACTACACTTCAAAAAGTACTTCATCGCTTTGAGGCATCTGGTCGTCGTGAAAGGCGCTATATAAATGCAAGTCTTTCTTTTCTACTTTAAAAATCTTGGCGTTTGAAATGCTACTGCGGATTTTATTAGATTAATCGGAGACTTACTGCACAGACAAGTCAGTCAGATATTACAAAAAAATCTTTTTAACTCACAACAGCTAAAATTCTTTCGTCTAAAATTCCCCAAAGTATTGCGGGTTTCATTTGGAAATAAAAGTGCACCAGTTATTTTTAGAGCTCAATCCGGACATATTTCCCTCTGCTAGAAAGCCTGATGTTATTCTGCATTTAAATTGCAATTGCACAATAAACCTGCACGTCATTATATTTCACTCAAAACCCCCAGCTTATTGATTCAATACGAGAGAATGTAACGGGTACTGGAGGTCGCCGCAGTGAGGTGCTTTCTATGGCTCAGCATGTGACCTCATTGAATTGTGCTGATCTGCAGACTTAAAGAAATGTGCTTGATTGGCACTGGCACAAAGGAAGCAGGACTTTGTCCCCACTATGTTAAAATAAATTAACTTTAATTACCATGTTTACTTACCCTGAGATCTTAACAGAGAGCAACAGACTCACAGCAGCGAGGATGTTTATTAAATACATTCAAAATATTCAGCTGTTAGTATCTATTTAATGTCTTGTTTCATCTATATTCTTAGCTGCAACACAGTAAGTAGACACTGATTAATGACTAAGACTGCAAGCAACAAAATCATGTTAAATAAAGAACAAACTTGCGTTTATATAGTTTCATTTCCATAGGATGTCGCAGCTTGTGAATCACGCTTGAAGCAAATTTGCCCACATCAATGGGATAAATGGCCAGTTAACGGGTTTAGCTGCTGTTGGCTGAGGGATAAATGTTTCCTCACCTTTTATATATAATATCACATCTACAATGAACAGATACACTCCCCACAATACCAGGGTACAGATACACATCCCACACCACCAAGGACCTGATACAAAGCCCACACCAGCAGGGACCCGATACACAGCCCACAATACCAGGGACCCAATACAAAGCCCACAATACCAGGGACCCAATACAAAGCCCACACCAGCAGGGACCCGATACAAAGCCCACACCACAAAGGACCAGATACACACCCCACACCACAAGGGACCAGATACACACCCGACACCACAAGGGACCAGATACACACCCCACACCACAAGGGACCCGATACACAGCCCACAATACCAGGGACCAGATACACACCCGACACCACAAGGGACCAGATACACAGCCCACACCACCATGGACCCAATACAAAGCCCACACCACCAGGGCCCAGATACACACCCGACACCACAAGGGACCAGATACACACCCCACACCACAAGGGACCAGATACACAGCCCACACCACCAGAGACGAACTACACATCGCAGACCACCAGAGACCAGATACACAGCCCACACCACCAGAGACAAGATACACACCCCACACCACCAGGGACCAGATACACAGTCCACACCAACAGAGACTGGATACACACTCCACACCACCAGAGACAAGATACACACCCCACACCACCAGAGACCAGATACACAGCCCACACCACCAGAGACCAGATACACACCCCACACCACCAGGGACCAGATAGACAGCCCACACCACCAGAGACCAACAGAACCCACATCACCAGGGACCAGATACACCGCTCACACCACCAGAGACCGGATACACACCCCACACCACCACGGACCAACACAGCCCACACCACCAGAGACCGGATACACACCCCACACCACCAGAAACCAACACAGCCCACACCACCAGAGACCCAACAAACCACACACCACAAGGGACCAAAACAACAAACATCACCAGAGACCAGATACACAGCCCACACCACCAGGGACCGGCTACACACCCCACACCACCAGGGACCCGAAACACAGCCCACACCACCAGAGACTGGATACACAGCCCACACCACCAGGGACTGGATACACAGCCCACACCACCAGGGACCAACACATCAGATAACACCAGCGGCCTGAGACACAGCTCACACCACCAGGGACCAACACATCAAACACCACCAGAGACCCGAGACACAGCCCACACCACCAGGGACAGGATATACAGCCCACACCACCAGGGACTGGATACACAGCCCACACCACCAGGGACTGGATACACAGCCCACACCACCAGGGACCGGATACACAGCCCACACCACCAGGGACCAACACAGTCCACACCACCAGAGACCGGATACACACCCCTCACCACCAGGGGCCAGACACACAGCTCACACCACCAGAGACCAGATACACAGCCCACACCACCAGAGACTGATTACACACCCCACACCACCAGGGGCTAGAAACACACCCCACACCATCAGAGACCCGATACACACCCCACACCACCCGAGACCAACACTGCCCACACCACCAGGGACCAGATACACATCCCGCACCTCCAGGGATCAGATACACAGCCCACACCACCAGAGACCATCACAGCCCACATCACCAGGGACCAGATACACAGCCCACACCACCAGGGACCAACACATCAAACACCACCAGAGACCCGAGACACAGCCCACATCACCAGGGAACGGTTACACAGCTCACACCACCAGGGACCAACACAACAAACACCACCAGAGACCCGAGACACAGCCCACAGCACCAGGGACCGGATACACAGCCCACACCACCAGGGACCAACACAGCCCACACCACCAGAGGCCCGATACACAGCCCACACCACCAGGGACAAGATACACAGCCCACACCACCAGAGACCCGATGCACATCCCACACCACCAGAGACCAATGCAGCCCACACTACCAGGGACCCGATACAAAGCCCACACCACCAGGGACCGGGTACACACCCCACACCACCAGAGACAGGATATACACCCCGCATCTCTAGGGATCAGATACACAGCCCACACCACCAGAGACCAACACAGCCCACATCACCAGGGACCCAATACACAGCTCACACCACCAGAGACCAACACAGCCCACACCACCAGAGATCCGATACACAGCCCACACCACCAGGGACCAGATACACAGCCCACACCACCAGAGACCTGATACACACCCCACACCACCAGGGGCCAGATACACACACCACACCACCAGAGACCAACACAGCCCACACCACCATGGACCAGATACACACCCCACACCACCAGAGACCTGATACACAGCCCACACCACCAGGGAGCAACACAGCCCACACCAACAGGGACCGGATACAAAGCCCCTACCACCAGGGACCAGATACACAAACCCACACCACCAGGGACTGGATACACAGCCCACACCACCAGGGACCAGATACACAGCCCACACCACCAGGGACCAGATACACAAACCCACACCACCAGAGACCAGATACACAGCCCACACCAGCAGAGACCAGATACACAGCCCACACCGCCAGAGACTGGATACACAGCGCACACTACCAGGGACCAGATACACAGCCCACACCACCAGAGACCCGATACACAGCCCACACCACCAGAGACCAGATACACAGCCCACACCGCCAGAGGCTGGATACTCAGCCCACACCACCAGGGACCAACACAGTCCACACCACCAGAGACCCGATACACAGCCCACACCACCAGAGACCAGATACACAGCCCACACCACCAGGGACCAGATACACAGCCCACACCATCAGGGACGAGATAAACACCCCACACCACCAGAGACCAACACAGTCCACACCACCAGAGACCAGATACACAGCCCACACCACCAGGAACCAGAAAAACACAGCCCACACCACCAGGGACCCGATACAAAGCCCACACCACCAGGGACAAGATACACAGCCCACACCACCAGAGACCCAACACACCCCACACCACAAGGGACAAGATACACAGCCCACACCACCAGCGACCAACACATCAAACACCACCAGAGACCCAAGACACAGCTGACACCACCAGGGACCGGTTACACAGCTCACACCACCAGGGACCAACACAACAAACACTACCAGAGACCCGAGACACAGCCCACACCACCAGGGACCGGATACACAGCCCACACCACCAGGGACCAACACAGCCCACACCACCAGAGACCCAATACACAGCCCACACCACCAGGGACAAGATACACAGCCCACACCACCAGAGACCGGATACACACCCCACACCACCAGAGACCATCACAGCCCACACCACCAGGGACCGGATACACATCCCGCACCACCAGAGACCAACACAGCCCATGCCACCAGGGACCAGATACACACCCCACACCACCAGAGACCCGATACACACCCCACACCACCAGAGACCAATGCAGCCCACACCACTAGGGACCAGATACACACCCCACACCACCAGAAACCAACACAGCCCACACCACCAGGGGCCAGATAAACACCGCACATCACCAGGGACCAGATAAACACCACACACCACCAGGGACCAGATACACAGCCCACACCACCAAAGACCCAACAAACCCCACACCACCAGAGACCCGATACACACCCCACACCACCAGGGACCGGATACACACCCCACACCACCAGAGACCCGATACACACCCCACACCACCAAGGACCGGATACAAAGCCCACACCACCAGAGCCCAACACATCTCACACCACCAGGGAACCAACACACACCCCACACCACCAGGAACCATATACACAGCTCACACCACCAGAAACCAATACAGCCCACATCACCAGGGACCAGATACACAGCCCACACCAACAAGGACCCAATACACAGCCCACACCACAAGGAACCAGATACACAGCCCACACCACCAGAGACCAGATACAAACCCCACACCACCAGAGACCAACACACCCCACACCACCAGAGACCAACAGAGCCCACACCACCAGGGACCAGATACACACCCCACACCACCAGAGACCAGATACACACCCCACACCACCACAGAGCGGATACACACCCCACACCACCAGAGATCGGATACACACCCCACACCACCAGGGGCCCGATACAGAGCCCACACCACCAGAGACTGGATGCACAGCCGACACCACCAGAGGCCAGATATACAGCCCACACCACCAGGGACCAGATAGGCAGCCCACACCACCAGAGACTGGATACACAGCCCACATCACCAGAGACTGGATACACAGCCCACACCATCAGAGACTGGATACACAGCCCACACCACCAGAGACTGGATTCACAGCCCACACCACCAGAGACTGGATTCACAGCCCACACCACCAGAGACTGGATACACAGACCACACTACCAGGGACCAGATAGACAGCCCACACCACCAGAGACTGGATACACAGCCCACACCACCAGGGACCCGATACACACCCCACACCACCAGGGACCCGATACACAGCCCACACCACCAGGGACCCGATACACAGCCCACACCACCAGAGACCAACACAGCCCACACCACCAGGTACCAGATACACACCCCACACCACCAGAGACCAACACAGCTCACACCACCAGGGACCAGATACACAGCCCACACCACCAGAGACCAGATACACAGCCCACACCACCAGAGACTGGAAACACACCCCACACCACCAGAGACCAGATACACAGCCCACACCACCAGAGACTGGAAACACACCCCACACCACCAGAGACCAGATACACAGCCCACACCACCAGAGACCAGATACACACCCCACACCACCAGAGACCAGATACACAGCCCACACCACCAGAGACCAGATACACAGCCCACACCACCAGAGACTGGATACACAGCCCACACCACCAGAGACAAGATACACAGCCCACACCACCAGAGACCCGATACACAGCCCACACCACCAGAGACCAGATACACAGCCCACACCGCCAGGGACCGGATACACAGCCCACACCACCAGAGACCCGATACACAGCCCACACCACCAGAGACTGGATACACAGCCCACACCACCAGAGACTGGATACACAGCTCACCCCACCAGAGACTGGATACACAGCCCACACCACCAGGGACCAGATTCATACTCTTTACCACTAGCTAACACATCCTAATACAAACTGTGGGAAAAAGTAAATACGCTCCCTTTAGTATCCAAGCCTCAATTGTCCTTCTCCCATCCACTCCCATTAGACTGTTTAGGACCAAATGCTCATGACCACGTACAGCAAGTTTCCTGATTAGACTGCCAGTCATACATATCCTATTCATTAGCCTATTGTGCATCACCGATTGCCCTACAGAATCTGCGACTACCAGGAAACTGATGCCCTAAAGAGACTTTGGGTAATCAATATAAAAATTGAAAAGCAAAATACCCACTGACTCCTATTGTTGCTGCTGTTACATTCACCATCTGCAGCAACCAGTACCTCAAAGATACCCATAATGACAGCACACATGCACAGACACAAATGTTCCACTCTACATTCAGTCCAGCTCTTATCCCAGTTCATGATAATTTACAATCGATAGTATAAGAAAGGTCAAGGACAAGAAAAGGCCATTCGGCCCATCAGAGCTCCTCCCTCAGTGGCCCTATGTCCCCCATTCTAGCACTATCTCTATTTGGAATGTGCCCAACGTTTTTATCAGTTCCACCCCTGCCTGCCAACTTATTCCAAGCTATCACTCTTTTGCCAAGTTATGCATTTTGACACCAGTCGAACAAAATTATTCCCACTAATAAATTGTATCACCTTGTTTGTTGCTGCATTCAAAAGCTGTCTCTTCACTGCCAAAAAAACACAAACCCTGTGTTTGCCAAATACTGGGACATAATCACAGTATTAGGTCACAAAAAAATGTCAACGGAGACACAAACAAGACATACCTGATGCACTGTTCCGCTTCCCCAGACATAACTCTTTAATTGGGCATGGTATATTGGTCATGAGCCTA
The DNA here is from genome assembly GCF_052327205.1 of Somniosus microcephalus. Taxonomy (NCBI): domain Eukaryota; kingdom Metazoa; phylum Chordata; class Chondrichthyes; order Squaliformes; family Somniosidae; genus Somniosus; species Somniosus microcephalus. The sequence goes on from NC_140989.1 coordinate 251,157,757, forward strand.
AAATCTATATTGTTAAACATCCATTTAAATATTTATGTCGTGCACCATTTACACAATCCTCTATATTGATCAGTTAGAGAATGCAGTATTGTCTCGTAACTGAGACTCTAGTTGCATTTCTTTCTCTTTCTACATTCTCCTGGGCATTAAATGTACCATACATCTTGCTAATACTTTTCCCAGAATGTCCCACCACAATCTATCAGAGAATGAGCATTTTGCCTTTTAAAGAGCTGCTTACCCAATTAAGACAGCCGGACTTTCCAGGCCAAATCCATTTCTAATAGAATTGTGTAACTGCAAATCTCATGCAAAACAAATTAAATCGTCTCGTAATTTCACGATGGCTGTTAGTGAAATAACTTGTTCATCCTGCTGTCCTCACAGAACAAAATAACTACAGCATGACTCACACACATGCACACAAATGATGGAAGGCCAGTTACTTGAAGCCAAAGTGAGCAAATTCTTTTCAGTGGAAATGTTTCTCAGTGGAATTGAATCCATGCGTGTTCTTTTTTTCCAGAAAGCTTGATTCATAATATCACCGGAAATATTAGAGAATATCTGTTCACCTTATCCCACGTGATTACATTTAATACTGGATTATTGTTATCCAGAGTATAAAAAACAATAGTGGAGTTGATATAACACTTGTTTTGATGGCTGTGATTTTAAAAGGTTACTTTTAAGTCTTTAATCAGTTTAAAATATAGTTATTAAAGGGTCAAATTAATTATTCGCTTTAGGTTCAATGGCACAATGATCACTTAGGCACCTTGTTCCACAGCTCCCAATGGGATTCACACTGGGGAACTACTAATGAGGGAGAATTCAGATTGCGCAATATTCAAAGGTCAAAAAATATCCTGTGTACCAGATCAGTTAAAAAAAAACAGTGAAAAGATTCTTTGACTGAAATAGCCATTGAGGGAGTAACAAAGTCAATTATAATTAAATATACTTTTTGAATTATTCTTGTCTTCTGCTGACACCTTTGGCAGCATAACCGAGGAGGTCAAAGGTTTACAGTCTTTTTGAAGTCTCTCTTTTCATCTTGTTGGTTGCTTTCAATTTTTTGCCAATTTGGGCCTCTATTTTGTAACATTATTGTCAGAAGAATTTGGACTTCTTCAGCTGACCCGGTGCAAATGTGGGTTGTGATGTAGTAAAGGTAGCCCAAACACTGCTACTGCTGGGCAAGTTACACTGTTCACCATGGCAGCCGCTCTGTACAGGTGGCTATTAAAGCACAAGTCATTTCCCTTGGGAGCTAGTCAGCCTGTCTGCTCATTTAGATTTAGTAGCCTTCTGAATTTTTTTTCAAATTTCATTCTTGGGATGTGGCATCACTAGCAAGCCCAGCATTTATTGCCCAGCCCTAATTGCCCTAAGAAGGTGGTGATGGGCCTTATCCTTGAACTGTGGTAGTCTGTGTGGTAAAGGTATGCCCACAGTGCTGTTATAGGGAGTTCCAGGATTTTGACCCAGCAAAAATAATATTTGTTCAAGTCAGGAAGGTGTGTGACTTGGAGGGGAACTTGGAGGTGGTGGTGTTCCCTACGCCTGCTGCCCTTGTCCTTCTAGGTGGTAGAGGTTGTGGGTTAAGGAGATGCTGCTGAGGAAGCCTTGGCGAGTTGCTGCAGTGCTTCCTATAGATGGTACACACTGCAGTTACAGTGCGCCAGTGATGAAGGGAGTGGATGTTTAATGTGGTGGATGGGATGCCAATCAAACAGATTGCTTTGTCCTGGATGGTGTCGAGCTTCTTGAGTACTGTTGCAGCTGCACCCATCTGGGTAAGTGGAGAGTGTTCAATCATACTCCTAACATGTGCCTTGTAGATGGTGGAAAGGTTAAAGAATAGCCGGTGTCCAAGATTATTGTCCATTCAATCCTTCTGTTCTCCTTCGTCTGCACCTCTAAAGCCATTAATGACATCTATCAGCTTTGTTTTACCATGTGAAGATACTTAGCTATTCTAATCAGATCCAGACAATTCAAATGAGCACCCCATGCAGCCCACTTAGAATCATAGAATCGTAGAAATTTACGGCACAGAAGGAGACCATTCGGCCCATCGTGTCTGCACCGGTGGCATCCTTCACCGGCACTTAAAGTTACCGACCATCCAGTAAGTTACTTGATTAGAATAGGACACTGAAAGTCTGGTTTTCCAACAACACTTTAAAATAAAACCAGTGCACTGAGTATTGCAAACTGCTCCACGCATGTCTGTAGTATGTTATGTTATGTATAATGTAAATAACAGTCAAGAGGAGTCACTGTAAAGGTAAAGTGGGTATAATCCATACTGGGGAGGTGCGCAGTTGCAGAGTTATCATGACCAAGCTGGAGGAAAGAGAACCTGTGATAGAGGTGGAAGGTCGCCAGCACAGCCCAGCTGTTTATATCCAGCTAGAGAAGCAAAGTATTGTCAACAAAAGAGGCACTTCCAGGTGGCATGACAGGGAAAAATGATTCCAAAGGGAAATCTGACCACCATAGAGGCCAAACTAAAAAGCCAAGCTGAATTCTAGATTGTTTATGTAACATACAACTAGAGCATTACTCATCACCCTCCACAAAGGACCCTTGACTTCGCTGGTCACAAAGAGTTGGAACTGAACCTGAATGGCAAAAGAACTGCAGCTTAACCAATACAGCACAGCGGACATGTGCAACGTGCTACTGAACCCAAAAGGGATGCAGAGACACAAACTCAATTTCTTCATGGTGAGAATAAGCTGTAATCTCTTGCATCTCAGATAATGCATTCTTCCTATTGCTCTGCATCAATTGAGCAAACCAAGTCCCTTTGCCGCATTCTACAAGTTTATTCCGGGTTGTCATTCATTAGAGGATTAAACCCTGCACGGCTTAGAACAAAACAATTTTTCAAAGTGTTGGCAATCCCCTCAGTCACTGCCCCAACCTGTCAGTTGAAATTGCCCACTTTTTATTGCATCATTCATTCTGATAAAACAGAATCAAAAATGTTTTGAAGTCCTCGAAACAGCACGCACTTGCAAAACTTGTTACACCAAACAGCTTTCCTTTGGTCAAACTGATCTACAGAAACTCCTGCGTTACCAGTTTTCTTCACACATACAATTACAGTGAACCAAAAAGGTTCCTCGCACCTATAATGCACTGAAATGGAAAGTGACCAAATTTTAAAAAGTCTTTGTGAGGGAGAAGGTTTCAGTTTCGGATCAGTTTGCTGTTATAATAAATCTACTGTCTATTTATTCAGCAAAAAAAAAATCAGTAACAAAAGTCACTCACAGGATGCACTGTGGCCCGGTCAAAAAGTGACTTCCTAGTTGAAAGGAAAGCTGGAAACCAGATGTAACAAAATGTTTGAATGTTGCCCTAAGGAGAATATAGAATGCAAACCCACCTCTTTTTTACATCTTGATCAATCTACAGTAATACTTAAAGATTCCTCAGCTCATCACATTAGGTTTTGCCAGAGAACATAATGTTATAACGTAGCCAAATAATTCTACCCAGTGCTATATAGATCTAGACTTATGTAAGTGAGTGACATGCCTAGTAGGGAATTCCATAAGCAACATATATATTATGGGCTGTTATATTCCGATTATACTCCAATGCCTACGGGCGTGTACGGTCTGTGTGCACACCCGTAGGTGTAGTGTATGTACCTTTAAAGGGAGAACTACTTTTTACAGCTCCTGTATACTGTAGTACCAGCAGTGACCACACCTGTATATAAACCCTGAGTAGGGATCTGTACGTTTAGTTTTAGAGTAACCCTCATCCAGTAAATACCTGTTGATTGTTCCCTGCAGTCTCGTGTCTAGTTATTGAAGGACACACAACATCAAAATACACGGATCTAACAGTAGGGACATCGGAAATGCCAGTTTCAGGCATGCGAAGTGCATGCGCTGAAAGCTGGTATTTCCGATCTGTCAAGAAACCTCTTGACAGATCGGACGCCTGCCCTGGAGAAGGGCCCCTGTTGGGGGGGGGGGGGGGGCGGCGGGAGTTCCACTTTCTGGAGAACCTCCGCCCGCAGAAAACCCTTAGAAATCTTACGCCTGGTAAAAGCAGGCATAAGGCCTGCTTTTGCCAGCATAAGAGTTGAAAAAAAAATGTTTTACTCATTTATAATTTAAAAATACTTTTAAAAAGGTAAGTTTATTTTTAGCCCCGTAAAAAACTTTAATTATTTTTTTCAAAAAGTTACATTTTTGTTTAAAATATTTAATTTTTATTGTAATTTCAATTCATTTTAAAATTGTGATTTTTAAAAAAATTATTTAATGTTTTACTGTGTTTTTGGGGTGATCTCCACTCATATATTTGACAGGTCTATCTGTCAAGTGTATGAAGGAAGATCCCCTTCTCCTATTGGCTCCCCATGGCCCACGTGATCCCAGGGACACTTGCGAACCGCATGCGCCTCTGGGATACGTGGGCCCTGCGTATTTCGAGTTTGGAGAGACCCAGGATCGGAAATATACGCACCTCTGGAGCCCTCAGGTAAGTTTGTAGATTTTTTCCAGATCGGAGGCCTTCGCACGTAGGAAGCCTCCGATCGGAAAATACGGGCCTATATTTTTTAGCTTTGGATGGCATTATTGTTACCTTGCCTTGAATGAAAAGCTTGTTCCACCATAAAGTCACTCAGTGATGGTGGGCTTGGTCACACTCACACTGTTGTTTAAAACATTAAGATAGTTCCCAGATGGCTCAGTGGGCAAATGCACTGATGGGGTTTGGTATTGAGACACAGAGACTGTGAAGGTTTCTGGTTCAGTGCCTCACCTGTGCCGAGTTAGCCGATTCCACCTGGTCATGGTGTGAGAGCTTTCAGCGTCCCCCGGTTAAGAAGGTTCTAAAATAATAACCGAGGTTCCTGCTTCTGATCAGGTGACTCCTACTGAAGCAGTGTGAATATTGGCATCAGCTGAAGACAGGAGTGGGCCCCATCGTGATAGACATCATGGCCAAACAGCCTACTAGCACTCAGTATCCAGCCTCATATATGAAGAATGGCCACTGGGGCCAGTGTACTAGAGGGCAAGCACCAGCCCCAGTACAGCCTTACCGCAGCCTTGAGCAATGCTGAACGAGTTTGCCTTCATCTGGGGATTAACAAGTAGTTTTTTTTGTGTGCGCGGACTAACTTTTGGAAGAAAGACAAAGAAGAAAACTCCACCACCATTTTCGACTGATCTTTTTTTACCTGTTCGCTCACCGCTACTTTTTCTGTTAAATTTTACCACGGAGGAAGATATATCCCTCAGATATTAAGTAATGGCCCCCCTCCTCCCAATAAAAGAAAAACAAGTTAAGAGGTCAAAATGAAGTTAAGGGATTGAGAGAGTCGGGGGGAGATTTCCTCTGTGCACTAGGGTGTAGCGAGGACATAAATTTATTTATAAAGTACAGGTTTACGATTCTGCTACATCTACCGTCACAAAGAAATCTTGGTTAAACCAGATCACCACATCTTTTGTCTTTGTAGACATGGATGGACCTGCTGTGTATTTCCAGCGTTTTCTGTTTTTCCTTTCTCTTGCATGTATTGATTCAGTATAACTGCCGGATCCATAAGCATAACACGAAACATTGCCCTCTCCTATCTTTTTTCGATCTTCAACAAAAATATAAATGAGGCTATTCTCTCTTTGTCACTTTCCATGACTTGCATTCAACAACTCATCAGCATCAGTGACCATACAATGGCATCGAGAGTTCCCGTGGTGAGAAGCATTCTGTTTCAAGACTGCAGCAGGTGAGGAGAAGATGTGTGTTCACAGCAGACTGGACTTTATCATTCTTCTGACATATGCCTGAAGCACAACATCTTGTGCTACACTGAACAACAACAGCTCACCAGCGCAGTGGTGTTCTCCAGGGGGCGGTATTAGGACCACTGCTCTTTTTGATATATATTAATGACCGGGACTTGGTTATGCAGGGCACAATTTCAAAGTTTGCAGATGACACAAAACTCGGAAATGCAGTAAACAATGAGGATAGTAATAGACTTCAGGAGGGCTTAGACAGACTGGTGAAATGGGCAAATATATGACAGATGAGATATAATGCAGAGAAGTGTGAAGTGATTCATTTTGGTAGGAAGAATGAGGAGAGGCAATATAAACTAAATGGCACAATTTTAAAGAGGGTGCAGGAACAGAGAGACCTGGGGGTGTACATGCACAATCTTTGAAGGTAGCAGGACAAGTTGAGAAGGTTGTTAAAAAGGCACACGGGATCCTTGGCTTTATAAATAGAGGGATAGCGTACAAAAGCAAGGCAGTTATGCTAAACCTTTATAATTCACTGGTTAGGCCTCAGCTGGAGTATTATGTCCAAATCTGGGAACTACACTTTAGGAAGGATGTCACGACCTTGGAGAGGGTGCGGAGGAGATTCACTAGAATGCTGCCAGGGATGAACAACTTCAGTTATGTGAAGAGAATACAGAAACTGGGAATGTTCTCCTTAGAGCAGAGAAGGTTAAGGAGAGATTTGATAGAGATGTTCAAAATTATGAAGGATTTAGATAGAGTAAATAAGGAGAAACTGTCTCCAGTGGCAGAATGGTCGGTAACCAGATGTAGGGGGTGGCATGTGTGCAGTCAGCTTTGCCCCTGACTGGTTTTGAGTGGTTTGAATCGCTCCCACACCCCTGGGTTCTAGACACTGGACTTAGGTACAGGCGGCGATACAGAATTGGAGTAGACAACTGGTTTGGTGCAAGAAAGCTGTATTTTTTTTAGACACACTTAAAATTACACACTTAAATTACAGGAGTAGTTACAGGCATACAAAAGTACACTTAATTAAGAATGGGGAACACACGGCACAATGAGGGAAAATCACATTAATAATCCCCCTACCCTGTCCCACCCCCAATACCTAACTAGATTGCACTACAAGAGCCAGGGATTATGCTCACCAATAGGGGTTTCTTGACAGTTCGAATCCTGTCAATTAAGCCGGTTGCATTTTAGGGTTCGCTCTTTGTGTCCTTTGGGGCCTGCCGTCGCCACATGGTCTCAGCCTTTGAACCTGCGAAGATTCTTCAGTTGGGTGGAGTCCGCAGATGCGGTAAGGGCGCGGTTGTGGATTTGTCTGGGTGAGTACCTTCTTTTCTCCATTAGAGATAGGGAGTAAAGTCTTTGTTGGGTACTTTATCTTGTAGAGTGGAAAACTTTGGGTTTCGTTCTTCTGGTGGTGGTCTGGTTGTTGAGTTTCGTTGCGGTTGGGGTTCGGCTGGCGGTCTTCGGTGTCAGCTCAGTCGCGTTGGCCTATATCATTACCTGTGTAGTGGTAATGATCTGAAGGTATGGTTTACCCAGCCCTTTGTTACCGCGGTGCTCGTGGTCAGTCTCTGTGTACAGCTGCGGTTGCGGCCTAGTCGTCTTTGGTTGAGCCTGCCCTACCATGCCCGTCTGCTTCTTTGAGTTTCAAGTAACTCTGCACCTGAGCGTGTGCCTGCTCATCCCCAACGCTTTCTTTCTGCCCTTCTCTGCTTGCTCGTCTGCCTGCCTTCTTCCCCTCTTTGGTTACCGGTGGGCCTACAATTATACTATTTCGAAGTTCGTTATCTGCGCGCCAAATCAGCACTATTTCTTTGTCTAATTTTGGTGGGCTCTTTTAAGGTGATTATAGTCATTCACCTTAACTGATTTTTGGGTGGTTGTCCCGTTGCTAAATGGTCTTTAATGTCTCAGTGTTTGTTATGCATAATGTAAATCGGTATCTTCCTGGCTTGGTAGCTAGTTTGAACTGTAGGCAATTATATATGCATAGTCTTGATGGCTTTATCTTTGTGCATGATTAAACCTCTTCCTGCATGATTAAACCTCTTCCTGAGTTGATTTGTTTTAAAGGGAAGAATGCGTGTTCTGTCTCCTTTAGCTGTCTGGTTTGAAATCACAAATTAAAGCTGTCTCCTACAGGCCCAGGCATGTCAAGTTTTGAGCTTTGAACTTGACATGTTTTTTGCAGGGTCCTGCCTTTAACCTTGCAGGTTTTGTCATGAAGTCCAAAAGCCATTTCCTTTTAGGGTACCCTTGTTAATAACTTGTCCTTCAGGGTCCCTTATTAATAACTTGGGAGATGTGGGAATCTTGTGAATCCTACACACCCCCTATGATACTTCAACTCACTTCAAGTATCATACTTACGAAGGTGAGCAAAATTCCCGACCCTCCATAGCCAACCTTCCCTGTAATTACTTATCTAAAATCCCATGACACACACATTCCCCATTCTTTAAGAATGTAGTGTACATAAGCATACATAGGCAAAAATACAATTATTTACATACATCCAAGCATGGAGGAGGTCCAGCACCCCTGCACCACTTGGTACACGTATATTTTTATTAAAAATAACAAAACAAAGTCTTTATTAAAAATAACAAACACAAAAAAAAAATCTTTATTCAGAAACACAAAAAAAATAAAGATTCAAACAAGTGTATCTCCCTCCACCTTAACATAATGCTCCTTCCAAGTCCTTTGGTTTCAGAATTCTAGTATTTTGCCTTTTCCCTTGCACTGAGTGCACAACAGATACAATACTATTCCCAGCTGGCAAACCACGAGGATATGGGAAGCCATTCTAATCCATGAAGGGACCTCTATATTTTCAAAAATGTCCCACCAGGGTGGAACCACAATGTCCAATATCTTGGCCCCTATCTCTACTGTCTCCTGCTCCAACGTGTAAAAATGTTTTTGTGAGACGATTACTGCTTTTAGTAACTTGGTAAGATGTTCTGGTAGAGGGGGGATTTCGTAGCCGAAATATGCTACATATTTTTGCAGGTTGGTGACATTTTCTGTTACAGTGAGGTGAACAGTGGAGGGTTCAGGAATGGGGACAATCTGTTCCTGGGCCACTTGAACTTCTGCCTCGGGTTTAAAGCAGAAACTGTCACTTACCGGACACCAGCTATGCTGTCCAAGCTGGTAGTGGGGCGCACTGGTGGTGACACAATATGTCCCACCTCCTATGTATGCTACCTGTGGGGGAACATGGTCTTGTGCCATTACCTCCATGGTACAGTTTATAGGGCATGCGCCAGCAGCTTTAAACCCGCACTGTGGTTTAGAATAGGCATTCAAGTGCTGGGGACACAGTATTATGTGTGCTCCCCGGCTCCGGCACCCCGAGAGGTCAGTACCTGTCATAGCGTGCTCCCACTTTATGACATAAGGTGGGACCGCTGTGAAACGGATGTGTGCACCCCCTTGAATTACTCCAATATTCTCTACCCTGTATACCGGTGCGGGTCGGGCTGTCCCACCCATGACCGGTATCCTCACTACTATCCCCATGATAGTGTGGTTAGAGCGCCCACAATCTACTGGGACAGGGTAGGCCTCAGAAGCTAGCCGGAGTTGACACGGGCTCAATGCATCCTCAAATGGGGGCTGATCCAGGAGGGGACTAAACCCTGTTTTAAATCCTCCAGGTTACTGCGGCCCTCGCCCTGCAAACATGCCCCATACGGTACGCACATCCCGTTCTGTGCAGCCTGATCTGAAGCATTCCTGTCCTCTCTTGTAAGGGCATTTACAGTTTTTGCATGCTTCTCCAGCTCAGCAATGATCTCTTTTAAATGGACCATCATAGCTTGGTCCTCGTGTAACTCTGAGCCTACTACTGTATTTTCATCCATTAAGATTTTTTGTAATTGTGTTTTCAAACCGTTTATCTGTGTCTGCAATTCTATGTCACCCAGGCTGTTGATGACAGAGGATCCTGTGTTATATGCTGTGAAAACATCATTCCAGGTTCCCTTCTTTGTCTCCCCGTGTTGCTAAAGTACTCAGTGTGTGTAGTGTACAGTTCTGTTTTGTCTACATCGGCAAAATCGAACTCGTAGAACTTCCTGAACATTTCTCTTAACAGGGCCTGGTATAGCTGTTCTGACTCTGTGGGGCACCACTCAGGTGTGAGGAATGGAACTTGGTGAACCCAACTGCAGGAAGGCAAACTGAGGCAGAGGTTAGGTTGCAAAAACAAAGATAGACTTTACTTGAAATAAACAAAATAACAACAGCACAGCTACAGGCTAACAGGTCGGCAAGAGGATCACAAGGCAGTGAAACTCAAGACTGAGCAATGAACATAAACTAAGCACCACTTAAATAGCAGGCATATAACCATGCACAGGTGAGTACAATTAGGAATAAAGAAGGAAACAATTAAGAGTTCATGGTGCCCTCTGGTGGCGAGGCGAGGCAGAACCTGGGTCATTGCTGACAGGACCACCCCCCCCTAGGAACAGCCCCTGACATTCCCCCAGAAGGCCCATGGCGACGACGAAGAAAGTTCTGCACTAAATCGCGATCCTGGATGTTCCGGTCCGGGACCCAGGAGCGTTCCTCCGGACCATATCCCTCCCAGTCCACCAGGAAATGGAGGCCCCCGTGAACCCGATGATAGTCCATCAGGTGATGGACCGTGTAGGCAGGCTGGCCTTCGATGATGCGGGGAGCAGGAGGAGGCCTGGTGGCGGGTGCCAGGGAACTGATGGCCACTGGCCGGAGCCGGGAGACGTGGAAGGTAGGATGAATCCGCATGGAGCGGGGCAGCTGGAGACAGTAGGACACCGGGTTGACCTTCCTCAACACCGTGAAGGGACCGATGAAACGGGGCGCCAGCTTGTGGGACTCCACTCACAGCGGGAGATCCTGCGTATAAAGCCAGACCCTCTGACCAGGACGGAATGAAGGAGCCGGTCTGCACCGCTTGTTGGCCTGGATCCGTCGTTGCCGAGAAGCTCGTTGTAAGGCCAGCTGCGCTCTCCTCCAGGTCCGTCGACAGCACTGGACAAACTTCTCCGCGGAGGGAACCCCCACCTCGAGCTCCTGCAACAGTGGAGGCTGAAAACTGAACTGGCACTCGAATGGTGACATTCCTGTGGGGGAGCAGCGCATACTCAGCCCAGACGATGTGACGACTCCAGGTCGCAGGGTTAGCGGACACGAGACACCTCAGGGTCGTCTCCAGGTCTTGGTTGATCCGTTCTGTTTGACCGTTAGACTGAGGGTGGAAGCCCGAGGAAAGGCTGACAGTAGCTCCAATGAGCTTATAGAAAGCTCTCCAAAACCGGGAGGCGAATTGTGGACCACGGTCAGAGACGATGTCAAGAGGCAAACCGAACAACCTGAAAACATGCTGGACCATGAGCTCGGCTGTCTCTTGGGCTGAGGGAAGCTTGGGCAAGGGCAGAAAGCGACAGGCTTTGGAGAAGCGATCTACGATGACCAGAATGACAGTGTTGCCTTGAGATGGTGGAAGGCCTGTGATGAAATCCACAGCGAGGTGTGACCAGGGGCCGGTGGGAATGGGAAGAGGATGCAGCAAACCCTGGGGGCGAGATCGAGGGTTCTTGTTTCGTGCACAAATAGCACAAGCTGCCACGAACGCCTTTATGTCCTTCTCCATGGTGGGCCACCAGAACCTTCTGCGAAGGAACTCCAGCATCCTGGATATGCCTGGATGACCGGTGAGTCGTGACGAATGCCCCCACTGCAGGACTTGTGAGCGTGCCGTGTTGGGAACAAAAAGGTGACCTGGTGGGCCGTTGGCAGGGTCTGCCTCCCTCTGTTGCGCCTTTCTGACCAGCGTCTCGATCCCCCAGCGAACCGGTGCTACAATTCGAGAGGTTGGAAGAATAGGTTCTGGTTGTCTCTCCCGCTTGGGTGGATCAAATTGCCTGGAGAGAGCATCAGGCTTGAGATTCTTAGATCCTGGACGATATGACAGGACAAAGTCGAAACGATTGAAAAACAGTGCCCAGCGAGCTTGACGAGAGTTAAGCCGTTTGGCCTCCTGGATATAGACCAGATTCTTATGGTCTGTCCAGACAATGAACGGGTGTTTAGACCCCTCCAACCAATGTCTCCACTCCTCCAGTGCCAACTTAACTGCTAGTAGTTCCCCGTTTCCAATATCGTAGTTTCATTCTGCAGGAGTGAGTCGGCGAGAAAAGGCGGCGCAAGGGTGCAGTTTGTTGTCGGTAGACCGCTGGGACAAAGCGGCACCCACTCCTATATCAGAGGCATCCACCTCGACAATGAAGGGGAGTGAGGGATCCGGAATCACGAGGACAGGAGCAGACGTGAAGCGTCGCTTGAGATCCTCGAAAGCCTGCGCAGCCTCAGCGGGCCAACTGAACCGGGTGGAAGCGGTTTTGGTGAGGGCGTTGAGAGGGGCAGCAATGGTGCCGAAGTTCCTGATGAATCTCCGATAGAAATTAGCAAACCCCAAGAAACGTTGCACCTGTTTGAGAGAGGTGGGTGGTGGCCAATCTCGGACAGCTTGGGTCTTGCCAGGGTCCATTTGGATGTTGCCGCTGGAGATGATGAAGCCCAGGAATGAAACCGTGGAAACGTGAAACTCACACTTCTCAGCCTTGACAAACAAGAGGTTATTAAGCAGACGTTGCAGGACTTGCCTTACATGCTGGACATGATCATGAAGAGTTTTGGAGAAAATGAGAATGTCGTCCAGGTAGACAAAGACAAAGCGATTCAGCATGTCTCGGAGGACGTCGTTGATGAGCACCTGGAACACAGCAGGGGCGTTGGCCAATCCAAAAGGCATGACCAGGTTCTCATAGTGCCCGGTAGGTGTGTTGAATGCTGTCTTCCACTCGTCCCCTTCGCGGACGCGGATGAGGTTGTAGGCGTTGCGGAGATCCAATTTTGTGAAGACTGTGGTTCCCTATAGTAGCTCAAAGGCCGTCGACATGAGCGGAAGAGGATAACGGCTTTTTATAGTAATCTTGTTAAGGCCACGGTAGTCGATGCAGGGGCGGACACCTCCATCTTTCTTACTCACAAAGAAAAAACCGGCACCTGCAGGAGAGGTGGATGGACGGATGAAGCCAGCGGCGAGGACGTCACGGATGTAATCCTCCATGGCGGCGGTCTCTGGAGCAGAAAGGGAGAAGATCCTAGCCCTAGGTGGGCATGTCCCAGGCAGGAGGTCAATGGCACAGTCATATGTCCTATGAGGGGAAAGTGATGTGGCTCGAACATTACTAAAGACCTCTTTTAAATCCTCATACTCGGAAGGCACTCGGGACAATTCAGAGTGCGATGGGGGCTCCTGGGGCTGGGAAGGAGACTTGGAGCGAAGACAGGTGGTATGGCAGGCGGGGCCCCATTCCTTAAGCCGGCCGGCGGCCCAATCCATGCGTGGATTATGGCAGGCCAACCAAGGGTAACCCAGAACTAATGGAAACTCGGGAGAGTGGATAAGGGAGAATTGGATGGTCTTGAAATGTTGTCCTTCCACACCCAAACTCAGGGGGGCAGTAAGATGGTGAATAGTTCTGGAGCCCAGGGGTCTTCCATCCAGGGCGATAACAGTGAGGGGGTGAACTGGATGGGTCAGGGGAATCTTGAGCTGTTTAGCTAAACCCAGATCCATGAAGTTACCATCGGACCCAGAATCCACCAGGGCCTTAAGATCATGTTGTTGATTGCCCCAGAAAAGGGAGGATGCCAGCAGGACCCTAGAAACAGTGGGACCAGGAGGGATGGCTACGCTCATCTCAGGTCCCTCCGTCCTGGACGAGCTCTGGCTTTTCCCACCAACTTTGGGCAAGAAGAGAGAAAGTGGCCCGGTTTCCCACAATAGAGGCAAGGTCCCTCTCTCATTCGGCGATCACGTTCAGGCTGCGAGAGACGAGTTACTCCCAACTGCATGGGCTCCTCTGGATCAGTCAAAGATGGACTTGGGATGGCTCGGAGGTTCTCGGATGTCTTCGAAGCAGGGAAGGCTCTTGTCTCCGGAAGTGGGGTGAAAAAGGAGCGGCGTTCTCTTCGCCTCTCACGGAAACGATTATCCACTCGAATGGAGATATCAAAAAGAGAGACTCCAAATCACTCACCAGATCTCTGGAAGCCAGTTCGTCCTTGATTTCATCCATGAGACTGTGGCGAAAAGTGGCGATGAGCATCTCCAAATTCCATTGGCTCTCTGCAGCAAGAGTGCGAAACTCAATAGCGTAGTCCGCAACGCTACGAGCCCCCTGGCGAAGCCGAAGCAGTTTGTTAGATGCCTCTCTCCCACTGACAGGATGATCAAAGACCCTTCTCATTTCCTCAGAGAAAAGTTGGTAGTTTGAACATGCCGGAGTTTGCTGTTCCCAGACGGCCATAGCCCAGGTAAGTGCTTTGCCGGTGAGTAGCGAAATGATGTAGGCTACTCGGGAACGGTCACTGGGAAATAATGAACCTTGCAGTTGGAAAGCCAGGGAACACTGGGTTAGAAAGCCTCGACATCCTCCCGGGTTACCGTCGTAGCGCTCGGGTGCAGGTGATTGGGGTTCTTTCAGAGGGGGAGGCGAAACCGGAGGAGCGGGTAACGGCGCTGGAGTAGCTTGGGTCGCCTGACTCTGGCTCTGATGGAAAGTAATGACGAGGGCCTCCAGCTGTTTCTGGCTTCGGGAGAATGACGTGGCAAGGCACCGCAGTTCGTCCAAGACCAGTTGTAGCTGTTCAAAAACTTGTCGAAGCCATTGGTCCTTCTCTGCTGGGTCCATGTTTGGCATAGTCTTGCTGTGAGGAATGGAACTTGGTGAACCCAACTGCAGGAAGGCAAACTGAGGCAGAGGTTAGGTTGCAAAAACAAAGGTAGACTTTACTTGAAATAAACAAAATAACAACAGCACAGTTACAGGCTAGCAGGCCGGCAAGAGGATCACAAGGCAATGAAACTCACAACTGAGCAATGAACATAAACTAAGCACCACTTAAATAGCAGGCATATAACCATGCACAGGTGAGCACAATTAGGAATAAAGAAGGAAACAATTAAGAGTTCATGGTGCCCTCTGGTGGCGAGGCGAGGCAGAACCTGGGTCATTCCTGACACTCAGGTAAATGTACCTCGGTAAGTTTTAAAATCACGGCAGCTACCGCGTAGTGTACCCCCTGGTATAGCACCTGTTCCGTCGGCACTAGTACCAGCCCATTCCCTGGTCCCTTGGTGGTGGCAGGGCACCCCTCTATGTGTGTCCTTTCTGTCTGAGTCGTGGGCAGGGGCTTTCGGGCGGTGCCATGAGTTCAGTGGCTTTGACTGGGGCTGGGTAGCGTGGGACTATGCAAGTGTATAGGTGGGAATCCCATTCCACCCCCTCCCCCTTATCCTGCCATGATGCAGAGAAGATGATGGATATGCCTGTGGGGCAGGCCCTTTGCGACCCCCACATGCAGACATAAATTCCCTGTTCCGACTCCCACCACTTATCCCAGCATACACTGGTTCCCCCTTGGGTCCCTGTGACCGTCCGGTAGGTATCGTTCCCCATTCGTTCCCAGTCAGCTGTACTGTCCCCCATGTCTCTGCTCAGCTTTCTGAGCCATCACCACCTTTCCAGGGGAATCTGTCCTCTGCAGGTCAGGCACACCCTCAGTGACCCCGATCCATGAGGCCACAACCTGTACGCTGGGGCAGGGGAGGGAGGCCTCCCCGTAGGTGAACCCAGTCTGGCTGGAGTACCGGGTGGAGTTAGATCCCAGCCACCCTGGCCATCTTCACTCATGGGAATAGATAGCGAACTCGTCCACGCCTCGTTCGCCGCCCCCAGCAGTCATAACCGGTGCTCTGTCTCCTGAGCACCCGTAGATGTGGGAGTCCTCCACGTCACCTCGCTTCCCAGTGCTCATTCCTATCAGGGCGAATAGGAGTATGCCCCCCTTCATTTCGAAATCCCTTCTGTAAAGAGACACAAGAGCATATAGCCAGGTCCCGAGGAGATTCTCTGGCTTGGGTAAAGCATAGTCAAGTCTTGCGACCTCGACTCAATACAAACATTCTTAAAACAAGAATACTTAAACTACCAATCACCTTGTTTAAAATTAAACTAAAACACCCAAACTTAACAGTAACTAAACACCCAAACTTAACAATCCCAAAATTACATTACAGAAACTATGTACATCCGCCGCCCATCTCTGGGCGGCCAGCCTAATCCCTGTTCGGGCTGCAGCACACTACTCCCTTCAGTGTGGCTGCTTGGTCCTGTTCCTTTGGTCCCTCGCAGCCTGCGGCTGCTGGCTGGGAACCTCTGCCCTCAGATTGATCCCTGACTCGAGAGGCTGCCCTTTTAAACTGGGGAGCCGGTGACCACGGTTTCTGTGGCCGTGGTGTTCATGGGGACCTTCTTGGGGCTTTGGCTGGTGGGGGCTTTCTGGTTGATGGTGCTTTAACATGAGCCACTGCCCCCTCCTGTGCGGTCTGTGGGCTTTCCACTACCGCTGGCTGGGGATTTTTATCCTCAGGCTTTTCCTCTCCTAAACCTGGGTTGGGGGCAGGCAACTCTACACAGCCTGATGCTGCCGGCTGCGGGTCCTCACCCTCACATTCCACCTCTCCTAAACCTGGGTTAGGGGCAGGTAACTCTCTGCAGCCTAATGCTGCAGGCTGGGGGTCTCCGCCCCCAGGTCCCACCTCGTCTAAGTCCCAGATGAGTGGGGGAGTGTCCCAAACAGTGGGTGGGATGG
Source organism: Somniosus microcephalus (assembly GCF_052327205.1). Taxonomy (NCBI): domain Eukaryota; kingdom Metazoa; phylum Chordata; class Chondrichthyes; order Squaliformes; family Somniosidae; genus Somniosus; species Somniosus microcephalus. Next base: position 251,174,286 of record NC_140989.1, read on the forward strand.
CCCCTCTCTTGAAACAGGCCACTGCACCTGCCTATGCAGTCTGTGAGTTTGCTCCTGCTGCAGGCTGAGGATTTCTATCCTCAGAACTTGTCCCAACTGGCTGTTCCCTTTTCTCGGGCTTAAACAACTTGCATTGGTTAATGTGACTAGCAGCCTGTTTTAAAGTCCCGTCCGCTGCCCCGAACGGGCCTTCTATGGACTCCCCATTCTCTCTCTTTGCCAGGATGGCCTTAAGGACGGAATCCTGGGCTTGGACCTGCTTTAAGTCCGGGGCCAAAGCTACCCCCCCCCACCCCCCGTGTGCCCCCCTTGTCCCGGATTGCGGCTACCGAACCTGTCCGATAGGGGTCCCAAAACTCTCCTTCCCTAGCCCCCTGCTTGGCCACCTCGTTGGTCTTTTGGTTACCCTTCCACGTGGTATGGAGGGGTCCTAAATCTATGGCCAAAGGTTTGGCCATTTCCCCAGCCTGCTCATTCCCTGTAACTCCCATTAGGCTAAATGGGACCTTGTTAGACCTGGGTGAATTGGTCGGGTCTTCCGAATGGACCACCGTACTGGAAGCTCCAGTGTCCACCGAATATCTCCCCTCCACCGTCTTCACCCGCATCTTAACACAGGGCCTGCTCCCCTCATCGTTTTCAAGGGGACACAGGTCGACAGGCTGTGCTGGCTCTAGTCAGGGCTGTGGGTTGGATGGGGCGGATGGGGTCAGAGCACCAATGGTGGCTGCTACCTTCCCTTGGCCAGTCAATAGGGACCGCATTGCGTCCAAAAATGACTTGACCGTGGTGGGAGGGATTCCTGTCTCTGTCTTTTGGGCTGGGGCTGAGGAATTCTTTCCCTTGTTATCCTTCCAGGGATTTCTACACTCCTTCCTCCAGTGACCATCCTTCCCACACCCGTAACAGTTAAGCTTTGTGTTGGAAGGGTTATTCCCTTCCTGGTGCCACGCCTTCCTACCCTGGCCGGGTTTTATCTCATGCACCTTCCCCTTAGGTGGTGTGCATCAGTTCCCTTACTATTCTGGTAAGCTACGGTCAATTGTCTGATCACCGTGATCTCGGTAGTCAGGGGATGCTTTGGGTCAAACCACATTTCCGCCTTGGCCCTGACCTGTAGCAAGCTGTTTGCCACCAGGCAGCGGAGCCAGTGGGCCAGCTGATCCTGGTCCAGGTGAGCCCGGTTAGGTGCCCCTGTACAGGCACTCCTATACACCGGCCACAATCTGTCCGTGAAAGCCTGCGGGGTTTCCCCTGCGAGCTGCACTGTTTTCTCCACCCGGGAGAAAGGACTTCCCTGATTCATCCCCATGGCCTCCAGAACTTCCTCCTTGAGCTCCCCATACTCGCACTGTCCCTTCTTACACTGGTCAGAGAGGGACTGGAGGAGCTTACTCTCCAGGGAGAATAGCAGCATTTTGGCCTGTTCAGCATCATCGCACTCGTTGATGGTGGCTGCCTGCTCCACTTCCCTGAAGTGGACCGAGGGGTCCCCATTTTCCATGAGCTTTGGTATGTGGCTTACCATAGCCCTAAGCTGTTGGGTGCCATAGGGAACTACGAACTGGTTTTGGAGGGGTCCCTCTTCTCCGTCCTCAGCAGGTGGGCCAAACCTTCGCTGCCGGGCCGAGCACATTGGCCCCGGTCCCAGCCACTCTCGCGGGGTTTTTTCCACCTCAGCTTCTACCCCTAACTCCACCCCCCCCCTGTTGCCAGACCTCGTTGAAACCTGGTGCTACGGGTGGTGGTCGTGGGACCTCCTGTTCCTCAACCGGGTCGTCCCTTGGCACTACCAGTGGTGTCTGAACCGTCCTCCCCTCATTCCCTGTAAAATCCACCTGGGCTGCCTTCAGGCTTCCTTCGGGCCAGGTTCAGATTCTCTGGGCTAGAAATTCAGTAGGCTTTGCGCCCAGTTTTCGCCCAAAGAGGGCTTTTGCGCCACTTGCTGAGATTGCGCCGATATTCAGCGCTGCGGTAATGGCGGGGTTAGCCAGTAGCGCTGCGCCGCCACCGATGACGTCATCGGTGTGTGCAGTGCCCCGCTACCGCCCCGACCGCCATATTTAGTTGCGGCCGCCTCTTCCGCAGCGGCCGCAAACAGCGATCTGAAAACGGGGCCGTCCTGCAGCCTTAGTGGGGCGAGTTAAGGCGGAGGTGCAGCCGGCCGCTTTTTCGGCGGCCGCCTGCCCGCACCTCCTTCCCCGGCCTCCTCCACCACCCCCCCCGCGGCATTGCCGGCTGTTTTCTGGGAGCCCGGCACTTCTCCGTGGTGCCGGGCTCATTTGCCGGCACTAGCGAGCGGCGATCTCGCTGTTGCAGGCACCTCCCCCTTAAGAGAGGGAGGAAGGCCTGCAGTACCGCAGCCTGCCGCTCCGCAGCGGGTGGCGCTGCGGCACCTAGCGCGCCGAAATTCAGTTTCAGCGCCCCAAGCGGGGGCGGCCACACCCTTGAATAGCGGCCGGCTTCGACTTGGGGCGCTGAAACTGAATTTCCGGCGGGCGCAAGTGGCTCTGCGCGCAGCGGTAACTTCTGGGCGCAAGCGAGCTGGCGGGCCCAAACTGAATTTCTAGGCCTCTATCTGTTCCTGGCAGGGGCCATGATCTGCATCTTCAAACCCCTGCTCGCTCGCTAACTTATAGGCTGCCTTTATGTCTTTTACTTTCTCCTCCTGCTCTCTTACTTGTCTCGCTAGGCGGGCATTCTTTTCCCGCAACTTCAGCTCGTTGCTCTTGGCCTCGGTGACCTGGTACTGTAAATATTCCTGCCTGGCCTTATGCTCCCCCATTAACTGCACCCTTTCCTGGTTCGGCCTGCAATGCTACCAGTAACTTTTCCCTGATAGAGTCCTTGTTTGGACTTCCAGGGCTGACTCCCGTATCTCGGCTGCCTGGGCTTCAACGAGCCTGTCCAAAAGCTGGAACTGTTTCTTGAAGCACATCAGCCAGACTGCCTTTTCTATGGATTTCTTATGATCTTTCCCTTCTGTCCATTTAGCTGCAGCATCTAACGGACGCCCAGCCTTTAACAGATTAGTGATCCACTTCTTAGTGATATTCACTTTACTGAATACATAATTAGAAATCCTCTCTTGCATTACAGTTTGCTCTTCCAAATCAGTATCTACTGTATCGCACCCCTGTTGCCGGAGTCCTGCCGTGGTCGCCATTTCTGTAGGGGGTGGCGTGTGTGCAGTCAGCTTTGCCCCTGACTGGTCTTGAGCGGTTCGAATCGCTCCCACACCCCTGGGTTCTAGACACCAGACTTAGGTACAGGCGGCGATACAGAATTGGAGTAGACAACTGGTTTGGTGCAAGAAAACTGTATTTTATTTAGACACACTTAAAATTACACACTTAAATTACAGGAGTAGTTACAGGCATACAAAAGTACACTTAATTAAGAATGGGGAACATACAGCACAATGAGGGAAAATCACATTAATAATCCCCCTACTCTTGTCCCACCCCCAATACCTAACTAGATTGCACTACAAAAGCCAGGGATTATGCTCACCAATAGGGGTTTCTTAACAGTTCGAATCCTGTCAATTAAGCCGGTTGCGTTTTGGGGTTCACTCTTTATGTCCTTTGGGGCCTGCCATCGCCACGTGGTCTCAGCCTTAGAATCTGCGAAGATTCTTCAATTGGGTGGAGTCCGCAGATGCGGTAAGGGCATGGTTGTGGATTTGTCTGGGTGAGTACCTTCTTTTATCCATTAGAGATAGGGAGTAAAGTCTTTGTTGGGTACTTTATCTTGTAGAGTGGAAAACTTTGGGTTTCGTTCTTCTGGTGGTGGTCTGGTCGTCGAATTTCGTTGCGGTTGGGGTTCGGCTGGTGGTCTTCGGTGTCGGCTCGGTCGCGGTGGCCTAGATCATTACCTGTGTAGTGGTAATGATCTGAAGGTATGTGTTGTATGAACGCATTAAAGCATAGAATCAGGCAGATAGGCTCATAACTACGATGTTCACTTTGTGTAAAATGGCTGACTGCCGTTTTTCCCGGGTAATTCCCATAATGCAATACACATTACATTACCGTATTTACTGGTGTCAAACTCACACATTACATTACCGTATTGACTGGTGTCAAACTCGCAATCAATACACGACATCCCCCTTTTCCTTGGAAACAAACTTGCAGTTTACGAACAGTTGCTTACAATAACACTGCATAACTTATTTGGTTTAAAAACTTTTTACAAACTTGTGTCTTACCACACAACTAAATAATTCCCAGGTTTAAACATTTAACATCACCCATGCAGTTCTCGCAAAGTTTATATTGTGACATAATCAGACAGTCTTTGGAGTTTTCTTTTAACCCTTTGAGGTCTGGCTGTATTGGGCATGTCTGACATGTTGGTGTCAGTGGGTATTCCCTGTGTCACAGTGGTATGTGTGTCAGGGTCTACTATACTGTCCTCAGTCCCTTGTGTTTCCTCCTGCTCATGGAGTGTCTCCTTTAGTCCATTGGTTCTGTATTTCTTTACAAACGTAGTGCTTCTCGAGTAGCGTGCTCCGTCTGGAGATTCTACTACTACTTGACTCCCTGTTTTACTCAAAACTTTGTGGGGTGTGGCATTAAAAGGAGTGGTGAACTTGTCCACTTTGTCCTGCCGTACCAGCACCGTGTCACCAACTTCCACCTCTGAGTATTGTGTTCTCCGCTGTTCATCTGCGTACAGTTTGGACTTGCCTTTTTGTTCTGCATCCCAGTCACGTACTTCCATGTCTGCGCGCGACTCTGTGATGTCTGGCAGTTTTCCTCTCATTTTCCGTTTAAAGAGCAGCTCCGCCAGGCTCTTTCCTATCGTGGCATGGTCAATGCTCCTGTACACAGTCACATATTTTCTAAGTTCACATTTCCAATCTAGTCCTTCTGACTGAGCAATTCTGATTCTCTTCATCAGCGATGCATTCTGGCGCTCGACTTCTCCGTTAGCCTGAGCCCATTTTGCTGTCGTTTTCAGGTGTTTGATCCCGTTGCTTTCACAGTATTCTTTGAATAATTCAGATCTGAATTGGGCACCATTATCAGATTTGCAGGTGATTGGCAAACCATGACGGCTGAAGATTGACTCTAAACTATCAATAACCTTCTCTGTCGTTGTGGAGGTCATGATGTCGTATTCATAGTAGTGACTATAATAATCAACTACCACAAGAATGGAGTGGTTGGATGGCAAGGGTCCCAGTAAGTCTATAGCTACATCCTGCCAGGGACCCTCCGGTAATGGTGTTGGTCTCAACAGTTCAGGTGGGTCGGGTCTGGCTACTATCTGACAACCGTGGCACGCTGTACAGTGTTTTTCAGCTGCCTTGTCCATGCCAGGCCACCAAACCTTGGTTCTGAGATGTTGCTTTGTTCCAACTATTCCCAAGTGTCCTTCATGTGCTAACACCAGGGCTCGTGCGTGTAACACTGTGGGTAGCACGATGCGTGTTCCCCTAAGAACTAGGTACCCCACTACGCACAGCTCGTTTGCAATTGCTGCATAAGCTTTACAGTTCTCAAAATGTCCATTTGTGATTGCCTTCCGTACCTCAATCAGCTCTGGGTCGGTAGCAGAGGCTTCCTCCACCTCTCTAGTAGTGAGTGCTTTTGGTGTCGCACTCACAGCTACAAATCTCACGTATTCAGCTGAGCCATGAGAATGTCTCTCCTGCTTTGCTGTCTCCCCCAGCAATCGCGACAGTGGGTCTGCAATGTTTTGCTTGCCTGGAATGTGTATCACCTTAAAATCGTACGGCTGTAATCTAAGTATCCATCTCTCTATATGGGCACAGGGTTTAGAGTGTGGGCCGTATATCACTTGTAATGGCTTATGGTCAGATACCAAGTTAAATTTTCAGCCATACACATATGGATGCAGCCTCTCACAAGCCCATACAAGAGCTAAGGCCTCTCTCTCTGTTTGAGAATATTTCCTCTCACAGTCTGTTAAACTACGACTTACATAGCATATTGGCACCTCTTGTCCCTGTTGGTCCTGAACTAGTACTGCGCCTAAACCTACAGGACTGGCATCTGCTAGCACCTTGGTTGGTGCGTCCTTATCAAAATTTGCTAAAGTGCCGGCTCTGGCCAACTCTTCCTTGAGTGCAGTGTGTTAGATCCGTGTATCTTGATGTTGTGTTTCCTTCAATAATGAGACAAGAGACTGCAGGGAACAATCAACAGGTGTTTACTGGATGAGGGTTACTCTAAAACTAACTGTACAGATCCCTACTCAGGGTTTATATACAGGTGTGGTCACTGCCGGTACTACAGTATACAGGAGCTGTAAAAGTAGTTCTCCCCTTAAAGGTACATACACTACAATTCCTCCCCTTTTAGATTAACAGTACCATAACATTCATTTAACAATTAAATATCAACTAATTACAATTAACACTTTTAACATGCAACATTAACTGAAAATAGTCTATTTATAAATTCAGTCTTTGGGGAGGCTTTCTGATCCTTTCTGGATAGCGCCTTTCCTGAGTGTCTTGCTCTTGGTGCGGAGGCGATTCTGGCCCCCTGTCGTCGGTTGGTTCATCAGCTTCCGATGCTACTGTTTCTGGGGTAGATGCTACTGGTATGTCGGGTTCATCACCAGGTACGTATGGGCGAGACATGGGGTTGACTCGTTCCTGTGACTCTAGGATCTGGTCAACATGGCGTCTCACAATGTTCCCCCCAACATCCACTGTGTACATTAGTGGCCCCTGCCGTGTGCATATTGTTCCTGGTTGCCATTTCTCTGTTCGGTAGTCGCGGGCCAAGACTGGTTGCCCCACATTGAAGCTGCTTGTCGGCTTCTCATTGATGTGCTGGAATTGCTTATTCTCAACATCTCTTCGTACATTTGGTCTGAGCAAATCCATACGAGATCTCAACCTTCGGTTAAAGAACATCATGGCCGGGGTCTGGTTGGTGAGTGCATGTGTCGCATTTCTGTAGGCTAACAGGAAATTGTCCACCTTATGCTGCAGTGGAATGTCATCATCGCACATGGCCCTTACTGCTTTCTTAAAGGTTTGTACGAACCTCTCAGCCAATCCATTTGTGGCTGGATGATATGGGGCAGATGTGTAATGCTTTACCCCATTCCTTTTCATAAATCTTCGAGACTCCTCGGACACAAACTGTGGTCCGTTATCAGAGCAAATCTGCTCTGGCAAGCCGTTCCTGGCAAATATGGTCCGTAGGACTGCAATAGTTTTCTCCGTGGTGGTGGAGGACATTTTGATCACCTCAGGCCATTTCGAGTGCGCATCCACGGCTATTAAAAACATTGAGTCCATGAATGGACCAGCAAAATCAATATGCACCCATTGCCATGGAGATGAGGGCCACTCCCATGGGTGTAGAGGGGCATGTGGTGGTGCATTTTGGACCTTCTGGCATCCTGAGCAGCTCTTTGTCAGGTCCTCGATTTGCTGATCGATCCCCGGCCACCACACATAAGCCCTAGCAAGGCTTTTCATTTTCACCCGTCCCAGATGGCCTTCGTGAAGCTCATTGAGCCTTCTCTCCCTTAACTTGGGTGGAATTACCACTCGGGATCCACACATCAAGGTCCCCTGGCATACTGACAGCTGTTCTCTTCTGGATAAGAATGCTGGCAACAGTGAGTCGTCATGTGTTGGCCATCCCTTCACCGTCAAGTCATATACCCGAGACAGTGTCGGGTCATTTCGGGTCTCCTTCTCTATATCAGCGTTAGTCACAGGCAAGCGTTCAATTATAGTCGAATGAAATATTTCGACAGGGTCCACTGCTGGTGCTTCCTCCGCAGTAGGCAGTGGCAGGCGTGATAGCCCATCAGCGTTTCCATGCTGTTTTGTGCCCTTATACTCGATTTCATATTGGTTCGCCCCTAGAAAAAGGGACCATCTTTGTAGCCGTTGCACAGTCATCACCGGAACGCCCTTCTTTGGATTAAAGATGGAGACAAGTGGTTAGTGGTCAGTCAGCAAGGTGAACTTCTGCCCGTGCAGATAGTGGTTGAACTTTTTCACTCCCCACACTAGGCTGAGGGCCTCCCTGTCAATCTGGGCGTAGTTACGCTCGGCTGAGGTTAGTGATCGTGATGCAAAGGCTATTGGCCTCTCTGAGCCATCCGAGAATTTGTGCGACAGCACCGCTCCAATGCCATAGGGTGATGCATCACACGCCAACCGAATTGGTAGTGTTGGGTTGAAATGAGCCAACACCTCTTTTGATGTGATCAATTCTTTGCTCTTCTGGAAAGCTCGTTTACATTCGTCATTCCACTTCCATGGTACCCCCGTTTGCAGTAGGGTGTTCAGTGGGTGTAGTACGGTAGACAAATTTGGCAAGAACTTATGGTAGTAGTTCACCAGCCTGAGGAACGACCTCAGTTGTGACACATTTTCTGGTGCTGGAACCTTGACTACTGCCTCAATCTTTTCAGGGGACTTATGTAACCCCTCTTCATCAATAACGTGGCCACAATACGAGATCTGCTTCTGGAAAAACTCACATTTGTGGCGATTAGCTCGGAGCCCCTATTCCTTCAATCTAGTGAGCACCTGCTCCAGGTTGGCGAGGTGATCACTGTCATTTTCGCCCGTGACCAGGATGTCATCCAAATAACACTGGGTCCCTGGAATCCCTTGCAGGACTTGATCCATTGCCCTTTGCCAAATAGCCGGAGCTGATGCTACCCTGAACACCAGCCGGTTGTATTGGTAGAGACCTTGATGAGTGTTGATCGTGAGGTAATGTTTCGAGGCTTCTTCTACCTTCATTTGCAGGTACGCCTGGGCCAGATCAATCTTAGTGAAGCGTTTCCCTCCAGATAGCAAGGCGAAAATATCTTCAATCCACGGAAGCGGATATTGTACCGTGTGAAGGACTGGGTTCACTGTCACCTTAAAGTCCCCACAGATGCGAACCTTCTTTGGTTCCCCAGGCGTATTACTCAATGACCTCTTCATTACAGGAACGATGGGTGTAGCCCACTCGCTCCAGTCCACTTTGGACAGTACTCCTGAACGTTCCAAACCTTCCAGCTCTGCTTCGACGGCTGGGCGGATCGCATAAGGCACCGGTCTGGCCTTAAATACTTTGGGCTTGCATTTTCCTCTATTTTGATCATCGCTGTTATGCCTTTTATTGTTCCATGTTCCTCCTGGAACACTTCTTGTGCATCAGTTAGCATTTTTGACAGTCGTCCAGGTGTGACGTCGTCATCCTTTTTGGCATCTACAGTCAGTGCATGAACGGAATGCCAATCTAGCTGTATCTTCCAGATCCATTCACGTCCTAGTAGTGGTGGTCCTCCCTTTGGCAATACATATAGGTCCATTTTTGGTGTTTCCTTGCCGTTATATATAACGTTCACCCTTATTTTTCCTTTGTGGTAGACTTTTTGCCCCGTGTACGTCTTCAAGACGATCTCTGTATCTCTCAAGAGTATATGTGTGAATAGCCGCTTGTAGTCCCTTCGGTTTATGACTGTTAGGGCTGATCCTGTGTCCAATTCCATTTTCACTTGGACTCCGGCTATCTTGAGCGTGACCCAGATAGTTTGGTGATCCTCCGTTTTGATCACATTGTGCAGTTTCAGACAACCCAGCTCCTTGCTTCCGGAATCTGTGTCACTTTTCTGTTCGTCTGAACTACTCTCCATCACCTTATGTACCTTCTTGTACTTTCCCTGTGGAGATTTCTTGCTGCTGGTTTTCTTTTCTGACCTGCAGACTCTTGCTATGTGTCCTACTTTTCCACACTGTCTGCACTCTTGGTCCTTGAACCAGCAATCCTTATGGTCGTGTGTTGTTCTGCCGCAGCGATAGCACATCACTGTTCCGTATGACATTTCATTTGTGCCATATTCTTGCGGTCTCCATTGTATCTCTGCCGCGCCCCGTGCTACTGCTTCGTGTGATACTGCCTTGCTGAAAGCCTTGTCCAGCGTAAGATCCTTTTCTGATAGAAGCCGTTTCTGGGTTCCTTCACTTTGAAGCCCACACACAAACTTGTCCCTTAAGGTATCTGCTAGTCCCGCTCCAAACTGGCAGTGTTTCGATAGCTTGCGCAGTTCCGTTAAATACTCAGCATTACTTTCATCTTTATGCTGGTTCCTTTTGTGAAACTTAAATCTTTCTGCTGTCAGCAGCAGTGTGGGGTTTAAGTGGTCCTGTAGGATTGACACTATGTTTTCAAAATTCTTTTCCACTGGTTTCTCTGGGGTTACTAGGTTTCGCAGTAAGCCATACGTTTTTGCACCCATTGAATTCAACAATACCAGCGCTTTCTTGTCATCTGGCACTTCATTCGCCTTGCAGTATACTTCAATGCGTTCGACATATGTCGTCCAATCTTCGACTTCATTGTCGAACGCTGTGATACTGCCACTCTTCAGCATTTTTGGGTGTGGTTAGACTGGCTCAAAATGGCGTCTCCCGCGCTCTCCCTTCTTCTCTGCTGTGGCTCAAAATGGCATCTCCCGCGCTCTCCCTTCTTCTCCGCTGCAGCTCAAAATGGCGTCTCCCGCGCTCTCCCTTCTTCTCCGCTGCGGCTCGGCCCTTGAACACCGGCTGCACTCTGCGTGTTTTCCTGCGCACCTCTCTCTCTCGTTGCCGCTGCTCGGCCCTTGAACACCGGCTGCGCTCTGTGCGCTCTACCCTCTCTCTTCTCCCGTCGACGCCGCTCGGTCCTGAACACCAGCTGCGCCCTGTGCGCTCTACCCTCTCTCTTCTCCCGTCGACGCTGCTCGGCCTTTTCTGTGCCGTCGGTCGGCTCTAGCCGCCGCTGTCCGGGAAGGGTCTGCGCCGTACCTGTTGCCAGCCTGTTTCGCTGGACCACCGTGACTGGAGAACCAAGCTCAGCTCTCAACAGCCTCCCCTGCGATGCTCAAATCTCCGCTGGATGGTCGATGCCCGTGCTTCTGGACTTGGCCTTCTTCTTTCACTGTTCTCCAGGAGCGAATCCCTGGGAGGTGATGCAGAGTTGCAGGTAGGTTTGAATCTTCTCGTCGCCAATGTTAGATCCGTGTATCTTGATGTTGTGTTTCCTTCAATAATGAGACAAGAGACTGCAGGGAACAATCAACAGGTGTTTACTGGATGAGGGTTACTCTAAAACTATCTGTACAGATCCCTACTCAGGGTTTATATGCAGGTGTGGTCACTGCTGGTACTACAGTATACAGGAGCTATAAAAGTAGTTCTCCCCTTAAAGGTACATACACTACACACTGAATGACTGTCTCTGTTGTGATCCAAATTTAAATGGTGTGTCTTTTCTCATCAGGCGTCGCAGTGGCTCTGATAGCGTTGCAAACTGCGGGATGAATCTGCTACTGTACCCAACGAGTCCCAAGAAACTCCTCACCTCTGTAGCATTCTCTGGTTCCCAAGCTTCTGCCACCGCTCGCACTCTCTCTGCTGTTGGTCCGATGCCCTTTTCAGACAACAGGATTCCCATGAAAATCAATCGGTCCATGTTGAATTGGCACTTCTCTGAGTTTAGTGTCAGTCCACTTTCCATTAGTCTGGTCATGACAGCGTGCAGGCATCTGTCGTGCGTTTCCTGGTCGTGTGCATGCACGATAATGTCATCTGAGATGTTTTCAACACCCTCTATTCCAGCTAAGGCATTAGCTATCTCGTGCTGATATTGCTCACTAGCTGAAGATACACCGAATATCAACCTCTTGTACCTGTATACTCCGTTATGTACTGCAAACGTTGTGATTTCTCGTGACTCAGGGGTCAGTTCTAGCTGGTGATAACCCCATTTCAGGTCTAGCTTACTAAACACCGTCGAGCCGTTCATACCTTGGAGTACCTCATCAATGGTGGGGATTGGATATCGTTCCCTCACTATTGCCTGGTTTGCTCGTCTCATGTCTAGGCATAACCTTACATCCTTATCCACTTTTGGTACAATAACCACAGGATTTACCCATGGGGTGGGACCAGTTACAGGTTCGATAATGTCCATGTCCCTCAATTGTTTTATTTTGGCCTCTACTGCCCCCCTTAAGTTGAATGGTATACGCCTGAGTGGCTGGGCCACAGGCTTCACTTGTGGGTCGATATACAAACTGATCTGTTTTGTGTTCAGCCTTCCTACTCCCTGGAACACCTTTGGATACCGTTGTTCTAGTAGCTGTCTTACATCTACGACAGCTGAGACATCTGCGCCTATTTTTAAAACTCCCAGTTTCATGGCTGTCTCCCTTCCTAGCAACGGCTCTCCATGGCCTTTAACCACAATGAACTGCGCCTGCTCAGTTCTCTTACCTATTGTAATCCCACATGTGAATACACCTTTAACTGACAGTGGTCGGCTAGAAGCATAAGAGAATAACTTTCTCTCTGTCTTAGGGACATGTGATTGACACTTAATGTGTTCTGACTTTAATCCTTCCCATGTATTCTCATCTATCACATTATTAGTTGCACCCGAATCAATTAACATTCTCAGGTTTACTCCCCCCACACAAAAGGTAAGTCTCTCTGTCATGTTATTTCCAGTAACAGCAAATGCAAAGTCATTTTGTTCCTCTACATTGTTCACACTGTGTTTCTTTGTACCCTTTGTGCAGCATACTTTGGAGAAATGATCCTTTCCTTTGCACTTATGACACGTTTGTCTGCATGCTGGGCATTTCGGATCTCTGCCCATATGGTCTGTGTGTCCACATCTGTAACATTTCCTTTCGTTCCTATCGCCATTTCCCTTTGGTTTCTCTGTCGAGCTTTTTGCATAGTACCCTCTTTTCTGTGTAACACGATGAACAGTATCTGTCTCCGCCTTCCCTGTACATGACATGACTGACATCTGCTCCTCGACGTTTTCACATTGTGAGGCCAATTGTAACGTGCAGGCGAGCATTAGACCTTGCCCTTCCTCTAGCAATTTCCTCCGCACATAGGCTGACGTGCACCTACTCAGGATAGCGTCTCTTATTTGATTATCCGCATCACCCCCAAAAGCACAGTCTTTAGCAGCCTGCCGCAAGCGAGTAGCAAATTGTTGCACAGTCTCACCTGTCTTCTGGGACAACTTATTAAAAGTCTGTCTAGCAAATGCTGCGTTGGCCTGGGGCACGAAGCAGTGATTCAAAGCATTAACCGCTGCCATGTAGTCTGCTGGCTCTCCTGTGTCTGGTAGAGTCGAGAAGATATCCTGGACATCTGGTCCTGCTAGGTGTAGAAGTAGAGCTCTTCTCCTCTGCTTTGTGGCAGCTGTAGAGGTATCGCCGATAATGAGTCCTTTGCCGTCGGCATAAAGCTCAAAAGACGTTAACCACCTCGTCCATCTTGGACCCAGCGTGGCTGGCTCGGCGAAGCAAGCAAAATTTTGAATGCCAGTCTTCTCCATCCTAGCTAACTAAAACTTGGGCAACTACCTATCTAAAATGATTCCGTCCGTTATCCTCGTCGCCAATGTTGTATGAACGCGTTAAAGCATAGAATCAGGCAGACAGGCTCATAACTACGATGTTCACTTTATTGTGTAAAATGGCTGACTGCTGTTTTTCCTGGGTAATTCCCATAATGCAATGCACATTACATTACCGTATTTACTGGTGTCAAACTCGCACATTACATTACCGTATTGACTGGTGTCAAACTCGCAATCAATACACGACAGTATGGTTTACCCGGCCCTTTGTTACCACGGTGCTCGTGGTCGGTCTCTGTATAAGGCTGCGGTTGCGGCCTAGTCTTCTTTGGTCGAGCCTGCCCCACCATGCTTGTCTGCTTCTTTGAGTTTCGAGTAACTCTGCACCCGAGCGTGTGCCTGCTCATCCCCAACGCTTTCTTTCTGCCCTTCTCTGCTTGCTCATCTGCCCGCCTTCTTCCCCTCTTTGGTTACCGGTGGGCCTACAATTATACTATTTCGAAGTTCGTTATCTGCGCGCCAAATCAGGGCTATTTCTTCGTCTAATTTTGGCGGGCTCTTTTAAGGTGATTATAGTCATTCACCTTAACTGATTTTTGGGTGGTTGTCCTGTTGCTAAATGGTCTTTAATGTCTCGGTGTTTGTTATGCATAATGTAAATCGGTATCTTCCTGGCTTTGTAGCTAGTTTGAACTGCAGGCGATTATATATGCATAGTCTTGATGGCTTTAACTTTGTGCATGATTAAACCTCTTCCTGAGTTGATTTGTTTTAAAGGGAAGAATGCGTGTTCTGTCTCCTTTAGCTGTCTGGTTTGAAATCACAAATTAAAGCTGTCTCCTACAGGCCTGGGCATGTCAAGTTTTGAGCTTTGAACTTGACATGCTTTTTGCTGGGTCCTGCCTTTAACCTTGCCGGTACCCTTGTTAATAACTTGTCCTTCAGGGTCCCTTATTAATAACTTGGGAGATGTGGGAATTTTGTGAATCCTACACAGAGGACACAGATTTAAGGTAATTGGCAAAAGAACCAGAGGCGACATGAGGAAAAAAAACTACGCAGCAAGTTGATTAAGCAGCGCCTCGATTTCAAAATTCTCATCCTTGTTTTCAAATCCCTTTCTATCTCTGTAATCTCCTTCAGCCCCACAACCCCCCCGAGATATCTGCGCTCCTCTAATTCTGCCCTCTTGTGCATCCCTGATTATAATCACTCAACCTTTGGTTAGCGTGCCTTCTGTTGCCTAGGCCCTAAGCTCTGGAATTCCCTGTCTAAACCTGTCTGCCTCGCTACCTCTCTTTCCTCCTTTAAGATGCTCCTTAAAACCTACCTCTTTGACCAAGCTTTTGGTCACCTGCCCTAATTTATCCTTATGTGGATCGGTGTCAAATTTTTTTGTCTTAAAATGCTCCTGTGCAGCGCCTTGGGACATTTTACTATATTAAAAGCGCTATATAAATACAAGTTGTTGTTGTTGTGATCTGGAATGCACTGCCTGAAAGGGCAGTGGAAGCAGATTCAATAGTAACTTTCAAAAGGGAATTGGATAAACACTTGATTTCAACATACCAGATTTTAAAAGTTCTTTCCTATTTGGCACACAAGCATGTTCTTAACCAATTCTACCTTCTTCTTCTTAGGCAATCCCTCGGAACCGAGGATGACTTGCTTCCACACTAAAAATTAGTTCTCAGGTGACTGATGAGTCCAATGCGGGACCTACAGTCTCTGTCACAGGTGGGGCAGATGGTGGTTGAAGGGGCGGGTGGGTTGGGTGCTTGGGTTGACGTGCGCTCATTCCGCTGTTTGCGTTTGGCTTCCGCTTGCTCCCGGCAAAGAGACTCGAGGTGTTCGGCGCCTTCCCGAATGCTTCTCCTCCACTTTTTGCGGTCTTGGGCCAGGGATTCCCAGGTGTTGGTGGGGATGTTGCACTTTTTCAAGGAGACTTTGAGGGTGTCCTTGAAGCATTGGTGCGATGTCACAGCCTTGCTTGACCACGGTCCATACGTGGATTGGGTCAATGGTGGATCCATTGTTCAGGATCACGGCTTGCATGTCGTCATGAAGCAGGCGGAGGATGGTGACAAACTTTTGAGGGCAGCCGAATTTAAGGAGGAAACTCCATAATCCCTCACAGTTGACTGTGTTGAAGGCCTTTGTGAGGTCAAAGAAGGCCATGTACAGCGGTTGGTGCTGTTCCCTGCATTTCTCTTGTAGTTCTACCATTCAGTAGGCAAGCACCAATACATTCTGATAGCTTTCTTTGCTTTTGACACCTGTCGTTCATATCAGATAGTTTGTCTCCTCTCATGTAATCTGCAAGATCACATGCATTAACATCTAACATATGAGAATTTCTGATACCTCTAAGTTGTAAATACAGCAATTACATCCCTGCATAGGCACAGCCACCAGAGTGGGATGGGGAACGGATGAGGAGGGTGTATTCTGTTCCCCCCTCAACATTCCCTCCAAATCATTTTCAGCATGAGCTATCTCCCACTGCCCCTCCTGCTCGTGCTCCAAATCCCAGGATTGCCCCTGATATCCTCCCTGCCTTCTCTTTATGTGAGGCTGCACCTCTGCCATCAAGGTTAAAAAGAGCTAAAGATAAGACTAGGTATTTCAGTGAAGCTAAGGTTACATTTTAAAGGCATGAAGATTGTAGGAGGAACAAGTGATCAAGGGAGGTCAGGGGTTCTGTGAAAAATGAGCTGCAGTAGGAGACTTTGGGATGAATCTTGATTTCAGGACATGAACTGGCAAGCTTTAATTTAGTAGTCCTCTTCTTTAGTTCCAAACACAAAAGAGAAAAATAAAAGTTCCATAACTCCAGATTCCTCACCTCAGAGATAATGGCCCATAGAAACATAGAAACATAGAAGATAGGAGCAGGAGTAGGCCATTCGGCCCCTCGAGACTGCTCGGCCATTCAATGCGATCATGGCTGATCATCCAATTTCAGTACCCGGTCCCTGCTTTCTCCCCATACCCCTGGATCCCTTTAGCCTTAAGAAATATATCCAACGCCTTCTTGAATATATTTAATGAATTGGCTTCTACTGCTTTCTGTGGTAGAGAATTCCACAGGTTCATCACTCTCTGGGTGAAGAAATTCCTCCTCATTTCTGTCCTAAATAGCCTACCCCTTATCCTTAGACTGTGACCCCTGGTTCTGGACTCCCAACCATCGGGAACACCCTTCCTGCATCTAGTCTGTCCAGTCCTGTCAGAATTTTATAAGCTTCAATGAGATCCCCTCTCATTCTTCTAAACTCCAGTGAGTATAAGCCCAATCGTCCCAATCTCTCCTCATACGTCATTCCTGCCTTCCGAGGTATCAGCCTGGTGAATCTTCGCTGAACTCCTTCCATGGCAAGAACATCCTCCCTCAGATAAGGCGACCAAAACTGCACACAATACTCAAGATGTGGTCTCACCAAGGCCCTGTACAACTGCAGCAAGACATCCTTGTTCCTGTACTCAAACCCTCTCGCTACGAAGGCCAACATAACATTTGCCTTCTTAACCGCCTGCTGCACCTGCATGCTTACCTTCAGCGACTGGTGCACAAGGACACCCAGGTCTCGTTGCACTTCTCCTTCTCCCAATCTATTGCCATTCAGATAATAGTCTGCCTTCCTGTTTTTGCCACCAAAGTGGATAACCTCACATTTATCCACGTTATATTGCATCTGCCATGCTTTTGCCCAAGCACCCAACCTATCTAAATCATACTGGAGTTTCTCGGCATCCTCCTCACAGCACACACGCACACCCAGCTTTGTGTCGTCTGCAAATTTGGAGATATTACATCTAGTTCCCTTGTCTAGATCATAAATATATATTCTAAATAGCTGGGGTCCAAGGACCGATCCCTGCGGGTACCCCACTAGTCACTGCCTGCCACTCGGAAAAAGATCTGTTTATTCCAACTCTTTGCTTTCTGTCTGCCAACCAGTTCTCTATCCATGTCAATACCTTGCCGCCGATCCCATGTGCCTTAACTTTACACGCTAATCTCTTATGCCGGACCTTATCAAAAGCCTTCTGAAAGTCCAAATACACCACATCCACTGGTTCTCCCTTATCTATTTTACCAGTTACATCCTCAAAAATTCCAGTAGATTAGTCAAGCATGATTTACCTTTTGTAAATCCATGCTGACTTTGTCCGATCCTGTCACTGTTTTCCAAGTGCTCTGCTATTACATCTTTTACTAGCTGGAGTGCCCAGCGGTGCCGAGGGAACTCAAGAACCCAATGCCATGTTTATAAAACTGTTTATGAGACTGTTGGGATTGAAGAACTCTTCCTAAGCACCCGGGAGGTGGTTCTTTAACTTCATTTTTTTTAATGGAGATCGCCAGTCAGAAGTGGTGCGTCCAAGTCTGCTACGTTTTCTTGAGGGCATGCTGTTATGAAAAAAGAAAAATAATTTTTATATATATAAATGAGTCTGTCTGTCTGTCTGTGTGGGAAGGAGAGAGAGAGAGGGAAAGAGAGAGAGAGAGGGGAGAGAGAGAGAGGAA
This sequence comes from Somniosus microcephalus, assembly GCF_052327205.1. Taxonomy (NCBI): domain Eukaryota; kingdom Metazoa; phylum Chordata; class Chondrichthyes; order Squaliformes; family Somniosidae; genus Somniosus; species Somniosus microcephalus. The sequence goes on from NC_140989.1 coordinate 251,192,187, forward strand.
AGGAGAGAGAGAGAGGGAAGGAGAGAGAGAGGGGAAGGAGAGAGAGAGAGAGGGAAGGAGAGAGAGAGAGAGGGAAGGAGAGAGAGAGAGAGAGAGGGAAGGAGAGAGAGAGAGAGAGAGGGAAGGAGAGAGAGAGAGAGAGGGAAGGAGAGAGAGAGAGGGAAGGAGAGAGAGAGAGAGAGAGAGGGAAAGAGAGAGAGAGAGAGAGGGAAGGCGAGAGTGAGGGAAGGAGATAGAGAAGAGAGGAAGACACCCCGGGGAAGGGGCTGGACTCAGAGCCCGGCGGGTGAAGAAGGGCGGCCACCATTTTGTGAGGTCGGCGGGAAGTTTGAATCGTGGCGGCCGAAGGAAGGAAGGAAGGAAGAAGGCGAGATTGTGGGTTTAAAATTTTAAAAAAGGATCCAGAGAGAGGAGATGTTGGTGAAGCCGGAGGTTCTCATCACTCGGGCTGTGTGTGTTGTGTGAGGAGACGGAGACTCCCTCCCCACGCTCCTTCTCTCCCACCCTCTCCCACCCCCTCACTCTTTCCCCTCCCTCACCCTCTCTCTCTCCCTCCCCCTCTCTCTCCCTCCCCGTCTCTCTCCCTGCCCCTTCTCTCTCCCCACTCTCTCTCCCTGCCCCTCTCTCTCCTCCCCACTCTCTCTCCCCTCCGCTCCTTCCCTGCTCTCTCTCCCTCCCTCTCGCTCCCTCCTTCCCCTCTCCCTCTCTCCCCCTCCCGCCCCACTCTCTCTCCCTCCCTCTCTCTCCCTCCCTCCCCTCTCCCTCTCCCCCTCTCCTCTCCCTCCCTCTCTCCCTCCCTCCCCCTCTCTCTCTCCCTCCCCCTGTCTTCCCCTCCCCCTCTCTCTCTCTCTCCCCCGTCTCTCCCTCCTTTCCTCTCTCTCCCTCCCTAGGGCCTCAGGCCCAGCCCGACTCACCTCAGCTGAGCTCCCGCTCCAGCCCGAGCCCCCGTGCGT